>NC_034198.2:7811552-8129886 GCF_002021735.2 Oncorhynchus kisutch
CCCCCTTTGTTTTTACACTGCTGCAACTCGCTGTAGAAATGACCTCGACTAACCTGTACCCCCGCACAATGACTCGGTACCGGTACCCCTGTATATAGCCTCGGTATTGTTATTTTATTGTCTTACTTTTTATTTTATTTTTTACTTTAGTTATTTAGTAAATATTTTCTTAACTCTATTTCTTCAACTGCATTGTTGTAAGGGCTTATTGTTGTAAGGGCTTGTAAGTAAGCATTTCACGGTAAAGGCTACACCTGTTGTATTCGGCAGATGTGACAAATAAAATTTGATTAGATTTTTTGACAATATTAAGTACTGTGTTCTTTTCCACACAGAGTGATCACACACTATTTCCCTGAGATAAGGCTAAGTTACAATACAGGCTACAATATATCGTTGGAGATCATTTCCATTGTAGATTAGCAATCTGCTCACAAAGTACAGGCACATGGTTCCACACAGAGGCAACCCTGTCACGCTGACACACACAGTGTGATTGGCTCTCCAGAGGTATCCCTGATGAACAAGAGGCATGCATCGAATTCAGTGTCCTCAAATAACTCCACAAGGGCATGTTAATGACCTCAAAGTGCTACATTAAAGCCCCAATTAAACAAAGGCAACCCAGAGGCCTTGGAAGCTGTTGTGCCACCATCTTTGCACAGGCCAACACATCTCTCTACTCTCCATTTATTACCCTAAGAAATCAGCGGGCCACCTGGGCTTGGCATCAAAACTTGGTTCATCTCCAGAAATGGATTCAAGTGGAGAGAAAAATCAAATTCTCATTTGCAAGATAGGAGGGGGGAGAGGCAAGGGAGTGAATGCAGGAGATACCTGGGAAGCCTAACCTCTGGGTGAACCTAGTGCATGGTGATAGTTTTGCTATTTGTCTGTGTCATTGAAAGCTAAAGGGGAGATTAGATCCACCCAGCCCGGGCTTCCCACTCTGCATGCTGTCTATGTAGACCAGGGGTGTCAAACACACAGCCCGCGGGCCGGATCTGGCCCATGATGGGGGTTTGAGTAAAAACATTTTTTAAAATACATTTAAAATAAACTCTATTTACTTTTAAATTACTAAAACCAAATCGAAACTGTGCAGAAACTATAATGGGCTTACATTCATACAGTTTTTTTGATTGTGTCCAGCTCGCAAAAAACCCACCAAACAGTCAGGGAGCCAAAAACATTTCCAAAACAATGTATAGAGAACAATTTATTTCAATTTTTGACGGCGAGGAAATATAAGACATTTTCAGTGCTGTCCTCTGGACCTCGTCGAATATCGAATGCGGCCCCCGGGGCAAAATGTGTTCGACACCCCTTAATGTAGACTGTTACACGTTGACATTCTCACTGCCCTGTTTTCTCTGTGTTTTACCAAAGACTTAAACCAGAAAAACAATTAAACAAAGGAAATGAATGAGAAAGGTGAAACAAAATAGCTTTGTACAGAAGCTGCCAGAAAACAACATGGCAGAGCTTGTAGTGGGGGCGAGGAGACAAGAGTGATGGATGCCCCTCAGTTAATGACATCTAAATCCCCCCCTTCAAGCAGTCCTCTCCTCTTGCCAGGCAGCATGAGAGAGTGAGAGTGTTGGAGATGAATAGTCTAAACAGGGAGAGAGGGCGCAGAAGGCGAGCAAGGGGGAGAAAAGGAGCAGGGAGAGAAAGGAAAAACTATCAGCATCTGCAGCAGCACAGTAGCCCCAGGGGAATAGCGTGAACTTTTGAACCCTGATGGCAGGGCCAGCATCATGCCGAGCCTGTTCCAGTCTTGTAATGTGTCTCTTGACTAAAGTAGAGGAGAAGAGCGAGGGAAAAGGAGAGAGTGAAGGAGAAAGGAAAAAAGAACATGGTCATTAATATGTTCTGTGCATCCTGCAAATGAGTAGCATGAGTGGCTTGAAATCCATGCACCAATGAACACTGGAAAATGAATTTCCCTGTTTTCTGAAGGGTGGGTATTTCCAAGTCAAAAGAAATGTAGATCTGTGGAGTTACTATGGGCAGCCAGGTCAATATTCTAGACAAGATTACTAGGTTCTGACAGGTCACAGATTGACCAGCCAAGAGGCCAGGGGTCAGAAGTTCACTAAGTGGATAGACAACATGACCACTCACAGGGAGAGCCAGGTCTGTTTCTCACAGAACTTCTAAACACTGTAGCTGAGTCAGCAAAGTACCAGCTAAAATAAGGATCATCTGTATCTGAGGTATTTTTGAATTTGTATTTCTTAGCTGCCAAGGCAGCAGCTACATTTTCTGAGGTCCAAACACATTAAGGCAATTACGTTACACATGAACAAAAATATAAAACAGTACATCATGTAACATTATTACACCACTACATAGCTACAATACAAAATGTATAATACCACCATACAACAATATTACAATGCACGTGTGTAGAGTGCATGTGCTAGCGTATATGTGTGTATGCGTGTGTCTGTACCTGTGTGTGTGTGTGTGTGTGTGTGTGTGTGTGTGTGTGTGTGTGTGTGTGTGTGTGTGTGTGTGTGTGTGTGTGTGTGTGTGTGTGTGTGTCTTTTTACAGTCCCCTCTGTTCCATAAGGTGTCTTTTTATCTGTTTTTTAAAATCTGATTCTACTGCTTGCATCAGTTACCTGATGTGGAATAGAGTTCCATGTAGTCATGGCTCTATGCAATACTGTGCACCTCCCATAGTCTGTTCTGGGCTTGGGGATAGTGAAGAGACCTCTGGTGGCATGTCTTGTGGGGTCTGCATGGGTGTCTGAGCTGTGTGCTAGTAGTTTAAACAGACAGCTCGTGCATTCAGCTTGTCAGCTTACAAAAACAAGTAGTGATGAAGTCAATCTCTCATCCACTTTGAGCCATGAGAGATTGACGTGCATATCATTAATGTTAGCTCCCTGTGTACATTTGTTCTGAGCCAATTGTCATTCTCCTAAATCCCTCTTTGTGGCACCTTACCACACGACTGAACAGTAATCCAGGTGCGACAAAACTAAGGCCTGTAGGACCTGCCTTGTTGATAGTGTTGTTACAGTAAGTAGGCAGAGCAGTGCTTTATGGACAGATTTCTCCCCATCTTAGCTACTGTTGTATCAATATGTTTTGACCATGAGACTTTTACAATCCAGGGTTACTCCAAGTAGTTTAGTCACCTCAATTTGCTCAATTTCCACATTATTCATTACAAGATTTAGTTGAGGTTTAGGGTTTAGTGAATGATTTGTCCCAAATACAATGTTTTCGGTTTTTAAAATATTTAGGACTAACTTACTCCTTGCCACCGATTCTGAAACTAACTGCAGCTCTTTGTTAAGTGTTGCAGTCATTTCAGTCGCTGTAGTCATTGACGTGTATAGAGTTGAGTCATTACTCAAAGCCAGTGACATGTCGTTAGTAAAGATTGAAAAAAGTTAGATGGCCTAGACATCTGCCCTGGGGAATTCCTGATTCTACCTGGAGTATGTTGGAGAGGCTTCCAATAAAGAGCACCCTATGTGTTCTGTTAGACAGGTAACTCTTTATCCACAATTTGGCAGGAGGTGTAAAGCCGTAACACGTATGTTTTTCCAACAGCAGACTATGATCAATAATGTCAAAAGCCGCACTGAAGTCTAACAAAACAGCCCCCACAAATCTTTTTATCATCAATTTCTCTCAGCCAATCATCAGTAATTTGTGCAAGTGCTGTGCTTGTTGAATGTACTTCCCTATAAGCATGCCAAAAGCTGTTGTCAATTTGTTTACTGTAAAATAGCATTGTATCTGGTCAAGCACCATTTTTCTCCAAAATTTACTACGGGTTGGTAACAGGCTGATTGGTCAGCTATTTGAGCCAGTAAAGGGGGCTTTACTATTCTTAGGTAGTGGAATGACTTTTTTCACTCCAGGCCAAGAGGGCACACACTTTCTAGTAGGCTTAAATTGAAGATATGGCAAATAGGAGGGCAATATCATCTGCTATTATCCTCAGTAATTTTCCATCCAAGCTTCCTCCACTAAAACCACTTATACTATACAGAGGCCATTCAAGGTCTAGCCACAACCCCACAAATCTCTTTATTTATTTAGTCCTGCGTTATCTTTGACTGGGGCAGGTGCATCTTTAGATACTTTATACTACCCACTAACCTTTTTCCTCTATGCAATTATGTTCTCGATAGCATAGTTATAACTGATAGCATAATATAATTGAAAGCAAACTCTTTCCGAACTAAATTATACCAATCAAAACACAAAAATGTTACGTTAGCACACTCTTTGGCAATTTAAATTCTAGATTTACATTATATTGACCCAATGTAAGAAAAATGTGATACAATTGATCTGAAATGACTATTTCAAATTCAAAATGTTTATCTTAGCCTTTTTCTAATTGGCCGTAATTGATGCAGGAAATAGTGTTGGCACTGTCAGAGCTGGAGCCTGCTGCCCATTGTCTCCGATATCTATCAGTCAGCAGACACAAGGGCCCAGGCTACCTGTATTCTCTGATACCACACAGTAGCTCTGCCTACCCCTGTTTCTAACGAACAGATCTTTCTCACCACTCAGACATGTTCGTCAATAGATCATAGCAATCAATGGGATCAATAAAGAGACACTAATCATCTGGTGAGATATCAGTTTGAGAGTCAGCTTTAACATGTCATGTATGCATTCAATAACAAATATGTCCAGTATGAAACATATTGTTAGATGTTTTACTAAATCAATAATCACACCTTTTCTACACACCTGAACAAATATAGGAGATAACAATATATGAGCACAATCATTAAGACTACAAAAATGTTGCAGAAGCAGAGATACAGTATCAAAACCCAATCTCCTCTGGCCGCTCCTGATACAATGGTCTGATGCAAATACTTTCATTGCCTCGGCTGCCAACCAATATCACAATATTCTTTTAAGACAGATCGTAAACTTGACCCTGCAAAATGGCATGCCAAGACTCATAGTACTTTGACCCTCATCTCCTACTTCCCTCCCTCCGCTTCCCAAGTCCTCCTCACACTGGAGGAGTGCTGGGTGGTGATGGGGGCTGTTGTCAACCGGGCTGGGGTGAGACTGCTGGCACGGTCAGGTCAACTGTGTGGTCGGCGGGTGAAACGCAGTTCAAATTACCATGCAGAAACATAGGGAAACAATAGAGGGTCCATCTGTTCCTGTCAGCCATTACAAATCTGGTGTCACTGGAGACAATAGGCCAGGCCAATTAGTGAAACAACACTGTGTCGGTGACTACATCGAATACACTTATTCAACACTCAGGTTAGGGAGCAGAGAAATAGAGGCAGTCAAATTCCCATGTCAAATACCTACTGAGTGTCATGGGTCTCCTCTACATAGGGGAACCAACTGAACCCATAACATCCATTTTCCTATACTTACTTCCTGCAGTTCTTTCAAGCCCTTGTAAACTCAGCAAAAAAAGAAACGTCCTCTCACTGTCAACTGCGTTTATTTTCAGCAAACTTAACATAACAAGATTCAACAACTGAGACATAAACTGAACAAGTTCCACAGACATGTGACTAACATAAATGGAATAATGTGTCCCTGAACAAAGGGGGGGTCAAAATCAAAAGTAACAGTCAGTATCTGGTGTGGTCTTCCCTGTAACCCACAGCGTTGAGATTGCCTGCAATGACAACAATCTCAGTCCGATGATGCTGTGACACATCGCCCCCCAGACCATGACGGACCCTCCACCTCCAAACCGATCCCGCTCCAGAGTACAGGCCTCGGTGTAACGCTCATTCCTTCGACTATAAACGCAAATCCGACCATCCCCCCTGGTGAGACAAAACCGTGACTCGTCAGTGAAGAGCACTTTTTGCCAGTCCTGTCTGGTCCAGCAACGGTGGGTTTGTGCCCATAGGTGACGTTGTTTCCGGTGAGCTAAGCTTTACATATCGGCCTCAAGGCCATAGACATTGCTCCACCCACATCCATTCAATGCAATGTCGACATAAGGGTGCAAATTAAAAACACTCACAAGAGCTCTGACGAAGGGATTGAGGCCGATACGTAAAGCTTTATAAAGAGCAGTGATACTAGCAAGAGCAGTGTGCGGGCTTCTTCTTTTTTCTCATCTTATTCAACTGTTACCATACACCTGCAACAAAGATCGCTCAGACGTGCGATTGCCTTTAGGATTTTTACTGAGTTAAAAGTTGAGCTCATATAGGCCTTTGTGGTTTGGGGCTACTAAAAACAGTGACGCATATCCAGTGTCGGGGAATCTACTCTGAAAGTATATTTTACGAAACGACCAATTATTTCACACCGAAAGAAGTTAAGATGCACTAAAGCTACCCTGACAAAAAATATAGTTGACTTAACTAAAGATACTTTAAAGAAGTAGTTCACTACATCCATACCACTTCGTGAAAGGTTGTCATATGGAAATCTGAAATGTCATAGACCATGAATTGAAAGAACTGCAAGAACTTTGGGGTCATATGTTAAGAGAATCATATGTTAAGAGAATCATATGTTAAGAGAATCATATGTTAAGAGAATCATATGTTAAGAGAATCATATGTTAAGAGAATCATATGGTAAGAGAATCATATGTTAAGAGAATCATATGTTAAGAGAATCATATGGTAAGAGAATCATATGTTAAGAGAATCATATGTTAAGAGAATCATATGTTAAGAGATTGTGTAACGAGCCTATTAAACACAAGAACAATGTTTAAAGTGAGAATTAGGCAGGGCTGACGCCGAAAAAGAAAGGAAATGATTGCCTACTTCACCCATATTTTATTTTTGCTAAAAAAAGTTGTGTTGTTCCAATAGTTAGCTAAACACCCCTACATGGCAAAAAAAAGTTATTAACTACTAAAAACACTACCCAGATGTGAATTTAGTTGAACTACCACCAAGCTACTGCGAAACGTAGTTAAATTACTAGTTGAACTACATGTAGTTCACTACACTCCAACACCGCATATCCAGCTTCTGTAATTAAAACCATGAATAAATGTTCTTTCTAAAATGTTATTGATTCCATTGGCTCATCATTTCATTATTTTCACACACACCCTCTTCCTTTGAAATGCCCCACACTGCAAAGCGAGTAAAGCCATATCTGTCATTTACTCTGGGTAGTGAACAGACAGTGAACTATGAACTCCAGCAGCCCTGAAGGAAAAGGCACAGGCCTGTATAACCTAAATAGAGAAGTTATACGTAGGAAGTTACAGAAACAGATGCCCATCATCTATGTCATGGCATAACACCCACTGAGTGCATGGGGCACCCAAGGCTCTAGGTGAGTCACTGTGCCACTTCTGAAAAACCAGTCAAGTACTACCATGTCTCATATAACTAAAGATAGAGAGACAGAGAGAGAGAGACAGATAGAGAAACTAGAGAGAGGAAGATGGAGAGCAAGACTGACAAAGGGAAGAGAGATGGAACACACATGGCTTCTCAGCTACAGTGTTGTATTTCAAAATGAGTTGGGAATGGAGAGCAGGGTAAGGGTTAATCAATCACCTCAATCGCCTTGAGCTACAGAGCGCACTTCGTGTGGGCTGATCTTAGAGAAACTGACTTAACACCTCTGCCTCCCCCGGTACACACGGATGGATACACTGAGGGCTCCAGAATACTCTCACCCCTGAGAGCTCTTGGTCACCTATCAGTTCTGTGTGAACAATCCCCACACCCTTAGTATTCCCACCAACACCCCATTCGTGCAGCAGATCCAACCACTAGAGGGCAAGCTGTTACTTGACACCCATTTTATGTCCTGACATAATTTAGGTAAGCAAGAGTTCCTATGCTTTATTTTATTTATTTTGTTTTAACTTTATGTTCCCCTTACAAATCGCAAATATAATGTAGCAAACACCCTCTTGACATGCCCAATGCAGCTGTTTTTTTTAAATCTCAATATCAAATCATTTGTGGGTAACAATTAAGTACCTTACTGTAAATAGTTTCCCATTAAAATTGTCAAAAAGAAAAAAATATAGATTTTCTGCAAAAATCTATTTCCCAAGCATAATTTTTGCTAGGACTGTCTGGGAGTGATCTGAGTGAGGGACCTAATAGGATGGATAAGTAAACTGAAAACTAGCTGATGTTGGCAGAGAGGTTTGAAATTCTCTTTGTTATTGGTCTATTAACTTGTACCGCCTGGTGATGTCTCCAGGCAAGCCAAAACTCCACCCATGCAAAACCTGCTGATTGGAAGGTCCTGTGTAACTTGCATTTTCAACCAGAAACGATCAGGAAATAAATCTATTCACATTGTTTCACACTTGTACAGTGTTAGTTTCATCAGCTGCTGTACAAAATTATTCGAAACACAGGAAAAACTGAATTTTGACTGCACTGGGCCTTAAACACATTTGCACGTTGCATTGAAACACACACACACACACACACACACACACACAAACCAAGCCTTTACTCACACTCAGGAGAGCCCTCGTCCTGGTAGTCAGAGGCCACAGACAGGTCGTCTGAGGGGGCCGAACGGCCCAGACTTGAGCTCTGGTTGTCATCTGAACTGTCCTCCTGTCTGGACTCAGCTAGAAAGGCACCAACACAATATCAGGGTCAGGAAGCCAGTGGGAGAACTTTCAAAAGCAAACAGGAAATGCCCTAATATTATGTAGTGTTGTGTTGTCTCTCTTGTTGTAATGTGCGTTTTGTCCTATATTTATATTGTATATATTTTTTATTTTTAATCCCAGACCCCAGTTCCTGCAGGAGGCCTTTTGCTTTTTGGTAGGCCGTCATTGTAAATAAGAATTTGTTTTTAACTGACTTGCCTAGTTAAATAAAGGTTAAATAAAAAGAAAGAAAGAAAAATAATATGGCCAAAAGTATTAGATGCTTGAATTCATGTCAGTGCACACAAAATAGCCTAAGTTACACCTCAAGTAAGGATTCAACCGTTTTATAATGTAAAATATGCAGTCACTTACATCTGAAAGGAAACTCCTGAGGATTTCTGCAAAATAAAAGTTGGACATGAGTTAAATTTAGACTACAAATTCATTTAAACACAAATAGGTTGTAAGGTTTTTTGGGTGTTGATAGTTCTTTAAATTGCTTCAAACACGCTACTTTGGCTTCCTGCTTCACAGACCACAAGACAACCTCTTGCAAACAAGTGCAACGTGCACAGAGTAGTATCTGGTGCAGATATCTCAGATTGCAGTTATCTATTAATTTCCTCTCGTGCTTGCTTTCACACATATTTTTATTTCACAAACCACATTTCCATCCACAGTTTTTATGTGAGTAAAGTCATACTGTATAAAAATAAATCACAAAAGTTGCGATGGAAGTTAAAGTACAATTTTATAAACTCGGACAAGTCATTTGTTCGTTTGTCATGGTGGGATCTCTTCTTCTTTTCTTTTTAAAAATGAATTATTTGAGAAATGGAGGTGCGCAAATATTGATGTAATAACCATCATATAGAAGTAAACTTGGAGTCACGAGATGATATGGTGTGTGTGGTCCTCCCACTACGACTCAGGAAACCATGCAGTTTATTAGGCTACAGATTAAATAACTTATAATGAACTTCATGAGGTGATCTTGATGCTCCGTTCCAATAAATACAGAGGGGCGGATTCTGGTGACATGATGATCGATGCTTGACGACACCATGTGCTAGCTAACTAGCAAGCTAGCTAGTTCACAGTGTCACTCTAGCCTTCCGTCTGCTGTGCTAGTGGGGACAACCGGTAGACAGTGTCCTTCGCCCCTGCCTGTTGGGCACTGTTTTCCCTCAGTTCTGTTAACACCGCTGAGGGCAGGTGTTCGGCTGGAGCGAAGGACACTGTCTAACGGCTCCCGCTAGAAACTCAGTTAATACTTGTATTTCCCTTTTGACACACATAAAAAATGTTATACAGGAACCAATGGGGTGCTCAAGGGGGTGTTCATGCAGGAACCAATGAGATACAGGAATGCCCACATGCAGGAATGCCCCGAATTGCAGGCCGCAGGTGCACACTATTGACGGTATCTGCAAGCTGTTGGCAAGAGCACGCGTGCCAAAACCAGAGTATACAGAGTAGATTCGCTATTTAATGCAACAGTTTTTGTGACAAAACTATCCTTAGATTTGAAAATGCGATGGAAACACATTGAACTTTAGATTTTTATTAGTACATTTTGTGTGCACTACATAATCACAAACAGATTTTTATCCTCAACAAGTTTGTTTAGCGGAAACACACCACTGGTTGGAAAATGTGGATATTTTCTTTCTACAGATTTTAGAATATTCATATGAAAATACAGTGGGGCAAAAAAGTATTTAGTCAGCCACCAATTGTGCAAGTTCTCCCACTTAAAAAGATGAGAGAGGCCTGTAATTTTCATCATAGGTACACTTCAACTATGACAGACAAAATGAGAAAAGATAATCTCCCTCGATCTGGGGCTCCACGCAAGAACTCACCCCGTGGGGTCAAAATGATCACAAAAACGGTGAGCAAAAATCCCAGAACCACACGGGGGGACCTAGTGAATGACCTGCAGAGAGCTGGGACCAAAGTAACAAAGCCTACCATCAGTAACACACTACGCCGCCAGGGACTCAAATCCTGCAGTGCCAGATGTGTCCCCCTGCTTAAGCCAGTACATGTCCAGGCCCGTCTGAAGTTTGCTAGAGAGCATTTGGATGATCCAGAAGAAGATTGGGAGAATGTCATATGGTCAGATGAAACCAAAATATAACTTTTTGGTAAAACTCAACTCGTCGTGTTTGGAGGACAAAGAATGCTGAGTTGCATCCAAAGAACACCATACCTACTGTGAAGCATGGGGGTGGAAACATCATGCTTTGGGGCTGTTTTTCTGCTAAGGGACCAGGACGACTGATCCGTGTAAAGGAAAGAATGAATGGGGCCATGTATCGTGAGAATTTGAGTGAAAAGCTCCTTCAAGGGCATTGAAGATTAAATGTGGCTGGGTCTTTCAGCATGACAATGATCCCAAACACACCGCCCGGGCAATGAAGGTCCTGGAGTGGCCTAGCCAGTCTCCAGATCTCAACCCCATAGAAAATCTTTGGAGGGAGTTGAAAGTTTGTGTTGCCCAGCAACAGCCCCAAAACATCACTGCTCTAGAGGAGATCTGCATGAAGGAATGGGCCAAAATACCAGCAACAGTGTGTGAAAAACTTGTGAAGACTTACAGAAAGTGTTTGACCTCTGTCATTGCCAACAAAGGGTATATAACAAAGTATTGAGATAAACTTTTGTTATTGACCAAATACTTATTTTCCACCATAATTTGCAAATAAATTCATAAAAAATCCTACAATGTGATTTTCTGGATTTTTTTCCTTCTCATTTTGTCTGTCATAGTTGAAGTGTACCTATGATGAAAATTACAGGCCTCTTTCATCTTTTTAAGTGGGAGAACTTGCACAATTGGTGGCTGACTAAATACTTTTTTGCCTCACTGTATGTCGCCAATTGGGTGGAAACCTAGCTACAAACAAGACTCTAAAATCTATATTTTCTATCATCCAAAAAGCCTCAGGAAATGTGAACATCTCATGTAAGATGTAAGTGACACAAGTTTCTTATTGGGAGATAAAGGGGGCTAATTGGGAGGAACAGCACTTCCACGTACCTGGAGTGGACCACCCTGAAGTTATTAAGTAGGACGTCCCGTGTTTCTCTGGCATGTTTACTGAGGTTCTCGTCCTGTAGGATATCTGATACAAAGAGCTCACAGTCTGAAAGACAAGTCAGGCAAGTCACACATTTGATAAGAGGAGGAAAGATGTTTTACCTGTACATCACAATCCTGAAAAGACATTCAAGAAAAGATCATCATAATCTAAGTAGCCAATTCAGATATTTTGTGTCTCATTACCTAGAGCATCAACTCTTCCTGAAAATGTACACCATTTTAAGTGTCTCAAAACCATGCAATGATATTTTCTGTTACAATTTCCACCGGCACATTTAATCACAAACTATATGCCAAGTCACGAGCATATCAGAAATAATGTTATCTTTCATGTTCACACAGGAAAAACAAGTTGAACTTCAGATTTCTTTCTTCCTTTCATTGTAATGTTACATAAAGGCGTTAACATATGCAAATGTTGGTCAGAGGGGCCAAGTCAGGTTGCTCTGGTTGCTAGTACATGCAAATATGACAAATGCCAGTATTCCTGTTTGGGAACATTGACAGTTGTCACTTACAGGATGAATCAGATTGAAATCTATGATGGATAACCATAAGGAACTTGCAACATTCTTTTGTCATAAAGACCATAGAATGTGAAATACAGTTAGGCACATGTATAGTAGTTCACAGCGCCACTGTAGATAATAGTGTAATATAAATCCAGACAGTTTGATGAGTTTTAACACAGATCACTGAATTCTGCAGCACATGATTTTGATTTGATTTGAAATTTCTTTTATTTTTTAAATGATTTGATTTGATCATAATGTTAACAGGCATTGTTTGAACAATTCAAAACACTCAGTAGGCCTACATATAGCAGCAATGTTATACAATATGTCCTCTTATGCAGTGGTGTAAAGTACTTAAGTAAAAATACTTTTAAGTACTACTTACGTTGTTTTTTTGGGTATCTGTACTTTACTTTACTATTTATATTTTTGCTAACTTTTCGTTTCACCCCACTACATTCCTAAATAAAGTCATGTACTTTTTACTCCTTGCATTTTCCCTGACACCCAAAAGTACTCATTACATTTTGAATGCTTAGCAGGACAGGAAAATTGCCTAATTCACACACTTATCAAGAGAACATCCCTGGTCATCCCGGCTGCCTCTGATCTGGCAGACTCACTAAACATTCATGTTTAGTTTGTAAATTTTGTCAGTGTGATCCTAGCTATCTGTAAATGTTAAGAACAAGAAAATTGTGTCGTCCGGTTTGCTTAATATAAGACATTTTAAATGATTTATACTTGTACTTTTGATACTTATGTATATTTAAAGCCAAATACTTTTAGACTTTTACTCAAGTAGTATTTTGCTGTGTGACTTTTACTTTGACATTTTCTTTTAAGGTATCTTTACTTTTACTCAAGTATGACAATTGGGTACTTTTTCCACCACTGCTCTTATGAACAATGTTTCTAGTTATACGTAAGAATGTCAAAGATATCGAAAAGCTCACTAAGTATATGATTGAGTACTACATCTTTATGACAATAATTGTACATTACATCACACTGCTTAAAATAAACAATATATACTGTATATGTATATATACTGTATATGTATATATGTATATATAAAACGTTACCCTCCAAAAGCCTCCTAATGTCATCAGAGACTGTCCCCATCCTTCTCTCAAAGTTCCAGAAGAATTTTCAGGCAATTGTAATTTTGATACGGTAAATCAGAGCTATACTTTGGTGAAAGGTTATAGTATCTGTGTAGACCTGACCCGTCACACTGTAACAGCTCACTGCTTGAAATGAAAGCCTGTGAAAGCTCACACACTACATTCATACACTCACACAGCACCTGCACCCTACTATTCTCAAACCAAAACTATTTCCGTGTGTGCATACAACCAGGGACTAAGCTGATGTGACATATGATATAACAAGCCATATTTACAAAAATGGGGCGGAGCATGAGGTGACTAAAAGCTTCCTTTGAATGGTGTTCTTCAGTTGTTATATCATATGTCACATCAGCTTATTCAAAGTCCCTGGCTGTATGCATCCAACCTCAAGTATGTCTATTAGAGTCCAGTTAATATGGTGACCCCAGGTAGCATGGGTGGAAGAATCTGGTTTAGCCAACTCCTTTGTTTTATCATCGATACACCTTGTTTTCTGGACCACAATAAAAGACTTGGCTAAAAGAGAAAGACTGTCACTCAGGCTATTGATAACTGGTGATGGTTTGGTAACAGTTGACTCTATTTAATTGCTCAGGTTTACTCTTTAGCTAACTGAGATTAATGCATGCTCATAACATGAGTAAAATACGTGGATAATAAAGTCTACACTCATGACAGCCTCTTGCAGAGATTATTTTCACAGAGTAAATAGGCTACCCTACATCAAATGTAGAAATATGTCTCTATGTTTCCGATGGAATGTCTTCTTCAACATTGTTAAGGCCTACTATAGGCCTGCTGAGTGGACATCCCTTCACCAAACAGTGTACTGTGTGTAGGCTAATGTGTAGGTAACTGGTGCTCAATACAACACATTTTTACCCAGAAACCGCTATGTCCGGTTATGACATGAAACGATCTGTTTGGCCTACCTGCAGGGGAGGTTATCTACACCTGGTGCAGCACAGGTCAGATGATAATTTGGCATGCGAGCGGCTGGATCTCGCCGTAAAATAAGAGATGTTCGCCATACTACGCAACGAAGGCAAAGTAAGTGCAGCTTTTTAAATCAGTAACTAAATTGCTGAATAGCTTCACGTGTCTTCCGACCAAATGTTAATTATCCTATTTTTATAAGAAAACACCAACCAAAAAAACGATCACTGAAACGTCCTCGCTTCCTCAGATCCCTTTTCGGTTTGTAATCGATATTGCTAGTAGGGAGCATCAGCACTACTGTAAATAGCCAGTACATACATACATAGCTCTGCTATGGAGAGATTAAGATAAAAGCCTACTTTGGGCTAGTTGCCTGGCTACCCATCTACATCCAATGATTTATATATACACTAGATGACTGATAGGGTGCGCTGTGTTGAAGCAACTGAGGTTTAATTAAGCAATAAGGCCCGATAAGGCCCGATAAGGTGTGGTATATGGCCAATATACTACGGCTAAGGGCTGTTCTTATGCATGACGCAACGCAGAGAGCCTGGATACAGCCCTTAGCCGTGGTATATTGGCCATATACCACAACCCCCAAAGGTGTATTATTGCTATTATTAACTGCTTACCAACATAACTAAACTAGTAAAAAGTAATTTTTTGTCATACCCATGGTATACAATCTGATATACCACGGTTTCAGCCAAAAAGCAGTTTTTGCTTTGTCATTATGGGGTATTGTGTGTAGATTGATGAGGGGGAAAAACTATTTAATCCATTTTAGAATAAGGCTGTAATGTAACAAAATGTGAAAAAAGTTAAGGGGTCTGAGTAGTTTCCGAATGGACTGTATATACTTTTTAAACTAGAACCACTTACAATTTGCATAAATTAACATGGTTTTGAAAGAAATCCATAAGAATACATATTTACAAATGTCTGACACTCAACCGATGCTCTTATCCAGAGGGACTTACAACAGCACATGAACATATTTTTCACCTAGTCAGCTCGAGGATTGGTTACTGGCCCAACACTCTTAACTGCTAGGCTACCTACGGCCCCAAGAGGTAGCTATTCAAAATGGTACAGCTCCTTGGCCTAAACAAATTAAACAAATTAGCATAAATTAGCATAACATAACCAACCAACATTAACTATTGAACCATTCAAGCTAGAGACACCAAATCAACTTTGGCATGTTCAGGCAATTCTAACTTAACATTCTTTAAAACTTTTATAAACTATAGCTATATAAGTTATCATAAATTAAGCCATCAACAGTAACTCTTGAACCGTTCAAGCTAGAGATGCCAAACCAACTTTCACATATTCAGGCTAATTTTAAAGAGATGAAGCAAGTCATACAATCTTTCATCATGGAAAATTACCATCTACTATTAATAATAATCATTCTCCACGATGTATGGAGCGATCGATATAGCAGCGGAATTCAATTCCGGATGAGTCGTCAGGCAACTAAGCAACTGTAGGCCTTTGATCCTTCATCTTGACCCACTTATTTTCAATTTTCAAAGTCAGCTTTGAAGTTACACCTATTGTAAGTTAGGCTATAACATGTGTTTTCTTGTGTTTATCGAAGCAATACAGGGTTTGGCAATAACATTTATATGTGTAATATTGGACCATATTCTTTATTCCTTTATTTAACCAGGTAAGCTAGTTGAGAACAAGTTCTCATTTACAACTGCGCAAGATAACTGGCCAAGATAAAGCAAAGCAATGCGACACAAACAACAACACAGTTACACATGGAATAAACAAGCGTGCAGTCAATAACACAATAGGAAAAAAAAGAAAGTCTATATACAGTGTGTGTAAATGGTGTGAGAAGGTATGGCAATAAATAGGCCATAGTAGCGAAGTAATTACAGTTTAGCAAATTAATGCTAGAGTGATACATGAGCAGATGATGATGTGCAAGTAGAAATACTGGTGTGCAAAAGAGCAGAAAAGTAATCAAAAACAATATGGGGATGAAGTAGGTTGATTGGGAGGGCTATTTACAGATGGGCTATGTACAGCTGCAGCGATCGGTTAGCTGCTCAGATAGCTGATGTTTAAAGTTAGTGAGGGAAATATAAGTCTCCAGTTTCAGCTATTTTTGCAATTCGTTCCAGTCATTGGCAGCAGAGAACTGGAAGGAAAGGCGGCCAAAGGATGAGTTGGCTTTGGGGATGACCAGTGAGATATACCTGCTGGAGCGCGTGACCAGTGAGCTGAGATAAGGCAGAGCTGTACCTAGCATAGACTTATAGATGACCTGGAGCCAGTGGGTCTGGCGACGAATATGTAGCGAGGGCCAGCTGACTAGAGCATACAGGTCGCAGTGGTGGGTGGTATAAGGGGCTTTGGTGGCAAAACGGATGGCACTGTGATAGACTGCATCCAGTTTGCTGAGTAGAGTATTGGAAGCTATTTTGTAAATTACATCGCCGAAGTCGAGGATCGTGTAACGGTTTTCGTCTGGTGAAGGAGAAGAGGACCAAAACGCAGCGTGGTAAGTGTCCATAATATATTTTAATGAAATATCACTGGACACAGAAAAACAAAAGGAACAAGAGAAATAAATGAAAAATGACACAGTCCCGTATAGAACAAACACTGACACAGAAAAATAATCACCCACAAAACACAGGTGGGAAAAGGCAACCTAAGTATGATTCTCAATCAGAGACAACGAACGACACCTGCCTCTGATTGAGAACCATACCAGGCCAAACACATAAACACAACATAGAAAAAAGAACATAGACTACACACCCCAACTCACGCCCTGACCAAACTAAAACAAAGACATAACAAAGGAACTAAGGGCAGAACATGACAGTACCCCCCCCCCCTCCCCCAAAGGTGCGGACTCCGGCCACAAAACCTGAACCTATAGGGGAGGGTCTGTGTGGGCGTCTGTCCGCGGTGGCGGCTCTGGCGCGGGACATGGACCCCACTCCACCATAGTCTCGGCCCACTTAAGTGGCGCCTTGGGAGGGGCGACCCTCGCCGCCGACCTCGGACTGGGGACCCTTGCCGCGGGTCCCGAATGGACGGGAGATTCCGGCAGCACCGGACAGGCGGGAGACTCCGGCAGTGCCGGAGTGAAGGGCGATTCCGGCAGCGCTGGAGTGAAGGGCGATTCCGGCAGCTCCGGAGTGAAGGGCGATTCCGGCAGCACCGGTGTAAAGGGCGGCTCCTGACTGACGGGCGGCTCTGGCAGCTCCTGACTGACAGGCGTCTCTGGCAGCTACTGACTGACGGGGTGCCCTGGCAGCTCCTGACTGACGGGTGGCTCTGGCAGCTCCTGACTGACGGGCGGCTCTGGCAGCTCCTGACAGACGGGCGGCTCCGGCAGCTCAGGACAGACGGGCAGCTCTGGCAGCTCTGGACAGGAGGCAGACTCTGGCAGCGCTGGACAGGAGGGAGACTCTGGCAGCGCTGGACAGTAGGGAAACTCGGGCAGCGTTGGACAGGAGGGAAACTCGGGCAGCGCTGGACAGGAGGGAGACTCTGGCAGCGCTGGACAGGAGGGAGCACCTGGAGGGAGGAGACGGAGAGACAGCCTGGTGCGTGGGGCTGCCACCAGAGGCCTGGTGCGTGGAGGAGGCACCGGAGGGACCGGACCGTGGAGGCGTACTGGAGGTCTCGAGCACGGAGCCTGCACAACCTGTCCTGGCTGGATACCCTCCGTAGCCTGGCCAGTGCGGCGTGGTGGAACATACTGCACTGGGCTGTGCTGGCGAACCGGGGACACCGTGCGTAGGGCTGGTGCCATATACCCCAGGCCGAGGAGACGCACTGGAGACCAGATGCGCTGAGCCGGCTTCATAGCACCTGGCTCGATGCCCACTCTAGCCCGGCCGATACGAGGCGCTGTAGCGCACCGGGCTATGCCTGCACACTGGGGACACCATACGCCTCATGGCATAAAACGGTGCCTGCCCGGTCCACCTCTCTCCTCGGTAAGCACGGGGAGTTGGCTCAGGTCTCCAACCTGACTTAGCCACACTCCCCGTGTGCCACCCCCCAAAGACATTTTTGGGGCTGCCTCTCGTCCCTGTTGCGCTGCCGTGTTCGTGTTGCCAACTCCATTCTCCTGTAACCCTCCTCGCACTGCTCCAGAGAATCCCAGGCGGGCTCCGGCACTCTCCCTGGGTCGACCGACCACCTCTCTATTTCGTCCCATGTTGTCACCTCCTCCAGATAGCTCTGCTCCTTACCACGCTGCTTGGTCCTTGTTTGGTGGGTGATTCTGTAACGGCTTTCGTCTGGTGAAGGAGAAAGAGGACCAAAATACAGCGTGGTAAGTGTCTATAATATATATACATTTTTATTTTATTTCTCTCCTTTTCTCCCCAATTTCCAATTGTCTCATCGCTACAACTCCCGTACAGGCTCGGGAGAGATGAAGGTCGAAAGCCATACGTCTTCCGAAACACAACCCAACTGCTTGGTTGCCGCCTCCAACCCGGAAGCCAGCCGCACCAATGTGTCGGAGGAAACACCGTGCACCTGGCTACCTTTGTTAGCGCGCACTGCACCCAGCCCGCCACAGGAGTCGCTGGTGCGCGATGAGACAAGGATATCCCTACCGGCCAAACCCTCCCTAACCCGGACGACGCTAGGCCAATTGTGCGTTGCCCCACGGACCTCCCGGTCGCGTCCGGCTGCGACAGAGCCTGGGCGCGAACCCAGAGTCTCTGGTGGCACAGCTAGCGCTGCGATGCAGTGCCCTGGACCACTACGCCACCCGGGAGGCCCCGTCCATAATATATTTTAATGAAATATCACTGGACACAGAAAAACAAAAGGAACAAGAGAAATAAATGAAAACCGACACAGTCCCGTATGGAACAAACTCTAACACGGAAAAATAATCACCCACAAAACACAGGTGGGAAAAGGCTACCTAAGTATGATTCTCAATCAGAGACAACGAACTGATACGGAGGTTATGGAGGTTAGTTAACACAGAGTCCACAGAAGGGCCAGATGTATACAGAATGGTGTCGTCTGCGTAGAGGTGGATCGGGGAATCACCCGCAGAAAGAGAGACATTGTTGATATATACAGAGAAATGAGTCGGCCCGAGAATTGAACTCTTTGGTACCCCATAGAGACTGCCAGAAGTCCGGACAACAGGCCCTCCGATTTGACACACTGAACTCTATTTGAGAAGTAGTTGGTGAACCAGGCAAGGCAGTCATTTGAGAAACGAAGGCTGTTGAGTCTGTGATTGACAGAGTCGAAAGCCTTGGCCAGGTCGATGAAGACAGCTGCACAGTACTGTATTTTATCGATGGCGGTTATGATATCGTTTAGTACCTTGAGCGTGGCTGAGGTGCACCCATGACCAGCTCGGAAACCGGATTGCACAGCGGAGAGGGTACAGTGGGATTCGAAATGGTCAGTGATCTGTTCATTAACTGGGCTTTCGAAGACTTTAGAAAGGCAGGGCAGGATGGATACAGGTTGTGTCTAGAGTGTCACCCCCTTTGAAGAGGCAGATGACTGCGGCAGCTTTCCAATCTTTAGGGATCTCGGACAATACGAAAGAGAGGTTGAACAGACTCGTAATAGGGGTTGCAAAAATGGCGGTGGATAATTTTAGAAAGAGAGGGTCCAGATTGTCCAGCCCAGCTGATTTGTACGGATCCAGGTTTTGCAGCTCTTTCCGAACATCTGCTATCTGGATTTGAAAAAGGGGCATGCTTATTTAAGATGGTGAGGAAATTATTTTTAAAGAACGACCAGGCATCCTCGACTGACGGGATGAGGTCAATATTCTTCCAGGATACCTGGGCCAGGTCAATTAGAAAGGCCTGCTCGCAGAAGTGTTTTAGGGAGGGATGAGGGGTGGTCGTTTGACCGCGGAGCCATAGCGGATGGAGGCAATGAGGCAGTGATCGCTGAGATCCTGATTGAAAACAGCAGAGGTGTATTTGGAGGGCGAGTTGGTCAGGATAATATCTATGAGGGTGCCCATGTTTACAGATTTAGGGTTGTACCTGGTGGGTTCCTTGATAATTTGTGTGAGATTGAGGGTTTAAGATTATAGGACTGCCGGGGTGTTAATCATATCCCAGTTTAGGTCACCTAGCAGAACGAACTCTGAAGATAGATGGGGTGCAATCATTTCACATATATGGTTTCCAGGGCACAGCTGGGAGCTGAGGGGGGTCTATAACAGGCGGCAACAGTGAGAGACTTATTTCTGGAGAGATTAATTTAAAAAAATTGAAGCTCGAACTGTTTCCTGGCATAGACCAGGAAAGTATGACAGAACTTTGGAGCCTATCTCTGCAGTAGATTGCAACTCCTGAACCCGTTGGCATTTCTATCTTGACAGAAAATGTTGTAGTTGGGGATGGAAATCTCAGAATTTTTGGTGGCCTTCCTTAGCCAGGATTCAGACACGGCAAGGTTGGCGGAGTGTGCTAAAGCAGTGAGTAAAACAAACTTAGGGAGGAGGCTTCTGATGTTAACATGCATGAAACAAAGGCTTTTTTGGATACAGAAGCCAAGAAATGAGAGTGCCTGGGGACACGCAGGGCCTGGGTTAACCTCCACATCACCCGAGGAACAGAGGACGAGTAGGATGAGGGTACTGCTAAAAGGCTATCAAAACTGGTCGTCTAGTGCGTTGGGGACAGAGAATAAAAGGAGCAGATTTCTGGGCGTGGTATAATAGATTCAGGGCATAATGTACAGACAGGGGTATGGTGGGGTGAGGGTACAGTGGAGGTAAACCCAGGCACCGAGTGATGATAAGAGAGGTTGCATCTCTGGAAGGGCTAGTTATGCTTGGTGAGGTCATCACATTATTGAGATATTATCCCATTCACAATTTGTTTCATGTCTGTCTGCTGACCTCTGCCTATTCATCTCTCATTGACCTGTCATTAACCTGTTGGTTTTCCATGGATTACAGGCAACATTGGCACTGAGCTAAAGGGTGGAGCTGTGACCTGCGAGCCGCGAGCTGCCCAGTGACACAAGCCTACCAGACGAGCTAAATCACTTCTATGCTCACTTCGAGGCAAGCAACACTGAGGCATGCAGTGTTCCGGACGACTGTGTGATCACGCTCTCCGTAGCCGATGTGAGTAAGACCTTAAAACAGGTCAACATTCACAAGGCCGCAGGGCCAGACGGATTACCAGGACGTGTGCTCCGGGCACGTGCTGACCAACTGGCAGGTGTCTTCAATGACATTTTCAATATATCCCTGATTGAGTCTGTAATACCAACATGTTCCAAGCAGACCACCATAGTCCCTGTGCCAAAAAGCACTAAGGTAACCTGCCTAAATGACTACAGACCCATAGCACTCACGTCCGTAGCCATGAAGTGCTTTGAAAGGCTGGTAATGGCTCACATTAACACCATTATCCCAGAAACCCTAGACCCACTCCAATTTGCATACCGTCTCAAACAGATCCACAGATGATGCAATCTCTCTTGCACTCCACGCTACCCTTTCCCACCTGGACAAAATGAACACCTACGTGAGAATGCTATTCAATGACTCCAGCTCAATGTTCAAAACCATAGTGCACTCAAAGCTCATCACTAAGCTAAGGATTGTAAGGAAATTCCGCCCTATGTGCACACAAGTGACCAAAAAAACTTATTTGATCAGAGATTAGTTTGTTTAATAAGGATTGCAAGCCAGACTGCAACCTGGAGTTTACACTTACAGTAGTTTGCAAGTAACACACAGTACAAAAGATGGTGTTCTTCCTTTTTATCTCCTACTGAGGTTCACCCCGCCCAGGGTGATGTCCCTTAACTTTAATACCATATAAGCTCATAATTAATAGTTGCTAATACAAAGATGTCTCTGCTAGGTGGAGTTCAGTTTATTGTTATTTGCAGTTAGTTTCCCAATCCTTCTTCCTCCTATTGCTATCATGTGCTAGCAGAGGTAAGACTGGAACATAGTATCAACAGGAACTGAAAGTATAGTTTCAACACACAGACATCCGACTTTTGTACAGTTGACCTCTTCATGTACTTGCAAAGTCTCTAACACTGATCCTTAATCTCAAGCAAAACATTAATCATTGTACTTTTGTAATTACAGGTGTTCCTATAATGTACAGATATTATAAAATTCCTGGGACTAAACACCTCCCTCTGCAACTGGATCCTGGACTTCCTGATGGGCCGCCCCCAGGTGGTGAGGGTAGATAGCAACACATCTGCCACGCTGATCCTCAACACTGGAGCCCCTCAGGGGTGCGTGCTCAGTCCCCTCCTGTACTCCCTGTTTTCCCACGACTGCATGGCCAGGCACAACTCCAACACCATCATTAAGTTTGCAGAGGACACAAAAGCCCTGTATCAAATGCAACTCTAGACTGCCATGACCACCTCTCAGCTCCCCAAGAGAGCCCTCTGTCTCTCTGATCTGATATAGCCAGGAGGGAGAGTCAGGAGAAACCTGAGGGAAGACCTGAGCCCCCCCCCCCCCCCTCCACTTCACAACTTTTGGATTGATTCTTAAGAGTCTGCAAATGTTTAAATTACTGAAGGAAATGAAGAGGTAGTTTGCTTTAGGAATTTCCTTGGAAATCATTGTATTCCTCTCCCACCCTATAGTCAAAAATATGAGAGAGAGGAGAGGGGTGGGATTTGGTCTCGGAAGGTCAAATGTGATGATAGCTGGAGAACACCAAAGTCAGGTAAAGCACTTACTCCAGTTCTAGAGAACCTGCATGCATTCAGTGAGTCAGTCACTTTTACAAACAAAGACCTAAAGAAACTCATGCCAAACCATATTCCAAACCATGGTGTTTTTGTCTTTGCATGACTTGATTTCTCTCTGTCTAGGTAATTAGAATACAAACACACCCATTTCTCACCCTCCTGGCAGCATCGAATTCTGATCGAGCTCTCCTGTCTCCATTTGGAACAATACAGCTGATTAATAAATGTATGCAAAGAGGCACTGCGGGTAAATGAGGGTAGGTTTTCTGTGACAGCACTTTAACCTTATTCTACTCAACCTGCCATGGTTACAACCGTCTTGTCTCACCACCCCTCCATAGTGCTGCTTCGTTACTCTGCTTTTCTGCAACTCCTGTTTTTCTTACGCCAAACAGCCATGGTGAACTGACAGACACCAACTATTAAGGTGGTCATTTGGATCCTGGAGGCTATTCTAGCAAGTATCAAGAAGTTAACCCTGGCCTAGCCACTTGTCCCCCCTGGTTAGCCTGCTTATAGGGTAGAGAATTGATGCAGTTGCTGGAGGACTTTGGATGGTTGGCCTGCAAGTTGGCTTAGGGATCCAGATAGAAAAGAGCCTCTCAAGGAGAGGGAAGGTTTTGGAGATACCTAGGAATCATGCAGAAGCAGGAAACGTGTGCCATTTTCTTTGAGGCCTACTGAACACCTGTAAAGATATTTTATCCTGGTTCTAAAATGTTTAGGATGCCACCCTGATTTCTGCTTTGATAATCAACAAAAAGTGACCTCTGTGCTGCCCATGAAATCCCCAACCCCCTAATCCATGAATAATGTATCCAGTTCATGCCTGCTGTCCCTGCCTTGATGGTTGGTGTCCCTGCAGAGCACAGGAGGTTGGTGGCACCTTAATAATTGGGGAGAACAGGCTTGTGGTAAAGGCTGGAGCGGAATGGGTGGAATGGTATCAAATACATCAAACACATGGTTTGAAATGAAATGGCACAGTGGAACCAAAGGCCAATGAAGTGAGCCAAGCATTCAACTTGTAAAAGAGCGTGCAACAGCTGCAACCAGCATGGGGCTCACTGTTCATCTGCCTCAGAAAATGTTAGCATGAAGAAATAAGGATGTTCAAAATATTGCAAAACGTTGGTTTGTTGCTTTGCGTCTGTCTTTATGTTTCTGCTGGCATTCATGCTATAACTCAGTGGTTCCGAAACTTTTTATCGTCCCGTACCCTTTCAAACATTCAACCTCCAGCTGCGTACCCCCTCTAGCACCAGGGTCAGCGCACTCTCAAATGTTGTTTATTTGCCATCATTGTAAGCCTGCCACACACACACTATACAATACATTTATTAAACATAAGAATGAGGGTGAGTTTTTGTTACAACCCGGCTCGTGGGAAGTGACAAAGAGCTCTTATAGGACCAGGGCACAAATTATAATATAATAATGATCAATAATGTAGCTCTTTATTTTGCCATCTTACATATAAAACCTTATTTGTTCATCAAAAATTCTGAATACCTTACCACAGGTTAATGAGAAAGGTGTGCTTGAAAGGATGCACATAACTCTGCATTGTTGGGTTGTATTGGAGAGAATCTCATTCTTAAATCATTTTCCACACACAGTCTGTGCCTGTAGTTAGTTTTCATGCTAGTGAGGGATGAGAATCCACTCTCACATAGGTACGTGGTTGCAAAGGGTATCAGTGTCTTAACAGCGCGATTTACCAAGGCAAGAAACTGAGCACAGCCCTATCCAGAAATCTGTCAGTGGCTTCTGACTAAATTCAATTTTCACAGAACTGCTTGTTGTAATTTCGATGAGGCTCTCTTGCTCAGATATTGGTAAGTGGACTGGAGGCAGGGCATGAAAGGGACAACGAATCCAGTTGTTTGGGTCGTCCGTTTTGGGAAAGTACCTGCATAATTGCACACTCGGGTGCTTCGCTATATCACATTTGACATTGTCCGTAAGCTTGAGTTCATTTGCACACACAAAATCATACAATGATGGAAAGACCTGTGTGTTGTCCTTGTTAATGCAGACAGAGGAGAGCTCCAACTTCTTAATCATAGCCTCAGTTTTGTCCTGCACATTGAATATAGTTGCGGAGAGTCCCTGTAATCCTAGATTCAGATCATTTAGGCGAGAAAAAACATCTGTTTTAATCAAATATTTGTATTTTATTTATTTAAAAAAAATGTGAATCACATTTTTATTTGGCGTACCCACGATGGTGCGTTTGGCAATACCTGCTATAGCTTATGGCAGGGTTCCCCAACTGGCGGCCCACGGGACTAATTTGGTCCATGGGTGGTTTTATTTGGCCCCCAAGTTTTCAACAACAAAAAAATACAACGAAAATAAATATATATATTTAAAATATATATATAAATATTGATATATTGTTGGACATAAAAACACTGGAAAAACATCAGGAAATCAGCTCCAAGTAATTTTCATTTAACAAATCTTTTCCCAATATTTGTCTATGTAGACTGTGCTCGATTTTATACACCTGTCAGCAACGGGTGTGGCTGAAATAGCCGAATCTACTAATTTGAAGGGGTGTCCACATACTTCTGTATATATAGTATATGTACATGTAGGTTGGGGTAAAGTGACTATGCATAGAAAACAAACAGAGAGTAGCAGTAAGCATATGTTAAGAGTGTGAAGGAATGTGTGTGTGCGTGTGTCGGAGTGTCAGTATAGTAAGTGTGCGTCTGTGGTTAGATTCCAGTGAGGGTACATCGAGCCTGTGCAAGAGAGTCAGTGCAAAAAATAAGAATAAAAACAAATAAAATAAGGGGCTCAATGACATTTTATTAACTGTTCAGCAGTCTTATGGCTTGGGGGTAGAAGCTGTTAAGGAGCATTTTGGTCCCAGACTTGGCGCTCCGGTACCGCTTGCCGTGCGATAGCAGAGAGAAAAGTCTATGACTTGGATAGCTGGAGTCCTTGACAATTTTTAGGGCCTTGCTCTGACACCGCCTGGTATAGAGGTCCTGGATGGCATGGAGCTCGCCCCCAGGGAGTTGCCATACCCAACGGTGATACAGCCAGTCAAGATGCTGTCAAAGGTGCACGATGTGAATGGGGGCGTGCTCGGCTCTCTTTCTCCTATAGTCCACAATCAGCTCCTTTGACTTGCTCACGTTGAGGGAGAGGTTGTTGTCTTAGTCCTGCATTGACGCTTTTGCCTGTTTTATGGTTCGTAGGAGGGCGTTGCGGGATTTCTTCGAAGTATCCGGATTACTGTCTCACTCCTTTAAAGCCTTTAGCTCAGTGCGGATTTGGCCTGTAAATCCATGGCTTCTGGTATGTATGTACAGTCACTGTGGGGACGAGGTCGCCTGTGACTGACATGGATAAACTCCTCAATGCCATCGGATGAATCGCGGAACATATTCCAGTCTGTGCTAGAGAAAGAGCCCTGTAGCTTAGCATCCACTTCATCGGACCACTTCCGTATTGAGCACGTCACTGGTACTTCCTGTTTGAGTTTTTGCTTTTAAGCTGGAATCAAGAGGTTATGGTCAGATTTGCCAAATGGAGGGTGAAGGAGAGCTTTGTATGTGTCTCTGTGTGTCGAGTAAAGGTGATCTAGAGTTGTTTAGCAACTAGAGGTTGCACAGGTGACATGCTGGTAGAAAGGAGGTAAAACCGGCCACTAGGAGCGCAGCCTCTGGATGACCATTTTTCTGTTTGCTTATGGCCCTATACTTCTCATTCAGTGCAGACTTAGTTTCAGCGTCGGTTTGGGACGGTAAAAAGACAGCTACAAAGAATATAGATGAAAATTATCTTGGGAAATAGTATGATCTACAGACACATGTATTCTAACTCAGGCGAGCAGAACCTTGAGACTTCCTTAGTATAGAAAAAACAGCTAGATACGTACATACCCCAACCAGAAGCCATGGATTACAGTCAACATCCACACTGAGCTAAAGGCTAGAGCTGCCGCATTCAAGGAGCGGGACCCTAACGCGGAAGCTTATAAGATATCCCGCTATGCCCTGCAACGAACTATCAAACAGGCAAAGCGTCAATACAGGACTAAGATCGAGTCGTACTACACCAGCTCTGACGCTCGTTGGATGTGGCAGGGCCTGCAAACCATTACACACTACAATGGGAAGCACAGCTGAGAGCTGACCAGTGACAGGAGCCTACTTGACGAGCTAAACTACTTCTATGCTCACTTCGAGGTAAATAACAATGAAACATGCATGAGAGCACCAGCTGTACCGGAAGACTGTGTGATCACGCTCTCCTCAGCCGATGTGAGTAAGACCTTTAGACATGTCAACATTCACAAGGCCACAGGACCAGACGGATTACCAGGATGTGTACTGCGAGCATGCGCTGAACAACTAGCAAGTGTCTTCACTGACATTTTCAACATCTCCTTGTCCGAGTCTGTAATACCAACATGTTTAAGGAGACCACCATAGTGCCTGTGCCCAGGAATACTAAGGTAACCTGCCTAAATCACACCCGACCCGTAGCACTCACGTCTGTAGCCATGAACGTCTGTAGCCAGTCTCTATTGCACTCCACACTGCCCTTTCCCACCTGGACAAAAGGAACACTTATGTGAGAATGCTATTCATTGACTACAGCTCAGCGTTCAACACCATAGTGCCCTCAAAGCTCATCAGTAAGCTAAGGACCCTGGGACTAAACACCTCCCTCTGCAACTGGATCCTGTACTTCCTGACGGGCCGCCCCCAGGTGGTAAGGGTAGGTAACAACACATTCGCCACACTGATCCTTAATACAGGGGCCCCTCAGGGGTGCGTGCTCAGCCCCCTCTTGTACTCCCTGTTCACTCATGACTGCAGGGCAGAAACGACTCCAACACCATCATTAAATTTGCCGATGACACAACAGTGGAAGGCCTGATCACCGACAACAACGAGACAGCCTATAGGGAGGAGGTCAGAGACCAGGCCGTGTGGTGCCAGGACAACAACCTATCCGTCAACGTGATCAAGATAAGGAGATGATTGTGGACTACAAGAAAAGGAGGACCGAGCACGCCCCCATTCTCATTGACGGGGCTGCAGTGGAGCAGGTTGAGAGATTCAAGTTCCTTGATGTCCACATCACCAACAAACTAACATGGTCCAAACACGCCATGACAGTCGTGAAGCGGGCATGCCAAAACAGAAAAGATTTGGCATGGGTTCTCAGATCCTCAAAAGGTTCTACAGCTGCACCATCGAGAGCATCCTGTCTGCTTGCATCACTGCCTGGTATGGTAACTGCTCGTCTTCCAACCTACAGAGGGTACTGCGAACGGCCCACTACATCACTGGGGCCAAGCTTCATGCCATCCAGGACCTATATACCAGGAGGTGTCAGAGGAAGGCCATAACAAATGTCAAAGACTCCAGCCACCCTAGTCATAGACTTTTCTCTCTGCTACCACATGGCAAGCGGTACCGGAGCGCTAAGTTTTTGTCCAAGAGGCTTCTAAATAGCTTCTACCCCCAAGCCATAAGACTGCTGAACATCTAGTCAAATGGCTACCCAGACTATTTGCAAGCTTTAACTTCCTGACTGATATTTTGAGATGTTGCTTCAATTTATCCACATAATTTTCCTTCCTCATCTATTTTGTGAAGTGCACCCCTACAACATGATGCTGCTGGCCCCGTGCTTCACGGTTGGGATGGTGTTCTTCGGCTTGCAAGCCTCCCCCTTTTTCCTCCAAACATAACAATGGTCATTATGGCCAAACAGTTCTATTTTTGCTTCATCAGACCAGAGGACATTTCTCCAAAAAGTACAATATTTCTCCCCATGTGCAGTTGCAAACCGTAGTCTGGCTTTTTTTATGGTGGTTTTGGAGCAGTGGCTTCTTCCTTGCTTAGCGGCCTTTCAGGTTATGTTGATATAGGACTCATTTTTACTGTGGATATAGATACTTTTGTACCTGTTTCATCCAGCATCTTCACAAGGTCCTTTGCTGTTGTTCTGGGATTGATTTGCACTTTTTGCATCAAAGTACGTTCATCTCTAGGAGACAGAACGCGTCTCCTTCCTGAGAGGTATGACGGCTGCGTGGTCCCATGGTGTTTATACTTGCTTACTATTGTTTGTACAGATGAACGTGGTACCTTCAGACATTTGTAAATTGTAAGCTGTTTAAAGGCACAGTCAACTTAGTGTATGTCAACTTCTGACCCACTGGAATTGTGATAGAGTGAATTATAAGTGAAATAATCTGTCTGTAAATAATTGTTTGGAAAATTACTTGTGTCATGCACAAAGTAGACGTCCTAACCGACTTGCCAAAACTATAGTTTGTTAACAAGAAATTAGTGGAGTGTATGTAAACTTCCGACTTCAACTGTACATGTACATACTACCTCAACTAACCAGTGCCCCCGCACATTGACTCTGTACCGGCCCCCCGTATATATAGTTATTTTTTTACTGCTGCTCTTTAATTACTTGTTACTTTTATCTCTTATTCTTTTCTGTATTTTTTTTAAACTGCACTGTTGGTTAGGGGCTCGTAAGTAAGCATTTCACTGTACGGTCTACACCAGTTGTATTTGGCACATGTGACTAATAACATTTGATTTGATTTGATTTGACTCCGAGAAGCATAGTATATTACGCAAAAAAATATATAATAATGAAGGGGGAAAATGTTAATAGTCTGGATAGCCATTTGATTAACTGTTCAGAAGTCTTATGGCTTGGGGGTAGAAGCTGTTTAGGGGCATTTTGTTCCCCGACTTGGCACTCCAGTATCGCTTGCCATGTTGAGAACAGTCTATGACTTGGGTGGCCTGGTATAGAGGTCCTGGAAGACATGGGTCCGGTTATGTCTAGCGAAAACCAAACACTGCATTCCACAGTAAGAACCTGATAACAACGATTATGCATGGTGGTGGTAGTGTGATGGTTTGGGGATGCTTTGCTGCCTCAGGAACTGGACGACTTGCCATTATTGAAAGATCCCTGAATGCTGCTCATGTATCAGAGAATTCTAAAGGAGAATGTCAGGCCATCTGCCCATGAGCTGAAACTGAAGCTGAAGCACAGCTGGGTCATGCAGCAAGATAATTATCCAAAACACACAAGGAAGTCTCCATCAGAATGGCGGAAAACCAACAAATGCAAAGTTCTGGAATGTCCTATTCGAAGTCCAGATCTAAACCTGATTGAGATGTTGTTGTAGCAGGACCTGAAACGAGCAGTTTATGCTCGAAAACCAACCAATTACACTGAGTTAAAGCAGTTCTGCATGGAAGAGTGGGACAAAATTGCTCCACAGAGATATGAGAGACTGATCAACAACTTTGGTTGCAGTCATCGCAGCTAAAGGTGGCACAACCCGTTATAGAATGTAAGGTGGCAATTACTTTTTCACACAGGGCCATTGTGTGTTCTATAACAATGATTCCCTTTATATAATATTAGGTTTTGGTTGAAGGTCTGATTACGTTCAGTGTCAAAAATATGCAAAAATTGAGAAAATCAGAAAGGGGGCAAATAGATCTTTATTTGGTGTATTAAAAGCAATTATTGGTGCCATGATTGTCTTCGTAACATTTTCTACTTACATGAAGATTGACCATGAATATTGGGGAATTTTTGTGGGATCCGGTTTTCTGCTAAGAATGCCTGCATTACACCGGTCTGCCTTGAATGTCCGTGGCTTCAATGAGGTGGGGCAGTCGTTCTCCCCTGGTTAAATCCCTGGCCCTGCTTGCTCTATATTTTCCAGTTAGAGTTGTAGTGCCACAGTGACAGGCTGGTAAAAAAAAAAAACATCCTCCATCTCACTGGTCTAACATCTGTCTCCATGGTACTGACTCCTCCATTGCTGGCTATGACACCTCCAGATGGAGAGCCCGGTGGGAGCTCTGAGGTATTACCGAGCAAGAGGACAGGAATGACACCTCTGGGTCTCTCACTTGTATTCCCTTGCCTGTTTTTGGTGGATCTGTCTTTATATCTACTGCAATCCCTCCAAAGGCCCCATTGTGACTCTCAGGGTAAAGAAAAGATACATGTCAAATATTCTCTTTTTTAACATTGACGCTCAGTGTAAAATTGAAACTGAAACAGTTATTAGTTGAAGTCGCAGGTTTACATACACTTAGGTTGGAGTCATTAAAACTTTTTTTTCAACCACTCCACAAATTTCTTGTTAACAAACTACAATTTTGGCAACTCGGTTAGGACATCTACTTTGTGCATGACACAAGTAATTTTTCCAACAATTGTTTACAGACAGATTATTTCACTTATAATTCACTGTATCACAATTCCAGTTGGTCAGATATTTACATACACTAAGTTGACTGTGCCTTTAAACGGCTTATTTCATGGCTTTAGAAGCTTCTGATGGGCTAATTGACATAATTTGAGTAAATTTGAGGTGTACCTGTGGCCTACTTTCAAACTCAGTGCCTCTTTGCTTCACATCATGGGAAAATCAAAATACAGTAGACCTTCACAAGTCTGGTTCATCCTTGGAAGCAATTTACAAACACCTGAAGGTACCACGTTCATCTGTACAAACAATAGTACACAAGTAGAAACACCATCATAACGCTCAGGAAGGAGACGCGTTCTGTCTCCTAGAGATGAACGTACTTTGGTGCAAAAAGTGCAAATAAATCCCAGAACAACAGCAAAGGACCTTGTGAAGATGCTGGAGGAAACATGCTTAAGGACAACAAAGTCAAGGTATTGGAGTGGACATCACAAAACCCTGACCTCAATCCTATAGAAAATGTGTTGGCAGAACTGAGAAAGCATGTGCGAGCAAGGAGGCCTACTACAAACATAACTCAGTTACACCAGCTCTGTCAGGAGGAATGGGCCAAAATTCACCCAACTTAATGTGGGAAGCTTGTGGAAGGCTACCCAAAACGTTTGACCCAAGTTAAACAATTTAAAGGCAATGCTACCAAATACTAATTGAGTGTATGTGAACTTCTGACCCACTGGGAATGTGATGAAAGAAATAAAAGCTGAAATAAATAATTCTCTCTGCTATTATTCTGACATTTCACATTCCTAAAATCAAGTGGTGATCCTAACTGACCTAAAACTGCATTTAAACTGCATTTAAATGTATTTGGTTAAGGTGTATGTAAGCTTCCGACTTCAACTGTACATCCAAATCTCCAAATTAAACGCCAACCTATTGCGTAACTGCAGCAACAAAATTACGCCATGGCTTGGCATTTTAATTACGCCATGTGGTGCCGTATCTTAGCTGTTAATGAAACTCTGAAAAGGTTCAACTAAAATGTAAGTTTAGGCATTAATTCTGAATGGGACCACTGCTGTAGACATCTGGCTGCCGATTCTACAAGTAAAATCGGTGCACACTCGGTTCACAAATTAAGTTCAGAAGTGCTAAATACTCTCAGCCAGCAAACGCTATTGGTGTTTCTGAGCCCTTAAGTTTAGGCATGAATTCAAAGTGGTTAAGTTAAGGGTTAAGGTTTGATAAAGGCTTGAGAAGCGGCTGGTCAAAAACATGTATTTTAGTTTCAAAATGGACTTAATAGTGTAAATATTGTAAATAGGAGAATCAAAATATAGTTCAGGTGCATCCTGTTTCCATTGATCAACCTTGAGATGTTTCTACAACTTGATTTGAGTCCACCTGCAGTAAATTCAATTGATTGGACATGATTTGAAAAGGCACACACCTGTCTACATAAGGTCCCAATTGACAGTGCATTTCCGAGCAAAATCCAAGCCATGAGGTCAAAGGAATTGTCCGTAGACCTCCGAGACAGGATTGTGTCGAGGCACCGATCTGGGGAAATGTACAAACCCATTTCTGCAGCATTGAAAGTCCCCAAGAACCCAGTGGCCTCCATCATTCTTAAATGGAAGAAGTTTGGAAAGACCAAGACTCTTCCTAGAGCTGGCCACCCGGCCAAACTGAGCAATCGGTGGAGAAGGGCCTTGGTCAGGGAGGTGACCAAGAACCCAATGGTCACTCTGACAGAGCTCCAAAGCTCCTTTGTGGAGATAGGAGAACCTTCCAGAAGGACAACCATCTCTGCAGCACTCCACCAATCAGGCCTTTATGACAGAGTGGCCAGATGGAAGCCACTCCTCAGTAAAAGGCACATGACAGCCCGCTTGGAGTAGGCCAAAAGAAACCTATAGGACTCTCAGACCATGAGAAACAAGATTCTCTGGTCTGGTTTAAGGACCTCAGACTGGTGTGAATGTTCACCTTCCAACAGGACAATGACCCTAAGCACACAGCCAAGACAATGCAGGAGTGGCTTTGGGACAAGTCTCTGAATGTCCCAGCCTGAGCCCGGACTTGAACCCGGTCGAACATCTCTGGAGAGACATGAAAATAGCTGTACAGCCCATCCACTCCCCATCCAACCTGACAGAGCTTGAGAGGATCTGCAGAGAAGAATGGGAGAAACTCCCCAAAAACAGGTGCGCCAAGCTTGTAGCGTCATACCCAAGAAGACTCGAGGCTGTAATCGCTGACAAAAGGTGCTTCAACAAAGTACTGAGTAAAGGGTCTGAATACTTATGTAAATGTGATATTTCTGGGGGTGGTTTTCAATTTTATTTTCAAGTTTATCTTCACAAGTGATCTGCAGCTGTCACGGTTTTTGAGAGTCATGATGAAAAATGAACAATTGAAATAACTATTGAACTCATGAGTAATTAACTTTACACTCACCATTACATTCACCATTGATCATTTCTTGTTTTAATCTGCGAGAGAATGAGTTACATAATGCGTGCCGAACGTTATGTTGTGACACGTCACACTTTAACGTACAGTGTCAGAGGGGTCCAATTTTTCAACTTTTCTCCAATACTATTGGTCCATTATCATGTCAATCAACACTGAATAGAAACTTAGTTCACACCCGGAGTTTGATGCCAACACAGTCACTACAGTCCCATTAGTTTTCAATGCAGCCTCATTTGAATACCGCAGTTGCCCAAAATGTGTATGGAACGGTGTTAGTCAATGTTACCTAACGAGCTACCTAGCTAGCTCCGGATATGGCTTGGAAACACGATAACATTTCAAAAGAAGGCAAATAATTAGTAGGAAAATGTTTTGTCATGATTATGATGTCGCCAGATTGACTTAAGATGCAGTATAACTTTAGCCAGATATCTAAGATTGAGGGGACCACCGCATTTTTGCTAGCTAAAATTAGCATTGCTAGCTATTTTTTTACAAACTTTGCTAGTGACAGTAATGGCAACATTGCCATCTCTTGAAAGTAAATTTGACGACATCATAATATGTCAAAGTTGTTTCCAACTAATTATTTGCCTACTTTAGAAATGTCATCGTATTTCCATGCCACTCTAAGTTAGTGTCATTTAGATGAAACAGTCACATTAGCCTCTGAAGTGCATCCCATTTCTAGGGCACAAACAAATATTGGATGGAGCTATGGTGGTACTATCTAACTCATGTCTGACTACAACAGTGTACGAACTAGCAGCAACAAACTCATACCAACCAACAAACTCAAACCAACCAAGGGACATACCAAAACATGTCACAGTTGGTTGCATAGTGAAACTGCGTCACGGCCTCAATCAAATCCAATCTGGAGTCAGCCAGTCTACATCTGTAAAGAATAGAATTAGCTTCCAACTGAGATTATACTATTTGTCTTGTTATGTTTATAATTGAGGGATGATGATAATCACTGTTTTTCTGTTAGACAAAGTTTGTTCCAAACTGATCCCCAGGTTCTGAACATATGCCGGGACCTACCAGAAGAAGCAAAAGTGGGTATCATAACATGTCCAGAAATGTGATTGCAATGGTTTAGCAACCTCCAAAAATGATTTCATTCCAAGATGATAAGGGAGTATAAGCCAATTGGGTATGGTGAAGATGACCACAGATGGTATCCTGTCATGGCTGCCAGCATCTCTTCAGGAGCAAGTCAAAGTAGTTCAAATCAGTGGGTGCAATTCCCCTTAAAAAAAAAAATTGTGCCTCGCACTGGGATTGAACATGCAACCCTCAGAGCCGGAGTCTGCGGCTGGTTCAAGTGCTTAAATTAAGGGTTAAAACCTCTAAAAGTCTAAGCCTTTGCGGGGGTTCTACTAAGCTAACATATGGAATTGTTTTAACATGGTCATAGCATGGATCATTTAGCTATTTGATTTGGAATTTTATGTCCCCTTTAGGTATTTAAATATATATATAATATTGAATTTGGCCTTTACTACTACTGTATAGCCCATATAAATGATTTGAATAGCACATTACTAGAGCAAAGTGAATACCATCTTGTTCGTTAGAATATCATCTTTACATAGAGTGGTCATATTAGTTTGTAGGCCAAACTGTTCGGACACTACAGACATTTTCGTGAGAAGGACGATTTTCGGGATGTCTCATGGTCTGACAAACACCGCTGTAGCTCGGCCAACTTCCACCACAGATGCGGTAGGCCAACATAGGAGGATGTGGTGGATTGAGATGCAACCCATATATCTATTTTAAACTGAGGGATTTTGATGGGTTTGAAAAAATATATATTACAGTTGTGTCAATAACCTTTTAAGGATTAAGGTTTGGGAAAGGCTTAAAACAAAAACCAGTGCCTAGCACTAGGTTATAACACCCATCCACCATCTCCCATCCACAACACACTAGCAAGCCTCAAGCCTACTATAAGGTAATAGGCGCTCACGTTGCCTCTAGTGAATGATATAGCTTCCTCGTTTTACCTGGTCAAAGCGTGATCTGCTACCTGCAGAATCGGCATCTCCTGGCATATTCCAGAAGAGAATGGGATGAAAATATATCTATTACTAATGCCAATTGTTAGAAGAGAACGTAAAAACTCATGTAGATGTATTTCAAATCCTCAGGGCTTGCCTGCTGACTAGCTGTTCAAACAGTCTGAAGAGGGAAATGGGGGAAGAGAGCTTGAAAAGAGAGAGACAATGAGGGAGGAGAAGATGGCATGGGTTGTGGGAGGCTGGAGGCAATGAGGCAGATATGCCTTTTAATGAAATTATCATCATCTAGCACGGGCTCCATCTTTGTTAACAATTAATGGTAACATTTTGAAATGAACTATGATGATTATCCACTTCAATTGTCTAACAAGCCATACAATTATGTAGAGGAAAAAATATCCCCTGACATTTTTTTGCCTCGAATATTAAAGGAAAAGAAAAAGAAGAGGGAGACCTGTAGTTGACTCTTCGAAGCCATTCTGGTGTCCTGACTGATTGACTAGAAGCCTTCGTGAATTCATTTGTGGGTGAACTTTGAATGAACCTCGGCTTTGGTGGAGAGGGCACTGACAGGCCAGTGCCTCTGGGGCAGGAACTGTGCAAACCTAACAACCAGTGCAAATATTGAGACTGCCTATACCATCCGGAGATGAATGAACAATTATAACAATCAAAGAGAAAGTGGCAAGTGCAAGTGAGAAACTGTGCTAATTGTTTGTGGATCTCAGGGCATATGTTTTACAATGATAAATATGACAATAAAAGCTTCCAAATGAAACACACACACCCACCTTTATGTTATTGTTTAATAAACCATTACATGTATTTGTGGCTGCGCTGTCCACTCAGTAGTAGGACTGGGGCTGAATTTCGGCCTTAGCTGAGCACCTTTACATATAGATTTTCCTTTGCACTTCCTAATTTTCGCCATTTGTTTGGCATGGATATTTTAATAAAAACAGCCTTTATTCCAATGCGTTCGATTTATCCGTTGATTTATACTTTGGGGATTTTGTCAGTCAGCTGTTCATAGTGCTAATTGCTTTGTTTTTCAGATGCGCACGGATACTGGCGTTCTTCTTGCCATCTGTGGCCAGAAGAAGTAGACCATTAGTTACCTTTATTATTTTCTATCGATATTTGTGGTCGAGAATATCACTAGACAACTAGCCTAGAGCTAGACACCAATGCGCATCCAATCCATCCAACAAGTAGGCCATACGTTAATGACAGAAGGTGACTTTCGGTTAGAAGCATGTGATTTTGCAATGGCATAGACCTACAATGTTTTGGATGTGTGTGCCCATGAGAACTGTTTTCACAGCGAAACGTGTAATATAGGCATAGTTACACTTACAGTGCATTTTCCCCCGAGATCTCCAAGATCCATCATTTGTACAGGCTTTAAATGCAATGTTCTATTTGAATTGTTGAATGCTTAAGAATTACAAATAGCCTAACACTGTCACAAATGTCCTTAACGTAAGGAAAGAAAGGTAGTATATTATGTAACAAGACCTATGAAGACTCCAAGCATTAACTCGTGAATTATGGACAACTGATGAACTAGGGTGTAAGACATGTTTTGATTCAACCCGTGTATTATATTGAATGTAGGTTACCTGCTCTGCGTGTGTTCACGTGTGTATAATTGCCTCGGCTTAGAGCGTAGGCTACCGGCGGTGGTGTCGTCTTAGTGGAAGGTAAACGCAAGTAAGCCCCGTTTACCCACCTTTTCAGAAAAATGCAGTGAAAGTATAGGGACCATTACTTTATGTATTTAATGTACTTAATGTTTACCCACATGTTTTTTTTTTACCACTAGCCTACATTACTGGCTACCAGTAGGCCAATTTGAAGTTCGTGGTAATGCACATTTTAGCCTAGACTAGTAAATTGACAGTGTGTGTTAGGGTGATCATCACGTTTTTCCTGGGACAGTTTCAGACCCATTTCAGGTGTCCTGACTTTTCAGGCTATAAAAATTGTACATTTGTCAACAAGATTAATCAATTAATTTAGGCCTAATCGATGACAATTGCTGAATGTCATTAGGCACACGTTTTGGTGTTTTGTAACAGATGTATATTTACATTCATCAAATGGTTCGAATATACATGCAGTTTGGATGCTGGAATTATTTTGGAGTGGAAGAACATGCACAGGTAGCCTACTTATTGACGTGATTTGTTTGACAATCAGATGAAAATATAATGACTGGTTGTGTTCATGCCACATTAAAAGGTCATTCATTTTGACCGTTGAAATTATATTTTTATTAGCCCCATAAACAATTTGGAAATCTGGTAACACTTCTAGTGTGAAACCTGGCGCCCTGCAATTTGTTGTCATGTTTAGAACCACTGGATGTATTCCGAGGTGTAGAGGTCATTAGTAGCCATCCCATGTGTGGTGAAAGACTTCTCGTGTCACATTATGCAAAGAAAAACGATGAGTAAAACTCAACTGCAAAGAGAGACAGAACATTGTATATTAGTTGTAGTTTTATAATATATATATATATATATATATATAGAAATCAATAATACGAGATTGACAATCGACCTGATTCCTGAGTAGCCTGATTTAAAATAGTTTCACAAAACAGCGATATATTTTGCTTTCAAAATACTATTTGCATACAAATAACACCAAGAAGAAGAACTATAGATTTATATATTTTTTGCACCATATCCTTATCGTCATACTTTATAGCCTACTGTATGGGAACATTCCGTTCACTCAGAAATATGGAAATCAGCACAAATACAGACTTACATTTTCAAAACAAATATTTCATAAATTTTATTTCTCTCATAATTAGTTCAATTATAAGTCGAATTTGTCTGAAAATACCATGTGTGAATAGTGCAAACATTACACTGAATTGTTTGCAGGAATTAGTGCGCCTTAATCCTACCTGTAAAACCTGAGTTATCCTTGAAAATGTGATAAGCAAAGTGCAGCATTTCAAATATTATTTGTAAAATGATTGCTTTTGGTCTTCGAGCTTGGTGACACATCAGGAGAAGATGGGGTGATCTCTACCACATCATTAGCCGGTGCTGCGGTGTCTATAAAAACCGTGCCTGCTTTCTCACGCTTTTTCTGCTTCATCCTGCGGTTTTGGAACCAAATTTTAACTTGAGTTTCGTTGTGCTCTTCAGCGGCAATTTCCACTCGACCGGCCCTGGTTGTTGAAATGGAACTACTTCTCGAGCTCTGTCAGCTGCTTTGTGGTGAAGTTGATGTGGATTACATTCTTTTGGCCAGGGACTCCATATTGTTAAACTGTAAAAGTGAATGAATTGGATGAAGGAACTGATTCAATAAATGTAATTTTGAACGAAGAAATGAAAACAGGAATCAACTATGTAGACTTATGTGATGATTATGTGATGATTGTGAGCAGCCAAGCAAACAGTGCAGTTATAATTATACAGAAACACATTCTATATTTGATCATTTATATTACGCATCACGGTACATTTGTTTATGCACAAACATGGACAGCACACACATTGATTAGGCAGCGTCTCTGTTAAATGTCCTAAAAAAAAATATATATTTTGTAATGTTGTCAATAAATGAACTTTTGTCATGACAATGTTATTTCTGACCATGTCCTAGTAGTTAACCAACCTGTTTTACGGGATTCCTCTTAACTTTCATCCAGTCGAAAGTTTTTTTAAGTTTGATCGGCAGAATCCTTATCACTACATTGGGAAGGAACTAATCTCGAGTAAATACTCTCCAAGTCTTCTTGCTGCCCCTGTTTCCCACTGCTAAAGTGAAGATACTAGCTGCTTGGTGCCGACCCTGGCCCACTGTTCCCCTCGTCCAGGGGGGGGGGGGGGGGGGCATGTTCGTTCCCATGGCTGAAACAGGAATCACAGGCGACAGAATGAAACCTCGTTCTTTCTCATGATTGAGAGCGTATTGATGAAGTCCATAGTCCAAGTTGGGCCCTGTTGGCGAGCAATACACAAGAGTTTCCCGTTGTGCCAAACTGGAGATCTATATGCTGTGGCTGATGCTGGCGGATAATGTGGCTCGAAGTCTTATGCTGAGGCACCGAAGAACCTGCCCATCGGACCCATAACTATCACTTGTTGCACATGAATTGGAAGACGAGGACATGTAAACATTGTTTCAATTGTGGTATCCGGCCTTGGCATTGAATATGTTCGTCCCCCGGTTATTACTTGTATAATCTAAGTAAGAACTCATACTGTATTGTTATGGCAAAATTAATGATGACGGATCATTTATCTTCCCTGTGCCCTAACCTTTAGGTTGTATGTCAAAGCTGTAAAACTGCCTACCAAAGCTCATATCACCTTAGTGACAGGCCATGTGACTCACTTTAGGTCAATGGCAAGGCACCTACAGCAGTTTGTCAAGTCGGAATCATCCATCAAACGTTTCACATTTACACGACAAATGGTTGAATCAAACTCGCCCATCAATTTGATAAGAACGCAAACACGTAACAGAGCTTCAGCAAATAGCTTCTGGTCAGACTGTGGGAGAATGATAAAGTCTTAAAAAATGAAAGATTTCGTTTCTCGATATTTTAGAGTTCGAAGCAATCGGTTGATTTGGATGGGCTGCGTGCTCGAAGTAGTCAATTAGCTGTGCTTTTTTTACGAGTGTGCTAAGAAAAGGCCTATGTAAGTTTAGTTTACTGAAATGTTCCATTGTCATTCATGAGGTTTACAAGATGATACAAGATTGGTGTATGATAGCCTACCATGCATCTTCCATGAAAATGATGTTCCCAATGTGTATAAGTAAAGCAGCTCGTGAATTATTTTATTAACTCGGCGTGTTTTACTGGCTGAGAGATAAGTTTAGAGAGTCTTGAATGCAATGATCAATCTTACTCTAAACGCTTGACAGCTGATTCTTCAATTTGTTCAAGCGGGAACAAAGAAACGGATAAATCATTGAGCCTTTTAGACTTTTAACCATGTATTTATTGCATACAATTTTCAGCAGACTACACTTCGTGTGGCCTATTTCATTTGACATATTTTAATACTTTTCATGTATTTTAAATTGAGTAGATTTATAGGTAAGGCATGCTCTTTTTTTGTGTCATAACTAAATAACACACAGGTGCTGTAGAACGTCTGAACAACACATGCATTTTATTCAACAATACGACAATTCTTCGTCAGCATATAGCCTACTTGATAGAGTATATAAAAATATATCACAATTAAATAACATTTTGAGGAACATTGATTGATTCATCGGTCCCTCGAGCATAAAGAGTCGGTCAGCTGTTATCACTAAGCCCTATGATAAAAATTGTCAGTCTTACAGAATAAAAAATAAGAATTTCCCATAAATTAATTTAATAAATAGCCTATAAATAACACAAAATAACATTGTAATAAATGTGTTTCTAATATTCCAATGCATGCCTGCTCCAATTATAAAAGTACACCATGTCAAGTCCAGCACAAACACACAAGTGAGAAACGTTTTTGCCTTATATTGATTTAAATTTGAACTACATTTGATGTTTTACATTAACCTGTGGTTTCAGATAATTAGATAAGAAACCAAAACAATACAAATAGAGAACTGCCCAACAGGATCAATAGCCTGCAGGTGCTGCATGCATTTGGATATTGCGAGTAATGTGCCTTTGCGCAACAACAAAAAAGTTTAATTGCACAACCTGAAGTTTGGATTCCATCAACTAATGAGTCAGTTTAAGAGCGTGCTTGATTATCTCTTGAGAAGAATTATGCCCCAACAGGTATGATGTGTTTGGATCACATTGTAGGTTTATGTTGCCTTGATGTCATCTGTGCATTATTATTACACAAGTTATTTATCCCATATGCAGTGAATGGCAAGTTCACGTCAACATAAACAGGGTCATCTTGAGCATTATGAATAAAATACTATGATTGTCCTGCATACTGCATGGAGCATATTCTGGGGTTGTGTTGGTCTTTTTCTGTTGGGTTTTCATTGAGTTTGAATAGACTGGTGCACTAACATAATATTTTTGTTGAAGCTTCTTAAATGTAACTAAATGCAATCTACTTGAATCCCCCCAAAGTAATTATTTATCATGAGAGGGCCATAAACAATAACTAGTAATGCTACATACTCCAAGAAAGGTTCAAATATTACCTTTCTGGTAAAAATAGTTATACATTGCTGAGGTGTAGTCACTTTTGAGGACAAGCTCTAGTACACAGTACAAATATCATAAAATATGAAAAGATGAAATATGAAAATATGAAACAACATTTCCTATTCAACAAAACTGTATGAATAAGGCTTCACATATTTTTCTAAATATAGTTTAATACATTTATAAAACAACTAACTATACGTTTTCACCTTCCTTATAACTGTAAAATACATATTTGTATATTTAGAGTTAGAGAAAATGTGCATATTTTCTAAAGGTCTCTCTTTATCAAAACCTCTGCCCCCATTGCGGTGAATGTCTCGAAGAGCTCTAGCTTGGTTTACTGAACTCCTTAGGAGCTCGCCTTTCATCTCATATTTATTTTATCCATCCATGACAAACAGAAAGTGGTTTTATTTCAAATCTATGAATTATTTTAGATTACTGGCTATAAATCGATCTCTGAATGTGTGAAAACACTCTCTTCTTCTGCATTACGATGTAAGGATTCGAGGCATATGTGGTGTTAGTGGCATTGACATAGGGTTCAGCTCGGAGTTGATGGACAGTTGAAAGAGCAAATGAAATGGTAGGAGGGACATCCTAGCTTCAAGTGGAGTCAGATTTCAAATCCAGCTTCATACAGGCAGAAGATACATACTCCTGTTTCAGTGAGAAACAGGGCTACCGTTCAATGCAAGCCGTTTCCACATATCGATTTATGAGCAAAAATGTTGGTCGGAAACCAGTACCAGAACCAAGCAGGTCCCCTAAACAGGGGATTTTACATCGAAGAGCTTTTAAAAGTGCAATATGCAGATATCGCTCCGCCATTTCCTGGTTGCTAAACTTCTAATAGTTCCCCAAATTTCAGTTTATGTGACAAAACAAGCAATGCATAGTGTAGAGAATCATTGTACCGTCTAAACCACTGTGAAATATATAGTCAATGACCCAAAATATTGTATTTTCAGCTGTTTAAAGCTGGTGTACAAAACCTAATGTAAAAGATGCAAAAACAAAACTTAAGAATGGGAAGCATAAAAATAGCACAAATTGAACAGATCTACTGCTTCTTTGACTTGCTGTCAATGAGAATGACAGATCTATAACTCCCATTTCTATGTGAATTTGGTCAGTCACCCAGAAAGTTACATATTGCAGCTTTAAAGATGACGGGGAAACAGCGTCATAATCATCATCATCATCATCATCATCATCATCATCATCATCATCACCCATTGCATTAATATAACTAAGACTGGTAAGAGCTTCTGGGCTACCAGATTAAGAGCACAGTCCTTTAACTTTTCATCTTTCTTGTACTTTATTGTACTTCTCAGATTTTGAAACCAAATCTTGATCTGCCTTTCCTTTAAATTGAGTTGGTTAGGCATCTCCACGCGCCTAAGATGGCACAGGAAACGATTTAAGTGGAACACCTCGAGCTCCACCAACTGGCGGCTTGTGTACCTCTTTACCAGAGAATTCTGCCGGGATAAAATTAAATGTAACATAATCATAAATGGAATCGTATCAACATTATATTATATTACATTATATCAACATTTAAGCTTCAGTCGAAACTGGAAATAGGCTACAATTAGCCATTTTGCCTACTGTCCATCTGTTTGGCTACGCATTTGAATACACACCATATACTTTTACAGGTTTGTCTCTGTTGTTCTTTTTACAGATCTGCCTTGTTGACTCCTTCATCCATGGGAAGATGCTTTTGGTGAAGGTAGAATTTGAGTTAGGGTCACGCTCCTTTGGGTGCTGTGAATGCTGTGATTTGTTGTTGCCATTTAACTGCGATGAGCAATCCAAATCCTTCAGGTTGCTCTGGCTCTCCAGGTGGGCCAAGGGTTGGTGGGCTGGTGCGTCATGATTGTGTCTACACCCATTGACACCTTGATATGGGGAATCTCCAAATATACAGTGCCTTGCGAAAGTATTCGGCCCCCTTGAACTTTGCGACCTTTTGCCACATTTCAGGCTTCAAACATAAAGATATAAAACTGTATTTTTTTGTGAAGAATCAACAACAAGTGGGACACAATCATGAAGTGGAACAACATTTATTGGATATTTCAAACTTTTTTAACAAATCAAAAACTGAAAAATTGGGCGTGCAAAATTATTCAGCCCCCTTAAGTTAATACTTTGTAGCGCCACCTTTTGCTGCGATTACAGCTGTAAGTCGCTTGGGGTATGTCTCTATCAGTTTTGCACATCGAGAGACTGACATTTTTTCCCATTCCTCCTTGCAAAACAGCTCGAGCTCAGTGAGGTTGGATGGAGAGCATTTGTGAACAGCAGTTTTCAGTTCTTTCCACAGATTCTCGATTGGATTCAGGTCTGGACTTTGACTTGGCCATTCTAACACCTGGATATGTTTATTTTTGAACCATTCCATTGTAGATTTTGCTTTATGTTTTGGATCATTGTCTTGTTGGAAGACAAATCTCCGTCCCAGTCTCAGGTCTTTTGCAGACTCCATCAGGTTTTCTTCCAGAATGGTCCTGTATTTGGCTCCATCCATCTTCCCATCAATTTTAACCATCTTCCCTGTCCCTGCTGAAGAAAAGCAGGCCCAAACCATGATGCTGCCACCACCATGTTTGACAGTGGGGATGGTGTGTTCAGGGTGATGAGCTGTGTTGCTTTTACGCCAAACATAACGTTTTGCATTGTTGCCAAAAAGTTCAATTTTGGTTTCATCTGACCAGAGCACCTTCTTCCACATGTTTGGTGTGTCTCCCAGGTGGCTTGTGGCAAACTTTAAATGACACTTTTTATGGATATCTTTAAGAAATGGCTTTCTTCTTGCCACTCTTCCATAAAGGCCAGATTTGTGCAATATACGACTGATTGTTGTCCTATGGACAGAGTCTCCCACCTCAGCTGTAGATCTCTGCAGTTCATCCAGAGTGATCATGGGCCTCTTGGCTGCATCTCTGATCAGTCTTCTCCTTGTATGAGCTGAAAGTTTAGAGGGACGGCCAGGTCTTGGTAGATTTGCAGTGGTCTGATACTCCTTCCATTTCAATATTATCGCTTGCACAGTGCTCCTTGGGATGTTTAAAGCTTGGGAAATCTTTTTGTATCCAAATCCGGCTTTAAACTTCTTCACAACACTATCTCGGACCTGCCTGGTGTGTTCCTTGTTCTTCATGATGCTCTCTGCGCTTTTAACGGACCTCTGAGACTATCACAGTGCAGGTGCATTTATACGGAGACTTGATTACACACAGGTGGATTGTATTTATCATCATTAGTCATTTAGGTCAACATTGGATCATTCAGAGATCCTCACTGAACTTCTGGAGAGAGTTTGCTGCACTGAAAGTAAAGGGGCTGAATAATTTTGCACGCCCAATTTTCAGTTTTTGATTTGTTAAAACAGTTTGAAATATCCAATAAATGTCGTTCCACTTCATGATTGTGTCTTGTGATTCTTCACAAAAAAATACAGTTTTATATCTTTATGTTTGAAGCCTGAAATGTGGCAAAGTTCAAGGGGGCCGAATACTTTCGCAAGGCACTGTATATGGAACAAAAATATAAACGCAACATGCAACAATTTTTACGATATTGCTGTTACAGTTCATATGAGGAAATCAGTCCATTGAAATAAATTCCTTAGGCCCTAATCTATGGATTTCAGATATGCATTGGTTGTCACATACCTTTTAAGTTAAGCCTGTCGATAGTCTCAATCATGAAGTCCCATTTACAGAAAAACATAAACAAAACCCTAACTTGCCACTGGCAGACTACCCATTTCTATATTCAATATCAGATACAGTGCCTTCAGAAAGTATTCACACCCGTTGACTTGTTCCACATTTTGTTGTGTTACAAAGTAGGATTAAAAGGGATTGAACTGTCATTTTTTTGTCAACTATCCACACAAAATACTCTGTAATGTCAAAGTGGAAGACAAAATATTACATTTGTAAAAAATTATTATAATAATAATTTTTAAAACAGTAATATAACACTTGATTAGATACATATTCATCCCACTGAGTCAATACATGTTAGAATCACCTTTGGGAGCGATTACAGCTGTGAGTCTTTTTTTCACAAAGGATCTAACGTGGTCAACACACACCAGCACAGTCGTGAAGAAGGCAAGGCAGCGCCTCTTACCCATCAGGAGGCGGAAAAGATTTAGCATGGGTCCTCAGATCCTCACAAAATTCTACAGCTGCGCCATCGAGAGCATCTTGACTGGCTGCATCATCCCCTTAGTATGGTAAATGCACCGCCATTGCCCACAAAGCGCTACAGAGGGTGGTACAGACAACCCAGTACATCACTGGGGCCGAGCTCCCTGCCATCCAGGACCTCTATACCAGAGGAAAGCCCGAGAAATTGCCAAAGACTCCAGCCACTCAAGCCATAGACTGTTCACTCTGCTACCGTCTGGCAAAGGGTACCAGAGCATCGGCTCTCGGACCAATAGGCTCCAAGACAGCTTCTACCCCCAAGCGGCAGGGTAGCCTAGTGGTTAGAGTGTTGGACTAGTAACTGAAAGGTTGCAAGATCAAATCCCTGACCTGACAAGGTAAAAATCTGTCGTTCTAAACAAGACAGTTAACCCCCTGTTCCTAGGCTGTCATTGAAAACAAGAATTTGTTCTTAACTGACTTTCCTAATAAAAAAATAAATAAGACTGCTAAATAGCCATAACATGATGCAGCCACCACCATGCTTGAAAATATGGAGAGTGGTACTCTGTGATGTGTTGGATTTGCCCCAAACATAATGTTTTTTTTGTATTCAGGATATAAAGTTCACAGCCATTAAACACCATTGGCCTCATGGTGAAATCCCTGAAGAGTTTTCTTCCTCTCCAGCAACTGAGTTAAGAAGGATGCCAGTATCTTTGTAGTGTTTGTGTATGGATACACCATCCAAAGTATAATTAATAGTTAATAGCATAATTCACCATGCTCAAAGGGATTTTCAATGTCTGCTTTATTTTATTTTTTACCCATCTACCAATAGGTGCCCTTCTTTGCAAGACATTGGAACACCTCCCTGTACTTTGTGGTTGAATCCGTGTTTGAAATTCACTGTTTGACTGTCGGACTTTGCAGATAACTGTATGTGGGGTACAGAGATGAGGTAGTCATTCAAAAATGTTAAACGCAAAAATTGCACAAAGAGTGAGTCCATGCAACTTATTATGTTAATTGTTAAAGACATTTTTACTCCTGAACTTATTTAGGCTTGCCATTGTAGTGGTTTATTTGTTGTCTGTTGTGAGAGAAAAAAATGGTGTCCTTAGGGCACCATTGGGAATGAGACCCTGTCTCAATTGAGCTACCCTGAATAAATAAAAGTTAATAAAAAAAGGAAAATAAAAATAACTGTTAATGGTATGTGGTGTAAATGTCTAATAACGTTTATTTACATTTACATTGATATCTTCAACATTAAGAAAATCAAGGTCTCTAAATTCATGATAACGATTATGCTGTAAAGGGTATGCTGTTATAAGTAACCAAAATAGGTAAAACATAAGATTAGACACAGTTGTTTTGAAGAGAAAACAAATGTCCTTTGGTATGGAGGCATACAGCTTTATGAACTCTGCTTGAACCGCGCGCGAGCCATATGGTCATAAATCAAAAAGAAAATAGCCAACCATTTACAAGCATTTTTCAGCCCTCGGCTTACCTTCTTTTAGCGTAGTGTAGCCATAACGTAGATCGCGGAACTACAGACTAAATATGATTCATTTCACATACATTGCCTCTAGAATCAATAACGAGAGCTCTATCCTTTCAAAAACATAAAGGAGTATTCAAATCCAGTTCCAATGATTGGTTGCCTATAAACCATCGGCGGGAGGCGCCCACTGTGGGAGAGGTCGTAGGAGAACATGGGTAGCTTTTAGCCTACGAAGCTGACTAGAAAGCGAAGAAGAGTAATGGCCACATCGCCAATTGGGAAACACCATTCGCCGATCACCAGGATCTCATTCCGTAAATAAGAATCAAATCAAATTTTATTAGAAGCATACACATATTTAACAGATGTTATTGCGGGTGTAAATGCTTGTGTTCCTAGGTCCAACAGTGCAGTCATATCTAATAATGCAAAACAAATCACGCAAATCTAAAAAGTAAAATAATGGAATTAAGAAATATATAAATATTAGGATGAGCAATGTCAGAGTCCGGAATATAAATATATACAGTATGTATTGTAGTTTACTTGCCTTACATTAATTAATTTAGGATATAATTGCTGACGTGGACATGGCTGCCTCGTGGACTATGATTAGTTGTTTTAACATTAGTAAATCCATTTGATTTGCAAATCCTGTTTATTGTATTTAATCCCCCCTGTTACCAATCGGCATCGCATGAGAAGAGCAGCAGGAGGCCTTGCCGTTTTTAATAATCATTTGTCATATAACAATGTAAACGAGTCCGATTTTATATGTATATATAAAACAAAAAAGGCTGTGGAACCAGTTACTTAATAATAAGTTAGATATATATATATATATATATATATATATAGTACCAGTCAAAAGTTTGGACACACCTACTCATTCCAGGGTTTTTCTTTATTTGTACTATTTTCTACATTGTAGAATAACAGTGAAGACACCAAAACTATTAAATAACACATGGAATCATGTAGTAAGCAAAAAAAGTGTTAAACAAATCTAAATAGATTTTAGATTCTTTTGCCTTGATGACAGCTTTGCACACTCTTGGCATTCTCTCAACCAGCTTCACCTGAAATTTTATTTATTTTTATTTATTTTACCTTTATTTAACCAGGTAGGCAAGTTGAGAACAAGTTCTCATTTACAATTGCGACCTGGCCAAGATAAAGCAAAGCAGTTCGACAGATAAAACGACACAGAGTTACACATGGAGTAAAAACAAACATACAGTCAATAATGCAGTATAAACAAGTCTATATACAATGTGAGCAAATGAGGTGGGAAGGGAGGTAAAGGCAAAAAAGGCCATGATGGCAAAGTAAATACAATATAGCAAGTAAAATACTGGAATGGTAGTTTTGCAATGGAAGAATGTGCAAAGTAGAAATAAAAATAATGGGGTGCAAAGGAGCAAAATAAATAAATAAATAAAAATTAAATACAGTTGGGAAAGAGGTAGTTGTTTGGGCTAAATTATAGGTGGTCTATGTACAGGTGCAGTAATCTGTGAGCTGCTCTGACAGTTGGTGCTTAAAGCTAGTGAGGGAGATAAGTGTTTCCAGTTTCAGAGATTTTTGTAGTTCGTTCCAGTCATTGGCAGCAGAGAACTGGAAGGAGAGGCGGCCAAAGAAAGAATTGGTTTTGGGGGTGACTAGAGAGATATACCTGCTGGAGCGTGTGCTACAGGTGGGAGATGCTATGGTGACCAGCGAGCTGAGATAAGGGGGGACTTTACCTAGCAGGGTCTTGTAGATGACATGGAGCCAGTGGGTTTGGCGACGAGTATGAAGCGAAATGCTTTCCAAACGATTCCCACATATGTTGTGCACTTGTTGGCTGCTTTACCTTCACTCTGCAGTCCATCTCTTCCCAAACCATCTCAAATTGGGTTGAGGTCGGGTGATTGTGGAGGCCAGGTCATCTGTTGGAGCACTCCGTCACTCTCCTTCTTGGTCAAATAGCCCTTACACAGCCTGGAGGTGTGTTGGGTCATTGTCCTGTCGAAAAACCAATTATAGTACCACTAAGCGCAAACCAGACTAGATGGCGTATAGCTGTGGAATACTGTGGTAGCCATGCTGGTTAAGTGTTACTTGAATTCTAAATAAATCACAGACAGTGTCACCAGCAAAGCACCCCCAAACCATCACACCTCCTTCATGCTTCACGGTAGGAACCCACACATGAAAAGATCATCTGTTCACCTACTCTGCGTCTCACAAAGACACAAATCTCAAATTTGGATTCATCATACCAAAGGACAGAGTTCCACCGGTCTAATGTCCTTTGCTCATGTTTCTTAGCCCAATCAAGTCTCTTCTTCTTATTGGTGTCCTTTAGTAGTGGTTTCTATGCAGCAATTTGACCATGAAGGCCTGATTCACCCAGTCTCCTCTGAACAGTTGATGTTGAGATGTGTCTGTTACTTGAACTCTGTGAAACATTTATTTTGGCTGTAATTTCTGAGGCTGGTAACTCTAATAAACTTATCCTCTGCAGCAGAGGTAACTGTAGGTCTTCCTTTCCTGTGGCGGCCCTCATTGAGAGCCAGTTTCATCATAGCGCTTGATGGTTTTTGAGACTGCACTTGAAGAAACTTTCAAAGTTCTTGAAATTGTCTGCATTGACTGACCTTCATGTCTTAAATTAATGAGGGACTGTCATTTCTTATTTGAGATGTTCTTGCCATAATATGGACTTGGTCTTTTACTAAATAGAGCTATCTTCTGTATACCACCCCTACCTTGTTACAACACAACTGATTGCCTCAAACGCATTAAGAAGGAAGGACATTCCACATATGAACTTTTAACAAGGCCAATCTGTTAATTCAAAAAATAAAAAATAAACTGTTAATTGAAAAGCATTCCAGGTAACTACCTCATGAAGCTGGTTGAGAGAATGCCAAGAGTGTGCAAAGCTGTCATCAAGGCAAAGGGTGGCTACTTTGATATTTTGATTTGTTTAACACTTTTTTGGTTACTACATCATTCCATGTGTGTTATTTAATAGTTTTGATGCCTTCACTATTATTCTACATGTCCAAACTTTTGACTGATACTGTATATACATGGCATCAATTAGAATTGATCAAATTGTAACCAACCAACCATTTTCTGATAGATAAATAAATGGCCCCATTCAACATTTCAGGAGAGGCCTAAGATGTGGGCATTGTTCAGGATATTACTTATTTAAAAAAAAAATATATATATATACTGTATATACTTGCCTTGCAGCACATCTATATGAGACCAGACCCTCTGCCAAAGAAATATGAGAGTTCTTATCTTTGTTCTTGAAGGCAAAGAAAAAAGTATGGGTATGTTTATTTAATATTTGCAGCACCCTGCAAATAATATAAAACACAAAGTTGTACTGCTCTGAAGCAAGTTCCTAAATCATATGTCAGAAAGTCTGGTGAGCAACCATAGTTGACACCCACCATCTCTGTCACGTGATTCATGAAATACTCGAGAAAGAGTTTGCAGGTGTAGGTGGAGTAGGTGCATTGGAGTAGGTGCATTGGTCAGGCCAGCCACTGTTATTTACAGCCGTCTGGTGTACAAATCATATTCTTAAAGTGTACATAGCCTGAATGAAGAAGATCCTGCAAATGTATTATAAGTAGCCTATATCGACAATATTTTTTTCGGGGGTGAGGATATGATTGGTATAATATGAATGTAGCTTGCTCTGTGACATTGCAGAAAATGTATAGTCCAATTCAAGTAATGTTACATCATGTTTTCTATATTGAGGTTTCAGTAAAGGAGAGATCCATGGGCTCGCTAGACTATCTATCTCTATTTAATTGATTTGGATGTTTTAGAATAGATGATGTATACATTGCTTCCTATGCTGTCTTCCTCTCTTTCCAGTCTGCCAGTGGTTCGTTTTGATTTATAGACTAGTGATATGTGACCCAATGTCAGAGCCAGCTGCCAAACCTGCAAGACACTTTTTGTTTATGAATGTATGTGCGATTCATCGTCAAATCTACAAGTGATAAGATTAATCGGTGCTTTCATCGTCTTTCTCCAGCCTTCAATCTGGGCTGATCAATGACTGATATAAAGACTTTAAGAATGGAGGTCTCGGGTTACATCAACTTGGCAATAACAGAGACTTAAATGTTAAGTTTAAATCTTGAAATAAATCATTGTCAAATTTCGACACCACATGTATTTCTGCATCTTTTCGAAATGATGCATCGTTCCTCCAGGATAGGAGCTTATTATGAAGTAATATTGAAAACTATTATTATAGTATTCTCAGGACAGGGTATATGGCAAGAATTTGTCTTGAGATTTGAAGAATAGGCTATTATACCACACAAATATAGCCTATTTGATCACTGCCTCACTGAAAGATTATGGTATAGGCATGTATCATGATATATTGGCCTACATTTTTAATGACCATGTAAAGGAAAATAGTGGGAGATCGATAACAATTCAATAGAATTACGGTATCCATTTGATAGTTAAATTCAACACATCCATGTGCATGGTCTGAACGGTCACAGACCGAAAAATTTCGTTAGATTGGCATATTTGTATTTGATCAAATGACTGGTCAATCAATGTTTAGGTTATGTTGTGTTATCGCCTAACTACTTTCACTTGTAATTAAACATGAGCTATCCTGCCTGGGGTAATACATATTTTCCCTAACGAATGAATCGAGGGGATTGAATATTTTCAAATAAAAGATTAACACGATAGATCAAAGCACCGCCACAGACCTAATGGGTATCGATCCACTAACAACAATCCCATAGCGGCACGTCTGATCCTCACCTCCAGTAGGCTCAATGTCTAAGCTAAACTGTACAGCTAAGAGGCAGATGGTTACCCAAAGAAATTGATGCAATTTGGGAACTTTTGAGCCACGAATATTCTGGAATGTAAACGTTACCTCTCCAAAACTGAATATGAGTCAGTGGTTGATGTTTTGACCTGTGGTGTGCAAAATAGTACGGTTTTCGTTGTGGTTCTCTGACAGGTTAGACAGCAGCACAATCCTGAAACCTCAAATTCACAGATCATGGAAATAAATTCTATTGAGATAACAAATTTACATGAACGTTTTAGCAAATTCCTCATTGTTCATGCAGGGATTCGATTTACTCGTGTGGCAACAACCTTTTTTGTTTAAAAAAAAGGTTTGTCCATTTATTTATATTGATTTAACCTTTATTTGACTAGGCAAGTCAATTAAGAACAAATTCTTATTTGCAAAAGGCAAAAGGCCTCCTGCGGGGACGGGGGCTGGGATTAAAAATACAAGTAAAATGCTATTCAGACCGCTTGACTTTTTCCACATTTTGTTACATTTGCTTGCTCTAAAATTGATTAAAGAAAATAAAATCTTCAGCAATCTACACACAATACCCCATAATGACAAAGCGAAACAGTTTAGACATTTCTGCAAATGTATTAAAAATTAAAACAGAAATACCTTATATTCAGACCCTTTGCTGTGAGACTCAATTTAGCACAGGTGCATCCTGTTTCCATTGATCATCCTTGAAATGTTTCTACAACTTGATTGGAGTCCACCTGTGGTAAATTCAATTGATTGGACATGATTTGGAAAGGCACTCAAGTGCCTATACAGTGGGGGGAAAAAGTATTTAGTCAGCCACCAATTGTGCAAGTTCTCCCACTTAAAAAGATGAGAGAGGCCTGTAATTTTCATCATAGGTACACTTCAACTATGACAGACAAAATGAGGAGAAAGAAATCCAGAAAACCACATTGTAGGATTTTTTATGAATTTATTTGTGAACCCACAACCTTCTGTCCCACTATCAAAATCCCTGCGTGGCCATGTTATGCTCACAGAACAGTTAAACGGCATATAAGGCTCTGTTCTGTCCAAGAAGTGAGGTTAAACGGTAAGGATCTTCTCTGCTATGCACTTTGTTTTACATATTATTTTGGGTATAGGGGAAAGTCACTCGTTTCGTTTTTTTCAATCATTCAGGAAGAGTTTAGGTAAAACATATTTGCTGAAGGGAGTGCCATCTATTTTCATTTCAGAGAGGCCTGGTTTTCCCCATGTAACCCTTACTATAAATAATGTTGCCTCCCTTCGTTCTACCTCCCGCAGTTGCACGTCTATGGGACTCCACTGCCCATAGCACCCTTGTCATCAGCCTAGCTTTCAGAGAGGATTCCATCCTCCAACAAAGCAGCCTCAAGCAACTCTTTGACTACTGCTTTTGAATATGTGTTATACAAGTGTTCAAATATTAGCAAAGGGGATCACAGTTGCCTCGGTACATCGGTCTAGTACTTCCCAAGTGGGTTTTTCTTCAAATGCTTTTCACTTCAAAGTCAATGGCTTTTTGTGTGTGTGTGTGTGTGTGTGTGTGTTAATGCAACTTTCCACTGCTTCAGAGTGATTTGTGCGACTACAACAAACCTGGGACACAACGTCCTGGATGAGCCCACATTTTGTGACGTTCCCCGATAAGAAACCCAAAATCGTTGCTCAACAGAAAAAGGAAACTAACAAAGGAGCAACCCAAACTAAACAGGTGGGGTTTCAAAATGGGTTTTGAAAGGCATCCATGGAGGGCCTACTGAGTGGTGGCCAAGCAACTCTAGTTGGGTCTAAAAAGACACCCACTGGATTTAGCCTACCTGATATTTTTTATTTCTTTTCCAAATCGACCTCTATTGGCCTCATGGGTGGAACGTTATTAATATTTTTCATATGAAGTTCATATTTAAGAAACATTTTTTTATTTCTTTACCGCAGAAAATCCAGTGTTTCTATGTCAAACAGTTTTGTTATATTTTTGTGTTTTGTGATCTATATGTAAGAATATTTTGAATAAACAATGCAGATGACGAGAGGTCAATACCGTTCTAAAGGTCAAGAGGACTAAAAGTCAACAGAGTACTAACGATCAATGGAAATTGTGTTTTTTCTGTAATAGGGGATTTATGCAGAGACATGGGAGGAATTTGTCTACATATCGAGTCTGAAATAGGATACTTGTTATTTGGCCATTGACCCAGTTTTATTGCAAGGAATTCTAATTGGTCAAACACAGGCTAGGGCTGGGTTATAAAACTACATCCTGTCCCATTGTTCTGTGGAGAGAATCACTCTTTGAATAAATCTATTTTCCTCCCCGATTTGCTTTGGGGTCTGTGTTATTGAAGAGTAACATCAACTGCTAACATACATAAAGTGTAATATTGGGATGCAAACTCAAAATGGAATACATTTCAATTCTATGTCTGACATGGTACAGGTGTTATTTTTTTAAAGCCCATAACCATGTGTGTGAGGTGTATACTTTTGTTTGAAAGTAGATTTGTTTAAGACTACCAAGAAACCCTGTGTGACCCTGGTTCGCCCCACTGCGGTAAAAGGTTAGTCAAAACCACTGCCCCTACAAACGTATTCAGTCCGATAGGTGGTAAGTCTAATGGTCACTTTATGGACAATGTAGTCTCGGTCTTATCAGAGGCTAGACATTCGGCCCACATTTCTTATTTTTTCCCCTAATGTCCTGGTAAATGGCCCTGTTAAAAATCCGGTATGTGGTTCTCGATAACAGTCAGGCGGCACATGAAGAGAGGCGGGGAGTGTGTTGTGTACCTCCAATGAAGTTGATTTGCAAATGTTCATTGACATTGGCACCATATTGGCTTAGATATGATGGTAGGGAGATTTGAATTTAACATTGAGCTTCATCCAATGCCAACCAGCGCGACTATAATTGTTACGGATACAGGTATCCTGTGTGTGTGTGTGTGTATGTATCCTGTGTTCTTTTCTCTCCTTCTCCCCTCACAGGTGAAAATCATCACTCCCCAATCAGTCACCAATCGATCATCAATCAGAAGACACACCTCCTCCTGTTTCCTACCCAATCACAGTTCCTTTCCCTTGGTTTAAAAACCCTGTCAGTTGTTTGCTCTGCAGCTCAATCTCTGTAAATGCCATATGTCTGTAGAGTGCTATGGTTCACTCTCCTACTATGTCTCTATCTCGCTTTATGTATTGAGCTCTCTTTTGTTTGAGTACCTCCATATCACTTTGTCCTCACCTGTGAGTATTGTTTTTGGTTATGGTGTTTGAGTGTTTGTTTGATGGTGGGAAAAGGGGGAAACAAGACAAGTCGCCCATGGGCATACACTAGTTAGACCTGGGCGGACCACCCACTGTATTTTTGGTTAGTTAGCTGTTGTTGAACTAGGCTGGTCTAGCTTAGGGGTGTTTTTGGATGCTTATTGTTTCTTTCCTTGGGTCCAGCTCAGCCCCTTTTCCTTCACCCCCCCCCCCCCCTTCCCCGGTCATAACTCTGACCACTATATTATGTGCTATATTATGTACTGGTCATAGTTAAGACTTCATCATAATCTGGTAATGACCACCTGACTACAGCTTATTACCGACTATAAAAAGTATTGCAGAGGATAAAGTTGGCTATTGAATGTAAACATTTCTATGTGTTTCCATAAGCACCAATTCAAGTTTAAATCTGCAACATTTAAAACAAATCTACATCCCCATTTTTTTACACATCTGCATACAGTAATTGTTTCATAATTCACTCACAGACATTACATGCAAAGAAAGACTGGGACACAGCATATATAAATGCCCATAGTTTTATTTGATTAATTGGGGCGGCAGATTTGTACCTTGTCAGCTCGGGGAATCAAACTTGCAACCAGTCTACTACCGAAAGGTTACAAGTTTGAATCCCCGAGCTTACAAGGTACAAATCTGTCGTTCTGCCCCTGAACAAGGCAGTTATCCCACTGTTCCTAGGCCGTCATTGAAAATAAGAATTTGTTCTCAACTGACTTGCCTAGTTAGATAATAAATAAAAAATTAAGAGTTGTGTGATGGGGTAGATCCTCATCAAGGTTCTCTGATCACAGAAGGCGACCTGAAGCATAGTGGCCCTCTTGAAGACTGGTGTGATGGGTCAGATCTGCAGTGAAGAGAATCTGCGCATTACTAACACTTTATTAATTTGAGATTTTAAAAGAACTTAAAAAGGACATTTCTGAATAAGCTTTGTGGACACAGTTGGCTAAACATATGTTCATGGTTTAATGTCCTTAGTTTAATGGTTTAATGTCCTTAGTTATATCTAAATATAAAAGACTTCAATCCATTGGTTATTTTCAATGTGTTACCACATTTGAATGCTATGTTCCCAACTGCCCTCAAGTGCATGTACAAGTTGCACTATGAATTAACCCATTAATCACATCTCCCTTTTAATAAAACATTCCCCAATCGGTTATCAAAGGTGTGTTTACATTCAAACTCTGTCTACTGTTATTACATAATGTAGCTATCAAGATGACAGTTTACAATCACAAGTAAACCTTTACTGTGAGCATAATCCATAAAGTAACTATACGTGTAACTATAATGTTACACACACCAACCACAGTTTCATCTTAAACTTAACTGTTCCGTGTTTGGCAAACCAATAAGTAAGCTCAAACAGGATAAACAACATTCAATGTCTCTTTTAACCATCTCTTTTTATAAATGTGTTTTACAGGAGAAGTGATTTGTAGCTGTCTATTTACCACCACAAACCAATGCTGGCAAACAAGAATATACTCACCCAGAAGTGGTAAATCCGTTTTACCTCATTTCTACCAGCAAGTCACATGTGCAACTAGAGGGGGGAAAAAACTCTAGACCACCTTTACCCCACACACAGAGACTCATACAAAGCTCTCCCTCGTCCTCCATTTGGGAAATCTGACCATAATTCTATCCTCCTGATTTCTGCTTATAAGCAAAAACTAAAACAGGAAGTACCAGATACTCGCTCAATACGGAAGTGGTCAGATGATGCAGATGCTACGCTACAGGACTGTTTTGCTAGCACAGACTGGAATAAGTTCTGGGATTCATCCAATAGCATTGACCACCTCAGTCCTCGGCTTCATCAATAAGTGCATCGACGACGTCGTCCCCACAGTGACCGTACATACATATCCCAACCAGAAGCCATGGATTACAGGCAACATCCGCATCGAGCAAAAGTGGTAGGCTTGATTACCAACAATTACCAACAACGACAAGACGGCCTACAGGGAGGAGGTGAGGGCCCTCGGAGTGTGGTGTCAGGAAAATAACCTCACACTCAACATCAACAAAACTAAGGAGATGATTGTGGACTTCAGGAAACAGCAGAGGGAGCACCCCCCTATCCACATCAATGGGACAGTAGTGTAGAGGGTAGTAAGTTTTAAGTTCCTCGGCGTACACATCACAGACAAACCTAATTGGTCCACCCACACAGACAGCATCGTGAAGAAGGTGCAGCAACAACTCTTCAACCTCAGGAGGCTGAAGAAATTTGGCTTGTCACCAAAAACACTCACAAACTTCTACTGATGCACAATCGAGAGCATCCTGTCGGGCTGTATCACCGCCTGGTACGGCAACTGCTCCGCCCACAACCGTAAGGCTCTCCAGAGGGTAGTGAGGTCTGCACAACGCATCACCGGGGGCAAACTACCTGCCCTCCAGGACACCTACACCACCCGATGTCACAGGAAGGACATAAAGTTCATCAAGGACAACAACCACCCGAGCCACTGCCTGTTCACCCCGCTATCATCCAGAAGGCGAGGTCAGTACAGGTGCATCAAAAGCTGGGACCGAGAGACTGAAAAACAGCTTCTATCTCAAGGCCATCAGACTGTTAAACATCCACCACTAACATTGAGTGGCTGCTGCCAACACACTGACTCAACTCCAGCCACTTTAATAATGGGAATTGATGGAAATTGATGTAAAATATATCACTAGCCACTTTAAACAATGCTACTTAATATATTGTTTACATACCCTACATTATTAATCTCATATGTATATGTATATACTGTACTCTTATCTACTGCATCTTGATGTAATACATGTATCACTAGCCACTTTAAACTATGCCACTTTGTTTACATACCCTACATTACATAATCTCATGTATATACTGTACTCGATACCATCTACTGCATCTTGCCTATGCCGTTCTGTACCATCACTCATTCATATATGTTTATGTACATATTCTTTATCCCTTTACACTTGTGTGTATAAGGTAGTAGTTTTGGAATTGTTAGGTTACTCGTTGGTTATTGCTGCATTGTCGGAACTAGAAGCATTTCGCTACACTCGCATTAACATCTGCTAACCATGTGTATGTGACAAATACATTTGATTTGATTTAGCGCCTCCTCTTTCTAGGAGCGGGACACTAATAAGAAACCCCGCTACTCCCTCAGACTAACCATCAAACAGGCAAAGCGTCAATACAGGATTAAGATTGAATCCTACACCGGCTCTGACACTCGGGGGATGTGGCCGGGCTTGAAAACTATTATGGACTACAAAGGGAAACCCAGCCGCAAGCTGCCAAGTGACTCAAACCAAGCAAACGCGCTAAATGCCTTTTATAATCGCTTTGAGGCAAGCAACACTGAAGCATGCATGAGAACACTAGCTGTTCCAGACGACTGTGTGATAACGCTCTCGGTAGCCGATGTGAGCAAGACCTTTAAACAGGTCAACATTCACAAAGCCGCGGGGCCAGATAGATTACCAGGACTTGTACTCAAAGCATGCGCAGACCAACTGGCAAGTGTCTTCACTGACAAAATGTTTCATGCAGACCACCCTAGTCCCTGTGCCCAAGGAAGCAAAGGTAACCTGCTTAAATGATTACTGCCCACAGCACTCACGTCAGTAGCCATGAAGTGCTTTGAAAGGCTGGTCATGGTTCACATCAACATCATCCTCCTGGATACCCTAGACCCACTACAATTCGCATACCACCCCAACAGATCCACAGATGATGCAATCTCAATGGCACTACACCCTGCCCTTTCCCACCTGGACAAAAGGAACACTTATGTGAGAATGCTGTTCATTTACTACAGCGCAGCATTCAACACCCTAGTGCCCAGGAAGCTCATCACTAAGCTAAGGACCCTGGGACTAAACACCTCCCTCTGCAACTGGATCCTGGACTTCCTTATGGGTCGCCCCCAGGTAGTAAGGGTAGGCAACAACACGTCTGCCATGCTGATCCTCAACACTGGGGTCCCTCAGTGGTGTATACTTAGTCCCCTCCTGTACTCCCTGTTCACCCATGACTGTGTGGCCAAACACGACTCCAACACCATCATTAAGTTTGCTGATGACACAACAGTGGTAGACCTGATCACCGACAATGATGAGACAGCCTATAGGGAGGAGGTCAGAGAACTGGCAGTGTGGTGCCAGGACAACAACCTCTCCCTCAATGTGAGCAAGACAAATTAGCTGATCGTGGACTACAGGAAAAGGCAGGCCGAACAGACCCCCATTAACATCAACGGGGCTGTAGTGGAACGGTTCGAGAGTTTCAAGTTGCTTGGTGTCCACATCAACAACGAACTATCATGGTCCAAACATACCAAGACAGTCATGAAGAGGGCATGACAAAACCGTTCCCCCTCAGGAGATTGAAAAGATTTGGCATGGGTCTCCAGATCCTCAAAAGGTTCTACAGCTGCACCATCGAGAACATCCTGACCGGTTGCATCACTACCTGGTATAGGAACTTGTAACGGCTTTCTAGGTGTGGTGAAGGAGAGTCGGACCAAAACGCAGCGTGTAGATTGCGATCCATGTTTATTCAACAAACGTAACACGAATCTAAATACAAACACTACAAAACAAATAACGTAACGAAAACCGAAACAGCCCATACTTGCGTAAACTAACACAGAGACAGGACTAAGGACAATCACCCACGACAAACTCAAAGAATATGGCTGCCTAAATATGGTTCCCAATCAGAGACAACGATAAGCACCTGCCTCTGATTGAGAACCACTCCAGACAGCCATAGACTTTGCTAGATAACCCCACTAGCTACAATCCCAAGTATATACACACCAAAACCCCAAGACAAAACAAACCACAATACAAAAACTCCATGCCACACCCTGGCCTGACCCAATACATGAAGAAAAACACAAAATACTTAGACCAGGGCGTGACAGAACTGCTCGGCATCTGACCATAAGGCCCTACAGAGGGTAGTCCGTAAGGCCCAGTACATCACTGGGGCCAGGCTTCCTGCAGTCCAGGACCTATATTATCAGGATAAGGTAAGACTCCGATGCAGACCGTGTCGAAGTAACAATGTTTATTACAGCAACAGAGTCAATGGTACAGGACAGGCAAGGGTCAAAAACCAGGAGGATGAGAAAAAGAGGCTGGGAAAGAAAGGAGCTGACGGGAACAAACCCTGTTAAGCTTGACAAACAAGATGAACTGGCAACAGACAACTAGAGAACACAGGTATAAATACACAGGGGATAATGGGGAAGATGGGCGACACCTGGAGGGAGTTGGTGACAATCACAAGGACAGGCAAAACAGATCAGGGCGTGACATATACACTGCTCAAAAAAATAAAGGGAACACTTAAACAACACAATGTAACTCCAAGTCAATCACACTTCTGTGAAATCAAACTGTCCACTTAGGAAGCAACACTGATTGACAATACATTTTACATGCTGTTGTGCAAATGGAATAGACAACAGGTGGAAATTATAGGCAATTAGCAAGACACCCCCAATAAAGGAGTCTAGGTGATAACCACAGACCACTTTGCCGTTCCTATGCTTCCTGGCTGATGTTTTGGTCACTTTTGAATGCTTGCGGTGCTTTCACTCTAGTGGTAGCATGAGACGGAGTCTACAACCCACACAAGTGGCTCAGGTAGTGCAGCTCATCCAGGATGGGACATCAATGCGAGCTGTGGCAAGAAGGTTTGCTGTGTCTGTCAGCGTAGTGTCCAGAGCATGGAGGCGCTACAAGGAGACAGGCCAATACATCAGGAGACATGGAGGAGGCCGTAGGAGGGCAACAACCCAGCAGCAGGACCGCTACCTCCGCCTTTGTGCAAGGAGGAGCAGGAGGAGCACTGACAGAGCCCTGCAAAATGACCTCCAGCAGGCCACAAATGTGCATGTGTCTGCTCAAACGGTCAGAAACAGACTCCATGAGGGTGGTATGAGGGCCCGACGTCCACAGGTGGGGTTGTGCTTTACAGCCCAACACCGTGCAGGACGTTTGGCATTTGCCAGAGAACATCAAGATTGGCAAATTCGCCACTGGCGCCCTGTGCTCTTCACAGATGAAAGCAGGTTCACAATTGAGCACATGTGACAGACATGACAGAGTCTGGAGATGCCGTGGAGAACGTTCTGCTGCCTGCAACATCCTCCAACATGACCAGTTTGGCGGTGGGTCAGTCATGGTGTGGGGTGGCATTTCTTTGGGGGGCAGCACAGCCCTCCATGTGCTCGCCAAAGGTAGCCTGACTGCCATTAGGTACCCCTTGTGAGACCATATGTTGGCCCTGGGTTCCTCCTAATGCAAGACAATGCTAGACCTCATGTGTCTGGAGTGTGTCAGCAGTTCCTGCAAGAGGAAGGCATTGATGCTATGGACTGGCCCGCCCATTCCCCAGACCTGAATACAATTGAGCACATCTGGGACATTATGTCTCGCTCCATCCACCAGTCTGTTGTACCACAGACTGTCCAGGAGTTGGCGGATGCTTTAGTCCAGGTCTGGGAGGAGATCCCTCAGGAGACCATCCGCCACCTCATCAGGAGCATGCCCAGGCGTTGTAGGGAGGTCATACAGGCATGTGGAGGCCACACACACTACTGAGGCTCATTTTGACTTGTTTTAAGGACATAACATCAAAGTTGGATCAGCCTGTAGTGTGGTTTTCCACTTTAATTTTGAGTGTGACTCCAAATCCAGACCTCCATGGGTTGATAAATTTGATTTCCATTGATAATTTTTGTGTGATTTTTGTTGTCAGCACATTCAACTATGTAAAGAAAAAAGTATTTAATAAGAATATTTCATTCATTCAGATCTAGGATGTGTTATTTAATGTTCCCTTTATTTTTTTGAGCAGTGTAGGCGGTGTCAGAGGAAAGTCCATTGTCAGAGACTCCAGTCACCCAAGTCATGGACTGTTTTCTCTGCTACAGCACAGCAAGCGGTACTGGAGCGCCAAGTCTAGGACCAAAAGGCTACTTAACAGCTTCTACCCCCAAGCCATAAGACTGCTGAACAATTAATCAAATGGCCACCTTACTATTACATTGACCCCCCCCCCCCCCATTTGTTTTGTACACTGCTGCTACTCGCTGTTTATTATTTATGCATAGTCACTTCACCGCTACATACATGTACAAATTACCTCAACTAACCTGTACCCCCGCACACTGACTCGGTACCAGTACCCCCATATATGCATTTGTTTTTTTTACTTTAGCTTATTTGGTAAATATTTTCTTAACTCTTCTTGAACTGCACTGTTGGTTAGGCTTGTAAGTAAGCATTTCTTACAATACTTGTTGTATTGGCGCATGTGACAAATCAAATTTGATTTGATGAATTAACCCATTCATCACACACATGTTAAATCTGGCAAGGCTGTCTGCCCAGACAGGATCCAAAGCCTCAGAGCACGTGTAAACCAGCTGTCTGGAGTGTTTACGGACATATTAAATCTCTCCATATCCCAGTCTGTTGTCTCCACTTGCTTCAAAATGTCCACCATTGTTCCTGTCCTCAAGAAGGCGAAGATAACTGAACTAAATGACTCTCCCCATAGCACTGGCGTAACGCAGTTTCTCTGGACACCCCCTTTCTCTGGAACTCCTCAAAGTCAGGGTCCGGAATTTTTGTGTGCAAATGTTTTCACCATGGCCTATATGTCCAGGTTGCGGGCTTACTGTTTTCTCCACTGAGTATTGACAACCCAGGCAGTCTTTCCTGAGACATTGTACATTATATGTCCATTGCACTGTACACAATTTCAACTTAGTCTTGAATGATGCATGCCAAGATATACCAGAGACAAGTGACTGTTGATATTGCAACCACACAACTCAAACGCCAGTTCACCAGTATTGACAAAAGTGCAAACAAGTTATATTTTTGTGCCCTCAAGAATTGGGTGTCCGCTAAAAATGATAATCTGTTTGCATCTGTCAATTTATTGGCTGTCTAGCATCCAGATGACATGTTCCAGATCTTCCTATACAGTTCATATTTGTTTATTATTAAGGAGAATGCAAGAGGCTCAATTAAAGATATTTCTGCAGAACTGCTGAATTTGAAGCACCACTCCCTTCTGCCCAGTTTCCTTGATGTTGCTATGACAATCAAGCTATTTTTAACCATCCCTGTAACTGTCGCTTCTGCAAAAATAAGTTTTCTAAACTACCTAAGAAGCATTAGGCTCTCGGTCTGATATACACTTTTGAAAACCTGAGAAAACTCCATTCATTGCACTGGCACAGTTGTGGCCTCAACCACGATATTGGTTCACCGATATCCCCTTATTTTCAATCAGTTCAATTATATATTTTTCAAGGCCTGAGGCACTTTGATCAGTCACACACATTCTTGAAGTCCAAGAAACAAATACAGTGCCTTGCGAAAGTATTCGGCCCCCTTGAACTTTGCGACCTTTTGCCACATTTCAGGCTTCAAACATAAAGATATAAAACTGTATTTTTTTGTGAAGAATCAACAAGTGGGACACAATCATGAAGTGGAACGACATTTATTGGATATTTCAAACTTTTTTAACAAATCAAAAACTGAAAAATTGGGCGTGCAAAATTATTCAGCCCCTTTACTTTCAGTGCAGCAAACTCTCTCCAGAAGTTCAGTGAGGATCTCTGAATGATCCAATGTTGACCTAAATGACTAATGATGATAAATACAATCCACATGTGTGTAATCAAGTCTCCGTATAAATGCACCTGCACTGTGATAGTCTCAGAGGTCCGTTAAAAGCGCATCATGAAGAACAAGGAACACACCAGGCAGGTCCGAGATACTGTTGTGAAGAAGTTTAAAGCCGGATTTGGATACAAAAAGATTTCCCAAGCTTTAAACATCCCAAGGAGCACTGTGCAAGCGATAATATTGAAATGGAAGGAGTATCAGACCACTGCAAATCTACCAAGACCTGGCCGTCCCTCTAAACTTTCAGCTCATACAAGGAGAAGACTGATCAGAGATGCAGCCAAGAGGCCCATGATCACTCTGGATGAACTGCAGAGATCTACAGCTGAGGTGGGAGACTCTGTCCATAGGACAACAATCAGTCGTATATTGCACAAATCTGGCCTTTATGGAAGAGTGGCAAGAAGAAAGCCATTTCTTAAAGATATCCATAAAAAGTGTTGTTTAAAGTTTGCCACAAGCCACCTGGGAGACACACCAAACATGTGGAAGAAGGTGCTCTGGTCAGATGAAACCAAAATTGAACTTTTGGGCAAAAATGCTAAACGTTATGTTTGGCGTAAAAGCAACACAGCTCATCACCCTGAACACACCATCCCCACTGTCAAACATGGTGGTGGCAGCATCATGGTTTGGGCCTGCTTTTCTTCAGCAGGGACAGGGAAGATGGTTAAAATTGATGGGAAGATGGATGGAGCCAAATACAGGACCATTCTGGAAGAAAACCTGATGGAGTCTGCAAAAGACCTGAGACTGGGACAGAGATTTGTCTTCCAACAAGACAATGATCCAAAACATAAAGCAAAATCTACAATGGAATGGTTCAAAAATAAACATATCCAGGTGTTAGAATGGCCAAGTCAAAGTCCAGACCTGAATCCAATCGAGAATCTGTGGAAAGAACTGAAAACTGCTGTTCACAAATGCTCTCCATCCAACCTCACTGAGCTCAAGCTGTTTTGCAAGGAGGAATGGGAAAACATTTCAGTCTCTCGATGTGCAAAACTGATAGAGACATACCCCAAGCGACTTACAGCTGTAATCACAGCAAAAGGTGGCGCTACAAAGTATTAACTTAAGGGGGCTGAATAATTTTGCACGCCCAATTTTTCAGTTTTTGATTTGTTAAAAAAGTTTGAAATATCCAATAAATGTCGTTCCACTTCATGATTGTGTCCCACTTGTTGTTGATTCTTCACAAAAAAATACAGTTTTATATCTTTATGTTTGAAGCCTGAAATGTGGCAAAAGGTCGCAAAGTTCAAGGGGGCCAAATACTTCGCAAGGCACTGTACTTAGCTTCCTACTACATAGGGAAATTTAAAAGGTTTCTGAATGACTTTTTGGAGGGTTACTGTGAATTATTTATTAAATTAAAAAAATACATACCAATGCCAGAAAGGCGCATGGGCCCCCAGAGCTCTCGACCCACTCCACAACAGCCCAGTCGAAGTGGATGGGGGTGTGCTCTCCCCTCTTTCTCCTATAGTCCACGATCAGCTCCTTGGTCTTACTGACATTGAGGGAGAGGTTGTTGTCCTGGCAACACACGGCTAATTCTCTGATCTCCTCTCTGTAGGCTTATCGCCATCGGTGACCAGGCCTACCGCCGTCGTGTCGTCAACAACCTTGATGATGGTGTTGGAGTCGTGCTTGGCCACGCAGTCGTGGGTGACCAGGGATTACAGGAGGGGACTAAGCACACACCTCTGATGGGGCCCACGTGTTGAGGGCCAGCCCGTCAGGAAGTCCAGGATCCAGTTGCACAGGGAGGGGTTCAATCTCAGGGTTCCCAGCTTGGTGATGAGCTTGGTGGGGACTATGTTGTTGAATGCTGAGCTGTAGACTATGAAGAGCATCCTCACATATACTGAGAAAAAATATAAACTTAACATGTAAAGTGTTGGTTCCATGTTTTTCATGTTTCATGAGCTTAAATAAAATATCCTAGATATGTTCAATACGCACAAAAAAGCTTATTTCTCTTACATTTTCTGAACAAATGTGTTTACATCCCTCTTCGTGAGTATTTATCCTTTGCCAAGATAATCCATCCACCTGAGAGGTGTGGCACATCAAAAAGCTGATTAAACTGCATGATCATTAGACAGCTGCACCTTGTGCTGGGGACAATAAAAGGATACTCTAAAATCTGCAGTTTTGTCACACAACACATTGCAACAGATGTCTCGAGTTTTGAGGGAGCGCGCAGTTGTCCAACCTGCCTCACAACCGCAGACAATGTGTAACCACGCCAGCCCAGGACATCCACATCCGGCTTCTTCATCTGCAGGATCATCTGAGACTAGCCACCCGGACCGCTGATGAAACTGAGGAGTATTTCTGTCTGTAATAAAGCCCTTTTGTGGAGAAAAACTCATTCTGATTGGCTGGGCCTGGCTCCCCAGTGGGTGGGCCTATGCCCTCCCAGGCCCACCCATGGCTTCGCCCCTGCCCAATCATATGAAATCCATAGATTAGGGGCTGAATTTAGTTCAATTAACTGATATCCTTATATGAACTGTAACTAGGTCAAATCGTTGAAATTGTTTGATGTTGCGTTTATATTTTTGTTCAGTATAGTTATTTTCATTTCGTCCATGTGGGAGAGGGCAGTGTGAAGTGCAATTGAGATGGCGTTATCTGTTCAGGCAGTATTCGAATTGGAGTGGGTGTAGGATATCTGGGATGATGGTGTGTACTGTATGTGTGTCATGACCAGCCTTTCAAAGCACTTCATAATTACAGATGTGAGTGTTACAGGGTGATAGTCATTTGGGAAGGTTATTTTGGAGCTCTTGGTAACAGGGACAATGGTGGTCAGCTTGAAATATGTTGAGATGACAGACTGGGACAAGTATAACCTGTCCTGAACCTTAGTCACTGTTCTAGCCGGCTACAACCAGGTACTCTACCCTGTACCTTCGAGACTGCTGCCCTATGTATATAGTCATTGAACACTCATCCTATATAACTTATTTTATTATTCTGGATTATGTGTGTATTGTTTTTATATTTTTATTGCTAGTTATTACTGCACTGTTGGAACTAGAACTATATATATTTTTTATTTAACCTTAATTTAACTAGGCAAGTCAGTTAAGAACCAATTCTTATTTACAATGACGGCCAAACCCGGATGACGCTGGGCCAATTGTGCGCCACCCTATGGGACTCCCAATCACAGCAGGATGTGATACAGCCTGGAATCAAACCAGGGACTGTAGTGACACCTCTTGCACTGAGATGCAGTGCCTTAGACCGCTGCGCCACTCGGGAGCCCACAAGCATTTTGCTGCACCTGCGATAACATCTGCAAATCTGTGTACGCGAGCAATAAACTTTGATTTGGTACTTGTTGAAGTGTGTGGCAGTTACAGCTTAGATGTCTTCAAAAAATAGCATACTTTGCGTCCTCCTCCACCACGGCGGTCAGGGTAAATTTTAGGTCTTTCCAGAGTGCCCGCAAACTCATCAACCTCCTGAGTTTTCTGGATTTTCATGACACTTACTGTAAGTATGAAAAGAGAAGAAAATAAAATAACAATTGGCATAATGTGGGCATGCAGGACAGGATAGGACAGAACAGAAACGCACAGTAAAATATCTTTAAAAGAATCTACAATTTTTTTTAAATGTTATATGTCAAATGTCTCAACTGCTCACATTACTTACCAACTACAATGGATCACACAAGAGTGGTAGCAAAGGCATGTTTGCTCCTCTGTCCCTTCATATTGAAGTGGCACATTAAATCATTGGTCATCACTCTGAAATATTTTAAGAGGATATCAAAATTAGACAGTAGTTGGATAAAAAAAATTGTGATTTTTTAAAAATCCTACATAATATATGTTGTAATATTCAAACAACTTTTTTATAAACACATCGCTCCTTAATCCTGAGGACTGCTGTCACACCCTGATCAGTTTCACCTGTCCTCGTTATTGTCTCCACCCCCTGCAGGTGTCGCTTGTTTTCCCCAGTGGATTTATCCCTGTGTTTTCTGTCTCTCTGTGCCAGTTCATCTTGTATGTTCCAAGTAAACCAGTGGTTTTCCCATTCTCCTGCTTTTTGCATTTTCCTTTTTCTAGTCCTCCTGGTTTTGACCCTTGCCTGTTTCTGGATTTTGTGCCTGCCTGACCACGAGCCTGTCTGCCACTCTGTACCTCCTCCTCCTGGACTGCCTACCCTTTTGGATTAATAAACATTGTAGACTCCAACCATCTGCCTCCTGTGTCTGCATTTGGGTCTCACCTTGATAAGGACATTGTCCCAGATAGAGGTTTATGTGTAAAGAGACAATTAAATATTCTCCTTTTTTAAAAGTTGTGTCCATCTGATCATTCCTGCAACAAACACTGTTAGAAATCAGTGTAATAGACAAATCTCTACTTCTCCAACTGTGCACGTCTGTGAGTTTGAGTGAGCGACAGGAAGAATAAGCAAGAGAAATGGGAGGAACTTTACAAGACTCACCAAGGTTGGTGTCTGTTGAATCAGGACACAAGGTTTCAGCACCTGAAAAAGGGAAAATTAAAATAGGATTTTATTTGCTTTAAAAACATATATTATTAGAAGGGCAGCTGAATAGCATGTCTCTTGGGGAATCCAGTCTCAGTGAGACCTGATGTAGAGAACTTTAATAACCAGCATTGCTAGTACAAACCAAGCTGTTTAGTAGGAATCAATACACATTGAAGATCAGCATATCAAAAATATTTTCACAACCTACTGTCAATGACTATGGATTTAAGTAGGAGTGATTCTGCTCTCTCCTTTCCCTGTGATGTGGCAGAATAGGTAACTGAGTGGGTGGCCAAGCAGTGCTGTAGAGGCCATGGGAGAATCTCAATGGCATACTCTTCACGTTGTCTCTCCTCTCTCCTTGCCTCCATCTCAAACCCCATTCGATGAGAAAGCCCTCCCTTCTGAGCTTCTCCTCCAATGGGTTTTGAGAGTGAAGCGAGGAGAGAGGACACCAGGAGTATGCAATTGAGAATCTCGCCTCGCATCAGGTAATTGACGTTTCAGGAACTGTAAAGACCGAGACGAACATTGATTAATTAACCATTAGCTATGGTCTTGACTAAGTTAGAATTAGCCTTGCAAGTACATTGACTATGTTGCCCCTCAGCAATCTGTCAGTCAGGAAGACAAATGGAGAGAGAGAGCCTATGTCTTTTTACATTTCTTAATCAGCAGGCTGCACAACTTCTGTCCTGCTTCCCTTTGTTCCGTCCTCCATTCTTCCATCCAAGCTCAAAAATTCCTGCAAAAAGATCATCAAGAATTGAAAAAGGCAGTTGAGGTGTAACGTTAGGATGAGTGTTGAGGGGGAGCAGGATTAGGCAAAATGTATTGTCAAATACAAAACACACAAAAATACAAGGGTCCCTGATGAATCAAGAAATACTCCCCATTCATATTGGGGATACATGTTTCAAGGATTAGGCTAGTTTACAATGTCTCTCTCACACACTCTCTGACTCACACACACAGTTAGCATGACACAATGTTGACATGATGACAATCTTTTCCATAAGTTATTGTGACCATCCCCCCCTTTCTCACACAGAACACCCAAACACATGCACACAGCTTGCATGACAACGTTGACATGACAATGCTTTCTAAAGTTATTGTGATCATCTCTCTGTTTCTTTCTCTCTCACACACACACACACACACACACACAGACAGAGAGAACACATACACATACATACATTTACTGTCATTAACTAAACAGATATAAAAATGACAAAATGTTAGCTAGCTAGCTAGCTAGAAAAGGTCAAAATGTTAGCTAGCTAGCTAGCTAGAAAAGGTCAAAATGTTAGCTAGCTAGCTAGCTAGAAAAGGTACAAATGAAAACTTACCATGTCCCTGAAGGATTAGCCAGAGAGCTAATGTAAGCTAGCTAAAATTAGCCAGCTAACACAAGTTAGCTAATGTTAGCTAATTAGCAAATATTTCCTTGAGGTTCTTCTCCCTAACTAACCGCCGATTTACTTACAAAAGTAAAATATATCTATTGCTGCGCGCAAGGCACAGATTTCAATCCAAGTTTTAGCTTGAACTGATATGTACCGAAGTCAGGAGAGAACATATGAACCAAAAAACTATTCCATCATTATGTCGAGATCACAACTTATTTAACTCATGATCACTATACGTTTTGTCGAGATCACGAGATAAGCAAAAATACCACACATCAACCATTCAGTTGTTCAGATACACGATAACCACCTCATCAATGGAGCCCTGTGGCTGCATTGATCACAATGAACTTGTGGGTCATTTAAGCCGTGAACATGCCTGACAGGCTGTACTGTCTCCCAGGCTTCGTGCAGCCCCCAAGACCACAGCCAATCACATGCAAGAAACAATGTTGCAAATTTGGCTTGTGAGCTAGCTAGGTAGCTAGCATGTTATCTATGCTGGTGGTTAGCTTGCATATCTGATATGAGTATAATTACAAGGGACACTTCATGTTTTGTGGATAATATTCAAATTGACAGTGGGTGAGCTCCATTCCTGACAGGCTAATCAGATTCAATTTCAGCCTCAGAGACTGATTAGTCAGGATGCTGTTATGTAGGCTGTTTCTAGGTAAGGCTCCTTGCAGGCAGATTAGCTATCAGCGCTTTATAGGCTGATGCATATCATCCAGAGTGGGTGAGCTCTTCCTGGCAGGGTGATCAGATTCAATAGCAGCCTCAGAGGCTGATAAATCAGGATGCTGCCTTGTAGGCGGTTTGATATGTAAGGCTCCTTGCAGACAGCCTACAAGGCGGCATCCTGACTTATGAGCCTCTGAGGCTGCTATTGAATCTTATCAGACTGCCAGCATAGAGTGCACTCACTCTTGATCATATACATAATGCACTGACTGCTAAAATGCCTGCAAGGAGCTTTACATATGAAACAGGTTGATAACCTGAATCTGATCAAGCTCTGAGGCTGAAATTGAATCTGATCAGCCTGTCAGGAATGGAACTCACCTACTCTGTAAATGTAAATAATATCCATAAAACATGGTGACCCTTACAATTATACACATATGAGTTATTACATTTTTTTTAATGTAATTTAACTAGGCAAGTCAGTTAAGAACAAATTCTTATTTTCAATGAAGGCCTAGGGTTAACTACCTGTTCAGGGGCAGAACTACAGATTTGCACTTTGTCAGTTTGAACTTGCAACCTTTGGGTTACTAGTCCATCGCTCTAACCACTAGGCTACCCTGCCACCCCAGTTATGCAAGCTAACAACCAACAAGACTACCTAGTTAACTAGCTAGGTCGCTAGCTCACAAGACTAGCCAAGTTAGCTGCGTTGTTGCTTGCATGCGACTGGCTGTGGTCTTGAGGGTGGCACACAGCCTGGGAGACGTGCCTGTCAGGTATTGTTCAGGGCTTAAATGCCCCACGGGGGGCTTAGCTCCCCCACTAGCTCTTAGCTCGAGACAGGGGTAATTTAGCTTGCTAACATTCTAGCTCCAAACACAAATAAAAGCATGATGTTAGCATGAAATCTGATCCCTTAGTGTAACAATCAACAAAAACGTATGTGCTGATCCACTGTAGGCTCTGCCTCCTCAGCCATACTATCAATCTATCAACAATATTAACACTCCTATTTATAGAGTTTATCTCATGATCTCGACAAAACAACGTTCGTTATGTCTTGATCATGAGAAAATTATCTTGTGATCTACACAAAACAACTTTTGTTATGTAGTGATGATGAGATAAATAAGTTGTGATCTTGACATAACGAAGGAATGTCCTCTCTGGACATCCGTAGATATGACTACCTCCTTATTTAGCTACTGAAATTAAAGTAAAATTAGTATACACATTATGTTGCTTAAAATCTTTATTACGAGAAAATATATCATATTATCAGTGTCAAATTCAGGTGAATAATATTTTTGACTAATTATTGATGGAAATAAATGCGATACAAAAGGGGTTTTGTCCTGGTGGATTGTAGTAGGATATTTAAATAAATGGCATAGGCCTATGTGTTATTTGTTACATTCTGATAACGAATTTAGTTAGTTATAATAGAACATCAAAATTACATTCAGTGGAACAGAAGAAAATGTGCAGCACAGTTAGTAGTGCAATTAGCTAAGACAGACAAAAGATTACCATTAGAAACCAACACACACAGCAAGCTACCAGGTAGCATTAATTAAACAATCTTTATTTAATTGTACTGCAGTGTTACAGCATTTTAACGGCAGTGAATTTTTGTGAGGGTATCCTGTATGGTTGTGCATGTTTACCTTTCTTGCTGGTAGCCTTGGATACATGTTATGGAAGTGAATGTGCACTTTTGAATTGGGTGGACTGCAACGACGAAAAACTGCCATATAGACTGTAGTAAAATCAAAAGCGTTTATAGCATCGGAGATTCGCTAAATTACGGACCATCTCTGATAGCTATAGGACCGCAGAGACTGTCACACGTTTTTGGTTTTGATAAATTCGATGACTTGAGGTGAAATCTATTTAAAAAATGTTTTGTAAAATTGGTATTTCAACACCTGCCCAATAAAAACACAAAATGTCCCAACTCCTGAAAAAGTTAATCGGGCAGGATAAATTGTAGTGTTACTCGGCCCGAGTAGCTGGAACCCAGTAGCCGGAAACCAGAGTAATGTGATTCTGCCGGACTCGGGAAGAGTTCGCCTGCATGAAGCCCCTTGAATCCAAGTCCATGTCGAGTCTAAAACGGAATAGACCCGAGTCCAGCGTGTTGACTGGGTGCAGTAGACCCTAACCCGCGTTGGTGCGCTCTGCCAGCTGTTGTTTTCCAATTGTGCTTAAACTGAATCATGCAAACCCTGCTGAAAAAGAACATTACTCCAATTGTAATAATTGTAATGGCTCTAGTGTCTTAGGTTATCTCCAAAGCGTGCATGGCCCACAAACACATGCACATGTTCATATAGATTGGTGTCTATTTGAGTAGCATTTAGATAACTGGTCAGTAGTTCAATCAGACCAGATATCGACGAAAATAAGATGTAGGCCTATTTTTCATGACTTCAAAACAATGTCATGAAAAATACGTTTTAATCTAGTTGTGATCAAGATTTCAACCAGAAAATGGGTCTTTATCACATCATATGGCCACTGGTACTGCCTTCCCGTGCAAACACCACTTGTCTCTCCTATTCAAAAAGCATGTAGTTGGCCTACTGGTGCTCTTTCATCGTGAAAATCCTGCCCCCTAAGAGGTGGACACAAGAGATTTCTGATTAATCTCGTTTTTTGACATGAAGCCTTTGATGATCCGCGCGCCTCACGAATCCCATGGCATTTTAATATTTGTTTAGACGTTGTGACCTGCGTTTCACCCCTCCCTCAAGGCCTCACACATTAACAATTTCTGATTTGTTCGATGATATTGAATAATGCAGGCCAAGAGATCAGCAATGAAATGTATAGTGATTTACTAAATAGAAAACAGTATGTATAGGCCTAGACCGTGCATTCATTAAAACAGAATTCCGAATAAAATGAATGATTTTTAATCCAGAAGGTTTTTACATGTTACTCGAGAAAATGTAATTGTATCGCCCCTCATTGGAAATATAGGCCATTGTCTTATAATCAGACATTTTTACACGTAATTTACACACTTTTAAACAACATTTGAGTAATCTAAACGTCATAAATGTGATCCATTTGTAGGCTATAAAATGTTCATAGCCCTAGATGGATTGCGAGCCATAACAGTGAGCCCGGTCTGAAGCGCGCTCTGCTGGTGTGCAGGTGGCGTTACAACACGTCACTGAAAACGCATAGGCCTATCTGCTCAAATCGCATGTTTTAAGATTGACTTTGAGGTCACTTTGTGAGGCAAGATTATTATGCCATCTATCCATGCATATACAAATATGTGTTCGATTGCATTTTCTGCAAGACATGTTTTCAGATAAATAAATAATATGTTGATCTCCCAATGTGTTTTCAATATGAAACTTGACACAAAAAAAATCGGCCTACACACTAATACATGTGTAAATAATATCCATGCAATTGTATTTTATTTAATAATAAGTAGGCCTAGAATTTTTTTTTAAAACGAAATTCAACACAAAACATGAATTATGTATGCATAAATCCATACAGAATACACAAGGTACAATTCCATAGGCTAGGATTTACGCTTCCAAAAGCACACATGAAAAAATGATTCAGACTCGTGTAGGCCTATGTATTTCGAGGATGGTGTCTGAGAAACAGGCCTATTGGTATTGTAGGTTAGAGCCTCGGCTTTGCATCTGTGGACTGTGGCTCTCGTCTAGTGACCTCTCTATGATCCCAGGTCTATGAATTATTAATGAGATCCGTGCACAGATTACCTCTATCAATATTCAATACTCATTACCCTGGTTAAATGGCTATTTAACAGTTATGAATAGTGGAACTGTTTCAACCCAATGGAAAACATTGGCGTGTGTGTGCTTTAGCATCTTTATTTTTAATAAAATCTTGCTTAATTATTTAAAGCAAAAAAAGTGTCCCATCTTCTGGAATATTGCATTTAGTTGAATTTTCGATTATTAGATTACAGATTTTTACGAAAGATGTCAAAAACAGTGTTTTCATATTGGCCTAGATTTGATTGGATATCACTACGCAAAACTGCGATTGCATGGTTGAATTTATACAATTTGGTCAGGTACGCAATGGGAAAAATATCAAACTTTGAAAATACATGATGCATTATAAAGCAAAGGCGAGAAAGCACCTATAACAACGTGTAGGCCTAATTACAATGTAAAATAGTTTACAAGTACACAAGTCGTACGTAATTCCAAGCTTGGCATACACAAGCCTATACAATCAGGATGAGTGGGTGATGCGTTTATAGAATCATAAAGCCTAACATTTATATTGTTAGATCTTCATATATCCAGCATAACTTGTTCAAATCGTCTGAGGTCTGGTCCCCAAAGTTATCAGTGGATTCACCTATCCACTCTTAGACTCACGTTCAACGGCTTATCTTGGAGATCGACACAAAACCCCTCCTCAGGTTCCTGTCTATCTAGAATAAAATAGAAACAACTTCATAAATTATCCACAACAACATACTAGTACATAACCAAATGGTCCCCCTGAATGGCCATACGCTTTTAAATAGAAACAACTTCATAAATTATCCACAACAACATACTAGTACATAACCAAATGGTCCCCCCAAATGGCCATACGCTTTTATCAAGACGGTCCAGTTTTTGTATACAGACTTGAATTTCACATCAAGATTTTTCCCGAATTTTCTGAATTCAGTCTGAGCCATATGCAGTATAGTAAAGCCTACATTGACTTTCCATCAAAGCAAAATTTGACTTTAATGTTCCTTCTCATATCAGAACCTCTACACTGACTGCACGAGGTTCAATTAAGTCAATCTAGAAATGTAATTACTTAGTGCCCTGTTCATAAAGCCACAGCATTTGCCCCAGTTTTTCTAGTTTTACGCAGCACAAAATGAATTAATTCATTCTTATTTGCTGGCGTTTAGGTAGCCAATAATTCGATTATAATCCATGGATTCTTAATATAATGTATTTTGAGGCTAATTCTAACATGAATAACATAAATATTTGTTATTATAATCCTATAAAGTGGAATACTTATTTGACTTTATCACTGCATTTCTGATATGAACTTTCAATCCCAAGACTAGTGCTATCCAGTCCACAACCCTTTCTAATCCCCTCGCAGCAGTTAAACCGTCACTTTCCTTAAAGAATGTGAATTATATAGTACATTGCCTACTCCCCAAAACCATAGAACGAACTTTATGGACCCCACGTGACCTTTCAAAGTCAGTAAAGGGGTTATATGTTCTATGGTACGGAGACATTTACTAACTTCGAGCCATGCACCTGTAAAACAGCCTACATCTTGGGACATTGGATGGGGAAACGAATATCTAAATACAAGCAAATAGAAGAGCAACTCAACTCAAAGTCGTTAGAGGGTAAGTTTAAAAGGCTCAACGTTTGTTTTTCTGGTAAAGAAGGCCAGCTTGCAAAAATAATGACTCCAATAGACTTGAAATGATGTCGGGCACTTTATAAGTGGCAATATAGGTTGGACTAAAACAATGCAAATACTTGCCACATTAAATCAACAACAAACCTGACTCAAATGTAATCCACGTATGAATCTAGCCCCAAAAAGTAATCTCAAAACGATAGTATGCATAGAAACGTCTATGGAAATTACTTTTGTTAATGTGTTATTATATAATATATTAATTTAAAACAGCACAAAAGCTATAGAAAAATGTTTTATATGAAGAGAATTTGTTTGAACGTGGCAAGGTGAAGTAGGCTAGGTCTAAATTGTTGACACAAGTAGTACAAAATGCCATGAATGGTTTACGTTCACCAGTGTTAGGCTGTAGATATTTGTGTCGATAGAATATGTTCAATATTGCATTCAACATTTGTGGGGCTAATGTCTTATTTTGTAATATGTTTAATGAAGAGGGGAATTAATTGCAATACGTTGCTTCAAATATATCAAGCGATGGAGAGAAACTTTATTTCCAGCTCTATAGATTCACATACAAATACAAAAAGCTTAATTGGCAAAATGTTTACCATCACTGTTGCCTTACAGGCTAATCCACAGAATACCACTCCCTCCTTGTCCACTACTAATGGATCACATTGAAATGTTGAATAGCCTACATTCACATTAGTATGCAACATAATAAGTACTTAGTTCTAAACTATTACAATTGATATATTTGTGCATTTGGTATAGTCTACATAACATATATACTTGTATTTTTAAACCTCCTTGAAAACCTAAGGCTCTGGCCACGATAATCAAGCATAAATACAGCATTAAAACGTACACTAAAGCGCTTTGAATGATCCCATCATCTACAGGTTTACATTCAATGAAGAGCAGCATATGGTGTGGAAACATAGTCTACTGTACACGTTACACCTGTTAGACGGTTTAGACAATATAAGAGCTCACGTGAAACATGACAACCTTCAAGAGATAAAACAGAGCACATGGCTTTAAACCCTTCGACAATTAGTCTTTTTTTCTCCCCCCCCCTATTTCCAAAGATAAGTTCTACAGGTTACCATAACACAATGGAAAACTAAACGCCAGTTTAAGACCACAGAACATCTTTCCGTCTAAAATCACAACATGCCGAAAGGTGCTGCGCTTTAGTTTTACACTCCGGATTCCCCCTTATCATCACTTGCAGTTCGAGCTCAGTTATGGAACGCGCTACCTCCTGTAACCAGACTCATACTTTTCAGTTTATTGTCCTTCTTCCATTTCATCCTTCGATTCTGGAACCATATTTTTATTTGTCGTTCCGTGAGGCACAAAGTGTGGGCTATCTCTATTCTCCTCCTCCGGGTTAGGTATCTATTGAAGTGAAATTCTTTCTCCAGTTCTAGCGTCTGGTAGCGGGTGTACGCTGTTCGGGCCCTTTTCCCATCAGGTCCAGCCATTTCTAAATTGTATGGAAAATCAAATTTAGAAGTGGACAACACATAGGGGAAATATAATTTAAAACATTACAAGAATAAACATGTTTAGTCAACAGAATAGACGAAATATGGAGCAGATATAGGTGTGGAATAGGCTGCAAGCGGGCGCGTGCCATGCACAGAACCAGAAATAGAACATGCTTCCAGCCATAAATATAAATACCCACCAATTGTCCAACATTTAAATTCAATATTCGAACAGTAATTTTCTGAATTCATACTGTTTTCAATTCAAATTTCCTGCATAGGTTACCAATTATTATGTGTTGTCTTGCACTGGACCCCGTCAAAAAACAATGATCATTAAAATGCTACCCCATCCGTTGCCATATACCATCCTTAGTGACCTTACCGAGTTCATGCAACACTTGACAGATTTATGATGCTACAAATTTAGATTATAGCAAAACACAACAGCAAGCATGCAATCGACTCCAAAGCAAGACCACCACAAAACACAGTAGAAGATGTACCATGGTTAATGTGCAGTTTCCGCATCCAAGGGAATATTTGTGGCGTTTGGCAATCGTTTGCCGTCGTGGAGGTTGCGTTGGACTCCTGTTGTGGTTGTTGCGCCCGGGCAGCCGTGCTGCTTGTGTGTGCACCTTCCTCGGACTCAGAGACAACGGCGGTATCCTCTATCTCTGTGAAATGACTGTTGTTGCCTTTGTTGAGATTATTATTGCCGCCCGAGGTCGTGGTCCGGTCAGATGGAGGAGAGGGGCTTTTTATTTCCAAAGACTCGGGGGTGCCGCAAGGCAGGGGGTGTGGATGTGGAGACGAGAGCGAGCAGGTCGGCTGTCTGTACCGGGCGTCCGTGCCCGTGGACGGGAAACCACGGGTATCATCCCCAACAGCCCCGAAGTGGCTACCAGTGTTGGTGCGATTTACGGTTAGGTCCATGCCATTGTAGTTGCAGCCGAAAGACCCGGAGTTCATGGTGCCAGAATCCCTAAACGTACCGTTCACAGCGCCGTTAGTCCCATAATTTAATAACTGATAGTCGGAGCCATTCGGATAGCGCCCTGAAAACGAGTTAACAAAGTAAGAGCTCATTTGGTTGTTTTTAAAGACTCGATTTGTAGATCTTTGTCGCTATAATCCTCTGCTTCACGATTTATGATGTAATCATGAATTATAGCAATGAAGCCTACTGAACTTTGCCAGGTATGCGGCCAAATATGGGAGAGCGCTCGGGAATCACGTGCCTTTGTTGACCAGTCGTAAATTCTCACTGATGACTTCAAGAGGTAATTCATGCTCTATGGTTACAAATGATGACGAAATGATGGTCGTTATGCTCAACTCAATGGTGCCTCCCCATTGCGCCCTAAAATCCAAGTAGGCAGACAGCGTCATCTACTGGCAGTGGAGATAACTGTCAGTGAGGACGCTATGCAGGATTTTTTTCATTCTTAATTTATTAGAACATTCTCGGACATAAAAGTAAGCTAAACTATTTTACCAACAGGTATCTCAGACATGTATCCCAGTAATATATTATAGTAATACATTAGCATGTTGATCATTAAAGAGAGAGAGACTAAAGGTTGGGCTTGCTCAACTATGTCAATATTTACAGGAAATAATAATAATACAATACTTATGAAACCAGCCTGTACATCAATAAAACAATCAAACGTTCTATTAAATATTCACACAACTAAACAATGTTTATTTGTATTTATAAAAGATGGCAAAACATTGCTTACATCACACATGACATCCAGATGTGCATGTGCACAATAAATAACTTGTCAAAACATTGCTTACATCACACATGACATCCAGATGTGCAAGTGCACAATAAATAACGTCAAAACATTATTCAGTTGAACATGACAAAGCGATGTAAAAGCCCAAAACGAACAATATACAACACACACTGGGCTATTACAAAGCCTCTCTCTTTGTATCGATATTAAGGACATTTTTGAAGCAAACTATTGCTATCTGAGCAGCTAACCGATCGCTGAAGCTGTACATAGTCGATCGGTAAATAGCCCACCCAATTTCACCTACCTCATCCCCATACTGTTTGTATTTATTTACTTTTCTGCTTTTTTGCACACCAATATCTCTACCTGTACATGACCATCTGATAATTTATCACTCACAAAATTTTAATTATTCGCCTACCTCCTCATGCCTTTTGCACACAATGTATATAGACTCTCTTTTTTTACTACTGTGTTATTGACTTGTTAATTGTTTACTCCATGTGTAACTCTGTGTTGTCTGTTCACACTGCTATGCTTTATCTTGGCCAGGTCGCGGTTGCAAATGAGAACTTGTTCTCAACAATTATCGTGTCATTTTGACTAGGCCTGTTGTTGCACATCAACACCCCTGCAAAAAATGGTGCCCCTGCAATTATGTGCGAGCAAGCAAATAGATTTACAAAACTAAAAACACAAATACGATCAAATAAGAATAGGCTAGCCTACAGTTGATTTTAACCTGTTTCTAACCTACATACGCTATTTAATCGTGCAAATATATTAGTCTAGGCCTATTGACATATTTCACAAAAATGTGTAGGCCTATGCAGCTATTTGAAAATTTCAAACAACAAACAACAACAAAAATTCAACAACTATCAATTCATGTTACAACAGTTATGGCTTGTGAAGCTTATTTATTCAGTGTCTTTTAATCTGTCTTATTTTCCTCTTCTTCGTCGCTGGGTTTCGAAGGATTCATAACTTTGTTCTCCTTTTTCCACTTCATTCTGCGATTCTGGAACCAAATCTTTATCTGGCGTTCAGTGAGACATAGAGCATGCGAAATCTCGATTCGACGACGCCTGGTCAAATACCTATTGAAATGAAATTCTTTCTCGAGCTCAAGAGTCTGGTATCGAGTATAGGTCTGACGGCCCCTGCGCCCACTGCTGCCAAAGGTCCCTGCAAAAAAAGAAAAACTAATAAAAGTCAGCCATTATGTAAGAAACAAAGGGATAGACAGGCTAAAATATTGATTATAACCTTTACACTATTATCACTTTTATAAGGTATACTGTTATAATCCATATTAATAACTATTATCATAGACTACTATTATTATTGGATGTATTAAATTTGCCTCCATTAGCCTATAGTAATGATTTTTGATTCACATGATAGACTACTGTATTTTGACATAGCTTAGCAACATTTGGTTTCCTATACAAAACGAGTTTATCTATCTGTTAAGATATTTTTCACGTGAATCACGTCCTAGGCTATTGAATCCAATACATCATGCATGTGTTCACACAATGTCTTGTAGAATTATTCCTCTTTTCAAAATTGAAATGATTTCCCCCCGTCTTAATTGCATAAGAAAGAGTTACTTTTATGGACTAAAATCTGAATGCATATTGTGGACAGGCAACGCTGTTACAGTAGTCACATGATTAATAGGCAACATGCTGATTGTAAACAGGTCAGAAGCTTAAAACAATTTTTACAAATAAAAAAGTTTCACTCACCAGCGGTGCAAGAATTCATCCTTTGCATCCACGGATAAAGCAGAGAAGAAGACTTGTCGTCCACAGCAGTGGTTATGTTTACATTTTGCTCGAGGCACTCTGACCTGCGCTGATCCTGAGTTACTACGAGCGGCTGCTCCTCTCGACTTGCGAAAGCGCACGAACGGTCACTGTCCTTGTAAAAAGTTCCAGCTGGGTAGTCGCAGGGAGCGCTGGTGCTGGGGCGACCGTAGACACCAGAGGTTTGCTGGTAATATGAGGTTGGGTAAGCCTTCTCTTGCATATTGGCAGCTCCATATGTAGCGTTAGAAAAGTGTCTTAAAGGGTCAGTATATCCGGAGGAATATAATGGTATCTGACCCAGGAGAGACTCCTGTCCTCCCGGCAGAGAAACAGGAAAAGTCGAGTTGACAAAATAGGAACTCATTGGATGAACAACGGTATGCTCCGAGGAATATGATTTGTAATGTTTTATAGTCCAAGTGGTTTTGCCATTAGTTTATCGGAGATTTGGTTCTAGCTGAAGGGGGCTTGCGTGATGCCACTGAATAGGGCAGAAGGGAACTGTACCATCTGATCAGCGTCTGGCCAATAGCGAACGTCTGCGGTTGCAATATTGCCCTCCTGGGAGGCTCGTGTTGCGTACAGGGGTCACCAGTGACTGGAAACTTAGCGCCCAGGCAAATATCAAATGAGCTACCTCGATTATTCAAAATTGAAGTATTTCGTTTTCGTTCTTAATTTCGATCCAAACAAATTATATAAATAAATAGTATAATGCTGGCAGCACCAAAAAAAATCAATTGTAGTCCTACTTGAGACGAATAATGCTGTTGTTCTCTGGTTGTCACTTTCAATTACCCACAAATGTAAATGACTGATTACTAAGAAGCAGGCTAGTTGCACAATGAAAAGTGGCCATATCCAACTGGGCACAGACGTCAATTCAACGTCTAGTCTACATTGGTTCAACGTAATTTCATTGAATACACGTGGAAACAACGCTTGATTCAACCAGTGTATGTGTGCCCAGTGGGATTACATTGTTGCAGCTAAATGAATCTCTACTTTTATGCAGCTGTTTTAAACTGTTGGATAACATTTATGTTTCATCATTCATTCCATAAGTTAACGTGTTCGTTATGCTTTCTAGGCATTCCCATACTTGGCGGATAAAGACTAAAACACGATCAAGACGTCTACACGGACAAATCAACGCACAGATGCTCACACAGAGGCAAAATTATTTTCCAACGGATCAAAACCAAGTATATTATCAGTAGGCTTTTATTATTTAATTGAATATGTATCATTATTATGCTATTATCGTTATTTTCTGGATGACTAAAACGGTCAATAAATTAAAAAGTAAATAAACAAAGCAACTTTCTTTACAACATGACGCATTTCCTTTTTCCAATAAATTATATTTTCCTTGTTGAAAATTACATGTCAACACAAATTTCTAATTCAAAATAATTTCGTATTATCTATCACAAGTAGCCAAATGCAAAGTCATTTCTAAAATCAACGTCATGCACGCCTTTGCTGAGCCAAGTTAATAGTTTATATGTGTACTCATTCAATTTTCCTTCAACAGCATTAGGCATTTGTTTCAACAACTAATCAAACATTTTAGCTTAGTATCCTACGACTTCGCTGTATGCAGAATGTCAGTTATTCAACTTCAATAGCTTCTGTGCAAAATGCATATCAGTTTGCTTTTGTTTAATTTTAAAATAAAAAACGAAATAAAAAAATCAATAATTATGTGCCAATATGTCAATTGAGTGTATATGTCTGTGTGTTACTGAATGCATTTATTGACCTTGGTAAATCATGCAAATAAAGTAATTGAGAACGAATACACCCTTAACTCAAAAGTAATATGGATTTCTTTGGGAAAGAAGCCTTTTTGGAGGTGCCACCGCCACCAAATGTAGGCCTATTATCGCCCCTAGATGGCGTCAAAGAGCAACAAATGAGACGAGGTGAAGAAAATTCAGCATAAAGCGGAATTAATGCAGACATTTCAGTTTCCTAGTTCCGAATAGCATATGAACGCGGCATGAATTAATATGAATTGGACTGCCGGTCGAAACGCAGAATACTTGTGGCAGATTCCAAGAGGTATCATATAGGCCTACCTATTTATCTGAAACCTTCCTCACCCGCCAAAGATGCTGCTGCCATTTTGCCACTAACACATTATCAGTATAGCAACCAGGTCTTGCAAATGGAAACAATGCTATACTTTAAGACACCGTAGCCATTTTGAGGGCTACCAATGTTTGTGTAACTGATTTTTATCGAATCCAATTTTAACCTCTAATGGCCTACTCTAGTATGATTTTGGTGGTATAAGAAATTACTGCGACTTGACGACCTACCTTTGTTTATAATCCATCATTTCACTTGTGGGTATTCCGGATGCGATTATCTTGGTTCTGTTTAGATATCCAATTGTTGTTCCTTTGGTATAACGCATACGGTAAATAACAATAACTAAAGGAGTCCCTCTGTTGAAAATAAAATAAATATTCCATTGTCCTGGCGTATATTGAGTCTTCTTTGACGGTACAATTCAGAGATGGCCACATTAGCATAGGCTAGCATTGGATGAGAGATTCCTCATTGACTCCATCTCTCAGTTGGTGGAGCTGCACAGTTACTGGACACATTTCTTTGACACAATTAAACCACAGCTAAGACAAAGAGCCAGAAAACGAAGGTGTTACTGAATGAGCCGTAGAAAACAGACAGCTGCAATATAACCTCATGGGGGAAAAAGTTCCCTGTCCAGAGTCCACATGACCAACCTCAGCCAATCCCAGAACCCAGGCAGTCGTAAAATTCCATCACAAAGTTATACATTTTCATAAAGAGACTCAAATTTATAGCATTTTTCAGTAGAAGGCATTTTTTTCTTCATCGCCATCTTTATCTTTCAAAGACGGGTATGCATCTTAAGCAATTTTTGGAAGGTAAATTGTCTTTAAAGCGAAATGGCTAGACCTATAATGTTTCAGGTTGGCATCATATTTAGAGAATTTGATGATCATGCCTTATCAATTCAATTCAAAAGGCAAAAATATGGAAACGTTTTACCAATTGTAGTTCCACACTATAGCGTATAGGCTATAACATGTTTGATAACTATTTACATTCTATTATAGGGTAAGTAGCCTATTATACGTTTACTTAAGGGATTGATAAAAGGTTTAAAAGCTTATAGGTAGCTCATGTAAGCGGCTAATAATAGTTGGCTAGGCCTAGTCTACATTTGCATTAGCCTACATTTAGTTATTAATTTAGTTAAACTATATATCAACATAATCAACCGTGCAGTCTTTATGACTCCCTTAGGTATGCCTACTTTTATAGCGTTAGCACACATTTTCAAGCAAATGCAAGCAAAATGTGTTATATTTCCCTCCGTTAGATTTTTAGATTTTGCTCACATATAAAATAGTTGTGTGTTAAGATAGAGATATATACCAAATATATCCCTGTATGAAAACATAAGGCATATGAAGTTAAAAGTAAATATCAAATGAATGGAACATTTCTCTTTTTTAAATTATTTTTATTTAACCTTTATTTAACTAGGCTAGGCCTATCCCCAGCAACTGTTTGCATGGTGCCCTGTTCAATTTCATTTCGTTGACAAAAAGGATTTCCGACATTTATAGATGCAATAAAACCATAACCCCCCCCCCCCCCCCCCCCCATGCCATCTAATCCATCTGCAAAAGGTTGCACAGAGAGAATTCGGCCTAATCTCCCGAAAACGGGGTACCCAAACCGAAAACAGTTATTTAGTTCAATTATCGTAAAGGTAAGTATTTATTTTTATCGAAATAACCCAATTAACATCCACGATTATAAATGAAAATTCGTTTTCTATCATTATTTTCTAGGAAATTCTTAAATATGATGTATATTATGTAGGCTATCTTCTGATCTTTTGAATTTGATGTTGTCTAATAGTGCAGTTTGAAATGAAACATGCTAACAATCTAGCAACAATAATTAAACTAACAGAAAGCATTTCAATACATTACAGTTTTCATTAACTGCACATCTGTGGGCTTTGTTGGGTCATGAATGTGGATAAAATGAATTTAAATAGTGTGCGTGTCCCTCTTTCCTGGCATTAACTCCCTAATTAATCCACACTTTCAGACTTTTTACATGAACCTTCAGTAGACACTTTTTACACTAGGCCAATGAATATAAAATTGCCAAATTAGCATAAATGCATCAGTTACCCGACATACTCTTCTAAAAATATATTTTCTATATTGCCTTTATGTCTTTTGCATTTGAGATGATAGTGCCAAACTGTATAGGCTAGCCTATACTCAAAATATTGATATAACACTGAGGAAACCGGATACAGACCTGCAAGATGTTATATTGGTTGTAAACGTTTATACCCCTTTTCCTCTCCGCGGAACCAACTCTTGAGGGAATACCATATACCAAAGATCCCCAAAATTACACTTTTTAAGTAGGCCTACTATGTTTCACAATAAAGTGAGTCTTACATTTTAAAAGGTGACATTTTATTGACAGTGTACATCCAGTATAGCCACCACAGCTCAGGCCTGACAAGACAACAGACAACAAACTGCCATTTAAAATGACAGGGACTCGATTTGCGCAAAGTTGTTTACGGACATCTCAAGTTATGATTCAGTTCAATCTAACGAATAATCATTATTATTAGCGCCAAAAAATGTGGCAGTTGTGCGACCATACTGCACTAAGTTACAAAATTATACATTCTAACAACATAAATTCCTGTTCAGACTTTTCTGCAGAGGGGATTCACACCTTAAACCTTTTGCGCAAACCTCTAATTAGAATGACGCGTAAAATGGTGCGTAAAAGCTAGTTGTGCACGTCTTGTCAAGTTCAACTTGACAATGAATTATCAATAAACACAATACATTTCACTGTTGTGGCCTCTGTGTGGCCTCCCATCACCAAGTCTAGATCTAGTCTTATCCTTTACCCTCCTCATCTGACGTCTGAATCTTATTGTCAGTTTATTTGCTCTGTTTCTCGATTTCATTCTGATCCAGCATATTTACTGGAAATGTGTCCTTCTTGTTCTCCCTTTTCTATTTTATGAGTCTGTTTTGAAACCAGATTTTAATCTATTTATCGGTGAGTCAAGTAAGGTTGAATAGAAACTCTGTCTGTCTGCCTCTTCTCTGTCCCGTAGCTGTTGAGAGATGAATAATTTTAGACAAATTTAGATTTTGTACCCCAAACCATAGACGTTAGTGAACACACACACCGTTTGTGTATGTATTATTCCTAACAATAAAAATAAACTATAAATCAGGCGAAGCAAGACCTTTTCTCACATCATGAAATTGATTTACAGATTTACCTTGTATCCAGGGAAAGAGGTCCGACAGAGAGGAGCAATGTTCTGCGCACTCGGAATCATCTGCAACCCAGTGGATTTCAAATGACGATCAATGTAGTCCTCCTGGATACAATCCATATTATGGTTTTGCATAAATGGTTGGTCTCTTTATCGCATCGTGGGCATGATTACAAGCTGCCCTTCGGCTGCGGAAATAAGCACGGATTTTGTTGGTGAGCGGTTTTGGACAACATGTGCCATTGGTAGAATTCCGGTAACTGCTTGGGTTGCTGCTGCTGGATGGTGCCACCGGAACAGTATCCCGGAAAGTGCTTGGAATGCTGCTGCTGGATGGTGCCACAGGCACAGTATCCCGGAAAGTGCTTGGGATGCTGCTGCTGGATGGTGCCACAGGCACGGTATCCGTATGCTGAAGAGGGTGTACTTTTCCAAATCATGTGCTAGCACATAATCGGAATGCAAGGACTCGCTCTTCCTGTATTTTGAGAATAGAGCAATAATGAAATAAGAGCTATTTTCGACTTTGTTTCAAATCTCATTCAACAGGCAGGCTACTACTTCATGGAATAACGACAGGTTTCGAAAGTTTAGGCATGAGTTGAGAGATAACCCTCGGCGAAGACCAACATTTTCATGTCAATTCAATACCTCGAAAGTACATGAATGATGGATTGGACTACAGCTTCACGGGGTATAATCCATCATGTTTTGGATACGATGATGGGCGTCTACAATCCACTGCATGACTTCAGAATATCCAGACAGACAACAGACAAAGCATTGGGCCTTTGTCAAATGGAAAGTGAGAGAAACCAACAGAGGGGGAAAGAGGAAGAAAGAAGGAGGGGGTGATGAAGGGAGACAAGGGGAGAGCGAACCTGATACAAATATTTAACTGTGAAGAGAATTTGCTGAGATAATAGAGAATGTTGATGCATTGGCTAGTTAACTGGATCGTATATAAGAAGACACAGCCTACATCTTATGATGTATTTCTAACAACAAATGGATAACCTTTATTATTGATTTCTAGGCATTCAAAAAGGCCAATAATACAATTATGTTTTTTATAATCAGTACTCAGACTGTTTCTATGGGCAAAGTACAGGCTATATACATACCCCAACCAGAAGCCATGGATTACAGGCAACATTTGCACTGAGCTAGGGTAGAGCTGCCACTTTCAAGGAGCGGGACTCTAACCCGGAAGCTTAAAATAAATCCCGCTATGCCCTCCGACGAACCATCAAACAGTCAAATCTCAATACAGGACTAAGATCGAATCGTACTACACCGGCTCCGACGCTCGTCAGATGTGGCAAAACTTGCAAACTATTACAGACTACAAACGGACACAGCCAAGAGCTGCCCAGTGACACAAGCCTACCAGACGATCTTAATAACTTCTATGCTCGCTTCGAGGCAAGTAATACTGAAACATGCATGAGAGCATCAGCTATTCTGGACGACTGTGTGATCACGTTCTCTGCAGCCGATGTGAGTAAGACCTTTAAACAGGTCAACATTCACAAGGTCGTAGGGCCAGATGGATTACCAGGATGTGTACTCCGAGCATGCGCTGACCAACTGGCAAGTGTCTTGACAGACATTTTCAACCAATCCCTGTCTGAGTCTGTAATACCAACATGTTTCAAGCAGACCACCTTAGTCCCTGTGCCCAAGAACACTAAGGTGACCTGCCTAAATGATTACCGACTCATGGCACTCATGTCTGTAGCCATGAAATGCTTTGAAAGGCTGGTCATGGCTCACATCAACACCATTATCCCAGAAACCCTAGACCAACTACAATTTGCATACCACACCAAAAGATCCACAGAGGATGTAATCTCTATTGCACTCCACACTACCCTTTCACACCTGGACAAAAGGAACACCTATGTGAGAATGCTATTCATTGTCTACAGCTCAGCATTCAACACCATAGTGCCCTCAAAGCTCATCACTAAACTAAGGACCCTGGGACTAAACACCTCCCTCTGAAACTGGATCCTGGCCTCCCCCAAGTGGTAAGGGTAGGTAACAACACATCCGCAACGCTGATCCTCAACACGGGGGCCCCTCAGGGGTGCGTGGTCAGCCCCCTCCTGTACTCCCTGTTCACTCATGACTGCACGGCCAGGCACGACTTCAACACCATCATTAGTTTGCAGATGACACAACAGTAGTAAGCTTGATTACCAACGATGACAAGACAGCCTACAGGGAGAGCTCTGGGAGTGTGGTGTCTGGAAAACAACCTCTCACATAACATCAACGAAACAAAGGAGATGATTGTGGACTTCGGAAACAGCAGAGGGTGCACCCCCCTATCTACATCGATGGGACTGCAGTGGAGAAGGTGGAAAGCTTCAAGTTCCTTGGCGTACACATCACTAACAAACTGAAATTGACCACCCACATAGACAGTGTGGTGCAGAAGGTGCAACAGAGCCTCTTTAACCTCAGGAGGCTAAAGAAACTTGGCTTGGTACCTAAAACCCTCCCAAAGTTTTACAGATGCACAATTGAAAGCATCCTGTTGGGCTGTATCACCGCCTGGTACGGCAACTGCACCACCCGCAACCGCAAGGCTCTCCAGAGGGTGGTGCAGGCTGCCCAATGCATTACAGGGGGAAAACTACCTGCCCTCCAGGACACCTACAGCACCTGATGTCACAGGAAGGCCAAACAGATCATCAAGGACATCAACCACCCAGCCCGCTTACCATCCAGAAGGCGAGGTCAGTACAGGTGCATCAAAGCTGGGACTGAGAGACTGAAAAACAGCTTCTATCTCAAGGCAGTATGTTAAACAGCCATCACTAGCACAGAGGCTGCTACCTATAGGCATAAACTAGAAATCACTGGCCACTTTAAGGAATGAAACACTAGCCACTTTAATAATGTTTACATATCTTGCATTACTCATCTTATATGTACAGTATATACTGTTTTCTATACTATTCTACGGTATCTTAGTCCGTTCCGCTCTGACATCGCTCATCCATATGTATATAGTCTTAATTCATTCATACGTAGATTTGTGTGTCTATGAGTCTATGTTGTGTAATTTGTTAGATATTACTTGTTAGATATTCAAATCAAATCAAATTTTATTTGTCACATGCGCCGAATACAACAGGTACACCTTACAGTGAAATGCTTACTTACAAGCCCTTAACCAACAATGCAGTTTTAAGAAAATACCCCCCCCCAAAAAAATAAAATTAAGTAAGACAGAAGAATAACAAATAATTAAAGAGCAGCAGTAAATAACAATAGCGGGGCTATATACAGCGGGTGTCACGAACGTTGTTGTAAGAATCGGACCAAAATGCAGCGTGGTTTGGGTTGTTCATCATCTTCATTACGTGAACAAGCAAAAAACTATAAAGAACAAAACGAATGTGAAGCTATGCATTGCTCAAGGCAACAATACACAAACAAGATCCCACAACAAACAGGTGGGAAAAAACTGCCTCAATGTGATCCCCAATCAGAGACCAACAATAGACAGCTGCCTCTGATTGGGAACCATACCAAGCCAACCTAGAAATAAAGAAACTAGAATGCCCACCCTAGTCACACCCGACCTAACCAAAATAGAGAATAAAGGATCTCTAAGGTCAGAGCGTGCCAGTGGGTACCAGTACAGAGTCAATGTGCGGGCACACCGGTGTCGAGGTAGTTGAGATAATATGATAATATAATATCATGTAGGTGGAATTATTAAAGTGACTATACATAGATAAAAGCAGAGAATAGCAGCAGCGTAGAAGAAGAGGGGGAAATGCAAATAGTCTGGGTAGCTATTTGATTAGATGTTCAGGAGTCTTATGGCTTGGGGGTAGAAGCTGTTTTATACGCCTCTTGAACTTAGACTTGGCACTCTGGTACAGCTTGCCATGCGGTAGCAGAGAGAACAGTCAATGACTAGGGTGGCTGGAGTCTTTGACCATTTTTAGGGCCTTCCTCTGACACAGATGGCAGGAAGCTTGGCCCCGGTTATGTACTGGGCCTTACGCAATACCCTCTGTAATGCCTTGCGGTCGGAGCCCGAGCAGTTGCCATACCAGGCAGTGATGCAACCCGTCAGGATGCTCTCGATGATGCAGCTGTAAAACCTTTTGAGGATCCATGCCAAATATTTTCAGTCTCCTGAGGGGGAATAGGTTTTATTGTGCCCTCTTCACGACTGTCTTGGTGTGCTTAGACCATGTTAGTTTGTTGGTGATGTGGACGCCAAGGAACTTGAAGCTCTCAACCTGCTCCACTACAGCCCCGTTGATGAGAATGGGGGCGTGCTCAGTCCTCCTTTTCCTGTAGTCAATTTCGCTACACCCGCAATAACATCTGCTAATCACGTGTATGTGACAAATAAAATTAGATTTATTAGCCCTCTCATTACAATGAAGAGCAACATTTGCTGCTCTATTCTGGGCCAGCTGCAGCTTAACTAGGTTCTTCTTTGCAGCACTTGACCATATGACTGGACAATAATCAAGATAAGATCAAACTAGAACCTGCATGACTTGCTTTGTGGAGTTTGGGGTCAAAAAAGCAGAACATCTCTTTATCACGGACAGACCTCTCCTCATATTTACAACCATTGAAGCGATATGTTTTGAACAGTTTACAATATAAGGTAACACCAAGTAATTTAGTCTCCTCAACATCTTCAACAGCTACACCAGATTCAGCTGAGGTCTAAAACTTAGGGAATGATTTGTACCAAATACTTAGTTTTAGAGATATTCTGGCAGTTTATTACTGGCCACCCATTCCAAAGCTGACTAACTCTTTGTTAAGGGTTTCAGTGACCTCATTGGTTTGGGCTCCAGAGCGGTGCAGCGGTCTAAGGCACTGCATCTCAGTGCAATAGGTGTCACTACAGTCCCTGGTTCAAATCCAGGCTGTATCACATCCGGCTGTGATTGGGAGTTCCATAGGGCACCCACAATTGTCCAAGCTATTCTTATTGTAAATAAGAATTTGTTCTTAATTTACTTGCCTAACCTTAAATAAAAGTTACATTTAAAAATGTAAAAACAGTTGTGGTTGCTAACACATATAGGGTTTGTTTAGTGGCAGGTCATTGGTAAAAATAGAATGTAGAAATCCTAGTATTTTTTGCACCTGGTTACAATAAAATGTATGTGCTTTTATTGAGATGTGAAATGTTGCGATAAAGGGTGTTGCACGTTATATAAAAGTAGGCTATAACTAAACTGTAATTTAAACTTTTGTTATGCGAACTATCCAATAGTCACAAGTCCTAGATCTTGCGAGATCCTGTATATCACACGAGTAGAAATTCAGCGTAGGCCTATATATTCCAATTGAACAATAAATATATCGTTAAATAATTTCTTCTAAATAGCCTTCATTCCAAATCCTCACTGAGGTCAAATTAAACCAATCGACATATCGAATTTCCAATTAAGTACAGTAGATCTAGCCTAGCACAGTGTTTATGAACTACATTTTAAACAAATCAAACAGTGCGATCATTTTTTTTTAATTTCCTTTATTCAAATTGGCAAGTCCGTTAAGAACAGATTCTTATTTACAATAACGGCCTACACCGGCCAAACCCTCCATTAACCCGGACGACAATGAGCCAATAGTGCGCCGCCCTATTGGATTCCCAATCACGTGAAACAGCCCGGGATCGAATCAGCGTCTGTAGTGACGCCTCTAGCACTGAGATGCAGTGCCTTAGATCGCTGCGCCAATCGGGAGCCTTGTTAAAGAGCTGTAATTTTTTTGAAGCTTTAATTTTCATTCAAATAGCCTATCGTTTGCATTTCCAATGATTTATAATTTGACAGCTTAAAATGGTGCAAAACTGGAGTATTACAATAAAAACGTCTAAGATTTCCCACTTATTATTTGCTAAACTGTTTGACTAATCATATGGAGTATATTGATAATAAGCCTAGTACTATTATCGATATCATACTGAATTTAACAAATATCCTCATATAAACATGAGCAAAGATGAATGCATAACATATTTCTCACCAACTCAAATAATGCGCAATAAACAAATGTACACCACATCCCAAATAGCCATGTGAAAATACTATGGGTCAATTTACAATTAAAATCTGTGAAATCTGAGGAGTACTCGTTAGTCCCTCTTCGTGGTAATTTCGTGGTAATTTCAGTACCCCCAGCGTTTTTTTATTCTAAAATGTAGCACAAATGAACGATTATGGTTACCATTGCAGAATTATAAACAACAACCAATATGATAACAAATCATAGTAGCAAAGTCGCACACATTTGCTATAGGACTACCTGGTCACACCATTGCTTCCATATTTTCACAATAAGGCCTCACTCCGTTTCTCTTCTCACCATTTCACTTCAATCAATTATCAGAAGCTCAGTCCTAACATAGAAATTCATTTCATTTTGAGGATGTAAAAAAAAAATGAAGAAATGTATACAGTATATGGAGAGTATTTGGGGAACAACTTGTGCAAAGTTTGCCAAGAAAGCTCGTTCGCTCTCCCCCGCTCGTGGTTTTTGGCACTATGGAAGGACCAGTGACATCCCTGCTCCCTAGCGCCTTTGTCCGTGCTGGGGGGCTTTACGGGAGGGGTTGTGGATGGGTTGGGGGGTGTCGGGCCGCTGGATCAGTGGGGCTGGGGTGGAAATGACAAACAGGCTCTGGAGAGCCTTGGGGCCAGAGGACATGGGGGTGCAGTGGAGCCATCCAGGCATGAGCTGGGAGAGATTTGACACTGTAGCCCAGGCCCTGGACTCTGCATAGGATGAGCACCACTGACAGAAAGAGAGAAAGGTAGAGAAAATCAATACTATTCCCTCAAAATAATAAACATGATGATCCATAAGTACAATCTACAATTTGAGATCAGTGGCGGTATGGTAATGACACAATAAAGTAAGGACAAGAGGTGCAGCACAGATGCTCAGTGGTTGAGCTCACTTGTCCATGGAATACGCTGGGTACTGTTGATCCTCCTCAGGTCCCCATGGCGCCTGGCAGACCATCTCTATGACCGGATCCTCAGGGGTGTATTACTGTAGGCAGGCAGACTCAGTGTGAGTGTGCCCCTGGGGGCCCCTGGTAACTTTGACACAATGCAGTGCCCATATTTGTGTGGGGCGGTAAGTAGACTAGAGGTTAGAGCATTGGGGCAGTAACCGAAAGGTTGCTAGATTGAATCCCGAGCATGATAAGGTTCCTAGGCCGTCATTGCAAATAAGATTTTGTTCTTAACTGACTTGCCTTGTTAAATACAGTGCCTTGCGAAAGTATTCGGCCCCCTTGAACTTTGCGACCTTTTGCCACATTTCAGGCTTCAAACATAAAGATATAAAACTGTATTTTTTTGTGAAGAATCAACAACAAGTGAGACACAATCATGAAGTGGAACGACATTTATTGGATATTTCAAACTTTTTTAACAAATCAAAAACTGAAAAATTGGGTGTGCAAAATTATTCAGCCCCCTTAAGTTAATACTTTGTAGCGCTACCTTTTGCTGCGATTACAGCTGTAAGTCGCTTGGGGTATGTCTCTATCAGTTTTGCACATCGAGAGACTGACATTTTTTCCCATTCCTCCTTGCAAAACAGCTCGAGCTCAGTGAGGTTGGATGGAGAGCATTTGTGAACAGCAGTTTTCAGTTCTTTCCACAGATTCTCGATTGGATTCAGGTCTGGACTTTGACTTGGCCATTCTAACACCTGGATATGTTTATTTTTGAACCATTCCATTGTAGATTTTGCTTTATGTTTTGGATCATTGTCTTGTTGGAAGACAAATCTCCGTCCCAGTGTCAGGTCTTTTGCAGACTCCATCAGGTTTTCTTCCAGAATGGTCCTGTATTTGGCTCCATCCATCTTCCCATCAATTTTAACCATCCTCCCTGTCCCTGCTGAAGAAAAGCAGGCCCAAACCATGATGCTGCCACCACCATGTTTGACAGTGGGGATGGTGTGTTCAGGGTGATGAGCTGTGTTGCTTTTACGCCAAACATAACGTTTTGCATTGTTGCCAAAAAGTTCAATTTTGGTTTCATCTGACCAGAGCACCTTCTTCCACATGTTTGGTGTGTCTCCCAGGTGGCTTGTGGCAAACTTTAAACAACACTTTTTATGGATATCTTTAAGAAATGGCTTTCTTCTTGCCACTCTTCCATAAAGGCCAGATTTGTGCAATATACGACTGATTGTTGTCCTATGGACAGAGTCTCCCACCTCAGCTGTAGATCTCTGCAATTCATCCAGAGTGATCATGGGCCTCTTGGCTGCATCTCTGATCAGTCTTCTCCTTGTATGAGCTGAAAGTTTAGAGGGACGGCCAGGTCTTGGTAGATTTGCAGTGGTCTGATACTCCTTCCATTTCAATATTATCGCTTCCACAGTGCTCCTTGGGATGTTTAAAGCTTGGGAAATCTTTTTGTATCCAAATCCGGCTTTAAACTTCTTCACAACAGTATCTCGGACCTGCCTGGTGTGTTCCTTTTTCTTCATGATGCACTCTGCGTTTTTAACGGACCTCTGAGACTATCACAGTGCAGGTGCATTTATACGGAGACTTGATTACACACAGGTGGATTGTATTTATCATCATTAGTCATTTAGGTCAACATTGGATCATTCAGAGATCCTCACTGAACTTCTGGAGAGAGTTTGCTGCACTGAAAGTAAAGGGGCTGAATAATTTTGCACGCCCAATTTTTCAGTTTTTGATTTGTTAAAAAAGTTTGAAATACCCAATAAATGTCGTTCCACTTCATGATTGTGTCCCACTTGTTGTTGATTCTTCACAAAAAAATACAGTTTTATATCTTTATGTTTGAAGCCTGAAATGTGGCAAAAGGTCGCAAAGTTCAAGGGGGCCGAATACTTTCGCAAGGCACTGTAAAGGTTAAATTATGCACCAATGTGTCTGGTTGAACTACTGGCATCAGGATTGGGGTGTCCTCCCCCCTGCAGTAGCTGATGGACTTGGTCCCGTTGGAGCAGTCCACTGACCCTCTCCGCCTCCTCAGAGAGGTCCTGCACTGTAGGGCAGTAAGCAGGAGGAGTAAGTAAGTTGCAGTAAGCAGGGGGAGCAAGGTCAAGAGCTGGAGAGCCACAATTCACACCATATAGTAAGGAAACATTTCATCACAGTGTAAAATCATTTTTCAGTTTGCAATGAGATGTTAATAATGTAGATGTGTTAAATGGCCATTTTATGGTGTGGTAGATGGACATGTACGTTGTTCAGTGGGAAAGAAGTTTGGCTCCCTCCTGTGGCCGCTGAAAGGCCCTGCAACTACAAGTAAGATTGCCACCCCCAATGATACCATGAGACTGACTTCCCTCTATGATTGAGGACGGCTAGGCTTCTGTAGGTAGTAATACATAGAAAACCATAGGTAACATGTCACGGATCAAGCAATGATACAGGACCCCCCACGTACATACAAAACTGATGGGCAGGGTGATGTGACATACAGTATACCTGTTGAGAGTTGCAGTTGGTCTGTTGGGTTCGTACTCTGTGTGGATTGGCATCTCCTCCAGATTCCCCCTGGAAGTCTCATCTACAGTTCCCATTTTGCTCCCTCTCCTTCTGCTCCTGCTTCAGACAGAGTACCTGCAGCTGCTGCCTAAGCACACAGTCACACACGGAAATAAATTGTACATGAAACAACGAAAAAAGTTAATATAAACTAAGATTTTGTATTTTCTGTTTGAGTGTTTTCATGGTATTGTCTATAAGCCTGTGTGTGTGTGTGTGTGTGTGTGTGTGTGTGTGTGTGTGTGTGTGTGTGTGTGTGTGTGTAAGTGTAAGTGTAAGTGTTTGCCTGCCTCAACATGGGAGGATTGTGTCTATGTGGCACACTCCCCCCTGGTCTTGGAGGTGGTAGTCTTTTGAAACAGGGCGCTGCTGTGTTTGAAGTACTTCTCTCCACCCTCACGGGAATAGATCCCGCGGAAGCCACCTGGGTGTTTGGCCTCATCCATCTGAACTTGCTCTACACTGGCTGCCTGGGACTGACACATCTCCTCACTGACAACACAAAAATGACCTCAACTGACCACAACTGAATGAATGAATTGAATGCATTAAAAAAAACATACCGGATTGAGTTTGGTCCAAATCACTTTGTTTGTTACATGTCTATAACCATGATAATTCATAATATGACCCATCATAACTTGTTGTTACATGGTGAAACTGATCATACAAGCACATTGAAATTCCACAAAGACAATGTTCCAAATGGTCTTCCTACCCATCACGTTGTTCTGACTGTACAGGGCCTCGCTTGGACCAGTTCTGCAGCAGCCTCTCCTTCACCCTGCTCTTATCCTCCTTGGCGATCTTATGGCGGTCACAGGCAGCCAGGTTTATAAGGACCAGGGTGTTATACAGCAGGCTATCCTTCTAATCCCGGGCAAATCAGTGGGAAAACTGGTGGGGGGGGGGGGGGGGGGGGGTTCCGCCTGCACGCCCATGTGAACATAATTGAACATGATGAATATACCTTGTTTGCTATCTAGCTTTAATATAAAATGCTAGCAAAATGCCTTAGCATAACACATTTCTTAGCTCAAAAGATGCTTTAGGGATATAGGACCCATATCAATGCGCCCAGGATCTCAGTGGCCTCCCGGGTGGCGCAGTGGTTAAGGGCGCTGTACTGCAGCGCCAGCTGTGCCATCAGAGTCCCTGGGTTCGCGCCCAGGCTCTGTCGTAACTGGCTGCGCCCGGGAGGTCCGTGGGGCGACCCACAATTGGCCTAGCGTCGTCCGGGTTAGGGAGGGCTTGGTCGGTGGGGATGTCCTTGTCTCATCGCGCACCAGCGACTCCTGTGGCGGAGTACATATGTACATAAAAATATATGAATGAGTGATGGTACAGAACGGCATAGGCAAGATGCAGTAGATGGTATCGGGTACAGTATATACATATGAGATGAGTAATGTAGGGTATGTAAACATAAAAGTGGCATTGTTTAAAATGGCTAGTGATACATGTATTACATCAAGATGCAGTAGATGGTATAGAATACAGTATATACAGTATATCACAAAAGTGAGTACACGCCTCACATTTTTATAAATATTTGAGTATATCTTTTCATGTGACAACACTGAAGAAATGACACTTTGCACCAATGTAAAGTAGTGAGTGTACAGCTTGTATAACAGTGTAAATTTGCTGTCCCCTCAAAATAACTCAACACACAGCCAGCTGGCAACAAAAGTGAATACACTTCTAAGGGAAAATGTCCAAATTGGGCCCAATTAGCCATTTTCCCTCCCCGGTGTCATGTGACTCGTTAGTGTTACAAGGTCTCAGGTGTGAATGGGGAGCAGGTGTGTTAAATTTGGTGTCATCGCTCTCACACTCCCTCATACTGACTGGTCACTAGAAGTTCAACATGGCACCTCATGGCAAAGAACTCTCTGAGGATCTGAAAAAAATTATTGTTGCTCTACATAAAGATGACCTGGGCTATAAGAAGATTGCCAAGACCCTGAAACTGAGCTGCAGCACGGTGGCCAAGACCATACAGCGGTTTAACTGGACAGGTTCCACTCAGAACTGGCCTCGCCATGGTCGACCAAAGAAGTTGAGTGCACGTGCTCAGCGTCATATCCAGAGGTTGTCTTTGGGAAATAGACGTAGGGGTGGGGGGTCAGCCTGTCAGTGCTCAGACCATACGCCGTACACTGCATCAAATTGGTCTGCATGGCTGTCGTCCCAGAAGGAAGCCTCTTCTAAAGATGATGCACAAGAAAGCCTGCAAATAGTTTGCTGAAGACAAGCAGACTAAGGACATTGATTACTGGAACCATGTCCTGTGGTCTGATGAGACCAAGATAAACTTATTTGGTTCAGATGGTGTAAAGCGTGTGTGGCGGCAACCAGGTGAGGAGTACAAAGATAAGTGTGTCTTGCCTACAGTCAAGCATGGTGGTGGGAGTGTCATGGTCTGGGGCTGCATGACTGCATACAGTTCATTGAGGGAACCATGAATGCCAACATGTACTGTGACATACTGAAGCAGAGCATGATCCCCTCCCTTCGGAGACTGGGCCGCAGGGCAGTATTCCAACATGATAACGACCCCAAACACACCTCCAAGACGACCACTGCCTTGCTAAAGAAGCTGAGATAAGGATTGATCGAATATGTCCGTAAACACACCAGCTAGAATTACTCATTTCATATGTATATACTGTACTCTATACCATCTACTGCATCTTGCCATCTTGATGTAATGTATCACTAGCCACTTTAAAGAATGCCACTTCATATAATGTTACATACCCTACATTACTCATATCAAATCAAATCAAATGTTATTTGTCACATACACATGGTTAGCAGATGTTAGTGCGAGTGTAGCGAAATGCTTGTGCTTCTAGTTCCGACAATGCAGTAATAACCAACAAGTAATCTAACTAACAATTCCAAAACTACTGTCTTATACACAGTGTAAGGGGATAAAGAATATGTACATAAGGATATATGAATGAGTGATGGTACAGAGCAGCATAGGCAAGATACAGTAGATGGTATCGAGTACAGTATATACATATGAGATGAGTATGTAAACAAAGTGGCATAGTTAAAGTGGCTAGTGATACATGTATTACATAAGGATACAGTCGATGATATACAGTATATACGTATGCATATGAGATGAATAATGTAGGGTAAGTAACATTATATAAGGTAGCATTGTTTAAAGTGGCTAGTGATATATTTACATAATTTCCCATCAATTCCCATTATTAAAGTGCCTGGAGTTGAGTCAGTGTGTTGGCAGCAGCCACTAAATGTTAGTGGTGGCTGTTTAACAGTCTGATGGCCTTGAGATAGAAGCTGTTTTTCAGTCTCTCGGTCCCAGCTTTGATGCACCTGTACTGACCTCGCCTTCTGGATGATAGCGGGGTGAACAGGCAGTGGCTCGGGTGGTTGTTGTCCTTGATGATCTTTATGGCCTTCCTGTGACATCGGGTGGTGTAGGTGTCCTGGAGGGCAGGTAGTTTGCCCCCGGTGATGCGTTGTGCAGACCTCACTACCCTCTGGAGAGCCTTACGGTTGTGGGCGGAGCAGTTGCCGTACCAGGCGGTGATACAGCCCGACAGGATGCTCTCGATTGTGCATCTGTAGAAGTTTGTGAGTGCTTTTGGTGACAAGCCGAATTTCTTCAGCCTCCTGAGGTTGAAGAGGCGCTGCTGCGCCGTCTTCACGATGCTGTCTGTGTGGGTGGACCAATTCAGTTTGTCTGTGATGTGTACGCCGAGGAACTTAAAACTTACTACCCTCTCCACTACTGTTCCATCGATGTGGATAGGGGGGGTGTTCCCTCTGCTGTTTCCTGAAGTCCACAATCATCTCCTTAGTTTTGTTGACGTTGAGTGTGAGGTTATTTTCCTGACACCACACTCCGAGGACCCTCACCTCCTCCCTGTAGGCCGTCTCGTCGTTGTTGGTAATCAAGCCTACCACTGTTGTGTTGTCTGCAAACTTGATGATTGAGTTGGAGGCGTGCGTGGCCACACAGTCGTGGGTGAACAGGGAGTACAGGAGAGGGCTTAGAACGCACCCTTGTGGGGCCCCAGTGTTGAGGATCAGCGGGGTGGAGATGTTGTTGCCTACCCTCACCACCTCATATGTATATACTGTTCTCTATACCATCTACTGCATCTTGATGTAATGTATCACTAGCCACTTAAATTTTTTTCACTTTTATATGTTTACATACCCTACATTACTCATCTCATATGTAAATACTGTACTCTATACCATCTACTGCATCTTGCCTATGCCGTTCTATACCATCACTCATTCATTTTTTTTATGTACATATTCTTATTCATTCCTTTACACTTGTGTGTATAAGGTAATTGTTGTGAAATTGTTAGGTTAGATTACTGGTTGGATATTATTGCATTGTTGGAACTAGAAGCACAAGCATTTCGCTACACTCGCATTAACATCTGCTAACCATGTGTATGTGACAAATAAAATAGGATTTGATTTGAATTAGCTAAATTCTGTGTACACCCAGTAATTACATTGTACTTGTGCAGATATTAAATATACTATGTGGTGTACTTGTGTGTTTATCCTCTCACTTGGATGGCAAGGAGGTTCAGGTTGTCATAATGGCTAACGTACACATTGAATCAGCTTTGCTAGATCAGCTTTGCTAGATTCAAGTAGTTGTGAAACGTCTGCCCGAGGAGAGTTTTGAAAAAGGATTTAGGTCAGTTTGCTCCATCTAGAAGGCGAGGTTGACACTGACGTTCAGTTCACTGAGACTCAAACACTACTACAGGATCATATGGAGGTTCAGGATGCTGAGCAAACTGCAATAATGCAAGTAAAATATTGCATTATTTAATCACAATTCTTCAAAACACTCCTCAGTTAAACTCATTTGGAATTGTTTTCAAAATAGGAAACAGGTGGCATTTAGCCTACCCACCAGGGTGTACAGATTATATTTGAATGAAGCAGCACAGGCCAACAAGGTTCTGATCAAATAAAATGGTTCAGAAAGAAACTTCACCAGGATACATGCACTTGATAAAAATACATGCACTTGATAAAAATACATTCACTTGATAAAAAGCAATATTGTGCTGCTCTGTTTGTTGAGTTATCAAAGGCATTTGATTCAGTTGACCATGAATTGTTGCTAGCTAGACTCAGTATCACTGGTCTAAGTGAAGGGGCAGTAAATTGGTTTAGGAACTATCTTTCTGACAGAACACAAAGTGTATATGCTGACAATCACAAGTCTGGCATTCTTGAGATTAATAGAGGTGTGCCCCAGGGTTCCATTTTAGCTCCTGTGTTGTTCTCAATTTTTATTAATGATTTGGGAAATGGGATGCAAACCAGCAAAGTTGCACCTATATGCTGATGACAGTCTGTATACACAGTTGAAGTTTACATACACTTAGGTTGGAGTCATTAAAACTCATTTTTCAACCACTCCACAAATTTCTTGTTAAAACAAATTATAGTTTTGGCAAGTTGGTTAAGACATCTACTTTGTGCATGACAAGTAATTTTTCCAATAATTGTTTACAGACAGATTATTTCAATGTATCACAATTCCAGTGTGTCAGAAGTTTACATACATATTGAAGCAACATCTCAAGACATCAGTCAGGAAGTTAAAGCTTGGTCGCAAATGGATCTTCCAAATGGACAATGACCCCAAGCATACTTCCAAAGTTGTGGCAAAATGGCTTAAGGATAACAAAGTCAAGGTATTGGAGTGGCCAACACAAAGCCCTGACCTCAATCCTATAGAAGTTTGTGGGCAGAACTTAAAAAGCGTGTGTGAGCAAGGAGGCCTACAAACCTGACTCAGTTACACCAGCTCTGTCAGGAGGAATGGGAATGGGCCAAAATTCACCCATCTTATTGTGGGAAGCTTGTGGACAGCTACCCGAAACGTTTGACCCAAGTTAAACAATTTAAAGGCAATGCTACCAAATATTAATTGAGTGTCTGACCCACTGGGAATGTGATGAAATAAATAAAAGCTGAAATAAATAAATCTCTACTATTATTCTGACATTTCACATTCTTACAATAGAGTGGTGACCCTAACTGACCTAAGACAGGGAATTTTTACTAGGATTAAATGTCAGGAATTGTGAAAAACTGAGTTCAAATGTATTTGGCTAAGGTGTATGTAAACTTCAGACTTCAGCTGCTCCTTTTCTGGTTCAGGCTGTTGAAGAGCTCCAGACTGCTTTTCAGTCACTGCAGGCCTCCATTTATGGTCTCTAACTGGTCATGACTTATACAAGAGCACTCAGCCAGAGAAGGTTAGCATTGTCACATCTGGTGGCTCATTCCATTGAAATAGTGTTATCAGCAATATCCACACAGTCACAACATAAGACCAACCCTTTAATAATGGGGACAGGTCACTATCGCATTTTAAATGAGGGAAGAGGCTATCTCCAATTTCATATTGTGAAATCTCTCCATCTTAAAATAGGCATCATAAAAATATCAAAACAGGTTGTTGTAATAACCTCCATTTTCATGTGTAACAGAGCATAATACAATGTAACTGTTACAGACATTTTGTTTTGGGCCTTATCTAGTGACTTTTTTCCCCCTTCAGGCCTATTTGATACAAGCGAACAAGATTGTGAAATCTTATTATGATTAGGCTAGTAATCTAGGTAACTGATCACTTTGAATATTTTTGTTCCATTGTCCAGATAAAAGGGAAAGCAAGTATAAACCCAAGCTGACAGTAGACTGGCCTTTTAAACTCCAAAATCCACTTCGGATTGGCCAATCAGAAGAAACTACATTTCCCAGAGAGGCCTACGGCTGATGACGTTCGTGCACACTTGAAATTAATACCTGGAACAGTATTCTGAGTTGACGTCTGACTTGCGACCTTTATATATACAATCTATGGTTGCGACACCGCTGAGTTGAACAGGCAGTGGCAGTCCAAACTTCATGTAAGTTCAACTATTTAATACATTTTCTTTGCTAAACAGCATAACACACGTGATCGTAATAATGACAGAATTGCGTTACCTTTCACATGAGTTTTCTTTCCTGTGTTTTATTTGTGGCCTTGTATGGTTTATTATGGCTTGATCAAACATAATAAAACAATCTCGAATAATCTATTGGTTTAGAAGTGTATGTTTGACAATAAAATAAAATCATTCTGTGTTAAATATGGTCTGGTGGGAAGCATAAACATTGCACAACTTATTTTAAAGGAAAGTGAAACTTAGTTTTGCAAACAACGCAATAGTGTTTGTAATTTCTATGCCTTATAATTAACAACCACCCATCGACAATGTGTGCTGCCAGAGAAGATACATAAGTGTTCAGTTTACAACATCAATAATGGTTTATGCAAGTTGCACCCGCTGTTAGTTTTTTTTGCTCATGTTTGTCCTACGTGTTTTCTTTTTGTTATATTCTCAATTTCAGAACACAGAATGGAGAGCTTCGAAACTGCAGCCAACATGGAATTGTCAACAAACCTTTCCCAGATTGTGTTTCAGGAAATCCCCAACTCATATGTGTCAAATGTTGCCTTGACTTGCTGCTACACTCTGACAGCAGCAATCCAACCGAATCCCAGAGACTGGGTGGGGATATTCAAGGTGAGATTATAGACCAATTTGTCATGAATATTGATGAACAATGTTCCCGCTAATTATTCCTGGCATTGAGCAAATTTCATGTCTGCTGAGTGCAAACTTGAATGTTATGAAAAATATGTGTAATTTCCAGCACGTGCTTACTGTGAACACTGAGGCTGTACCCACTTTAAATTAGTTTCAGACAGTGGGCAAGTAGGCAACTGTGGCTATTTGATCATAATGTAGGCCTACTAGAGTGGCCTATCATTTAAAAAAACTAAGGAGAAAATACATCCCGTAGATTAGCCAAATTGTTTTACCTGAGCATAACCCAAAAACAAAGGACTTATTAGCCGGCTCCACTATGTTTATGATTTTGTTGTCATGGAGGACTGACTGGGCTCAATGATTCAAGTCGAAAAATAAATGCTGCGCTCACGGAAGGGCACGCTTTGAGCACTACTGAAAAGTGCTATTTACATGTGAAAAAATGAATGTCATATGCTGCATTTGCTATAGGCCTATTGTTTACCTTTTTGTTGGTGACACTTAGACATCTTGATAATATGCAGCTGTTTAAAGGGTAAATAACAAAATGGATAAAATAACAAAATGGATTGCCCCGCCTCTTTTTTGATAAAAAGCTGAGGGAAGACCTGGGTAAATGTAACCACTCTCCGATTAATAGACAGAGATATTGATGCAAGGACTGGCCATCCATGATATCAAAATGATTGTTTTAACCATGTTAGGAGGCAATACAGTGTTTGTTTACATTTACAAACAGAGTAAAACAAGCTTATATTTTGGGTTCTCATGGAGTGTTACAGTTGAACTAAGCTCATGAGGCATTTACAAGTTATATTCTTCAAGAATCAATGGATATATATAGATATATACAACATTTCCAAAAATAGATGTAGCAACTACAGATTGACACTTTAAGTCTATCAAAAGTATGCAAGCTTGAGCATGTGTCCATTAGGCCTATGGATTTATTTATTTTATCAGCATGAATTAGATTGACCAATAAAAGCCCCAATTGTATTCCATAGGCTGCTGTTGCAAAAGTGCATTTCCACTGGCTGTCTACTGGTTTCAAAAACAATGATTGATATGCAGCTTAAACTTCTTGAATTCAACCATTATTGGGCTCAAATACACATTTAGATTTGTGAACAGCCATCCACAACAACCACAATCCGTAAGGCGCATATAGATAAATGAGAGAGCAGCAGTGTGATTCACAGCAATGCGCTATGTAGATAACAATAATAAGTGATATCCGTATCGCCGTAGACGACACCACTGCTGTCATCCTTACCTCCAATCGTTTATTCAAGTTGGATAATCTTTGGATGCCGACAGCAGTCGCTCCATTGGAAGACATAGCTTGGACTGTAGCCTACAAAAGCCTATTCCTGCGCTTTTCTTGCCATCCATCAAACACATTTGGTGTGTCATCATAGTGGTCAGACTCGCTCAGGTGGAACAAACTTAAACTTGCGCCTTTTTTCAATGCTGATTTGAATGACATTGAGAAAACAGAGAAGTGTCAAAGATTGTTTTTCACAAGGATCCTTTCTGAATTTAAAAGTGATCCTCGAAGTAAATCTAGTTTTTCAAAAGTATCTGTAATCTGATTACAATATGTTTTCTTGTAACGGATTACAGTTACCTTTTTTTGTAATCCCTTACATGTAAATACTTTACTTCCCAACCCTGGAAACCACTTTACAAAATAAAATGCATTATTATTCCCATACCATTATTACAGAGAATCAGACAAATTATGCTATGCTCTATCTATTGGCTACTTATCTTATTCACGCCTGTCTCAAAAAACAACACTGCCCCTTTAAGACAAAAAAAGCTCTTTACCAGACTTGCTTTTAGAAATGTACACGTTTTGTGTTATTTTAGGGAGCAAATCACTCGCCCATTGCTGACTACATATGATCTATAACTGGGCTAATAACTAACTAACTAGCAAAGGATATGTGCACACGTGGCTACATGAAGCTCTCGCTTTGATCTCAAAACAAGCACATCTACTCACGACTGCTTATGCTGTAAACATAGTCCAGTTCAAAGTCAATGGCACAGATCCATATATGGCAATGGTCTATTTGCATATAGTACTACTGCAGCTCTGTTTGGTTAAGCCATACCGGTCTGTGTAGAGTATGGCTGAGTCGTGAGTGTCAATGCAATAGAATCCTACTCCGATGCGTTCTGCCTACAACAAAATCTCTTGCATAGTTAATTTTGTACACTAAGCCTTGCAAAGTTAGGTTTTGTTTCGGTATGTTGCACTGAAAGTGGCTAATATTGCATGGATTTGATCACAATTCCCACAGTAAAGGGAAATGTTGATAGTGTTAACTAAGGGGGGAAACTCTAGAAAGTTGAGTGAAGTTCTCTGCATCTGCTGATATTTCTTCTGCACAGCAGTCCCGGGAAGCTGTGCACCCACTCGCAGTTAAGAGGGAACATTGTTCATTTGTGATCGGTTTAATCTGACATTATGATATGGATTGTATTTCCACAAAGTAAATAACCTGTCTTAAACAATAAATATCCAGTCTGGAATGCCTCTCTATATGTTGTCAGTCATAAATATGTTATCATGTGTATCATTGTGCAGGTGGGCTGGAGCACCACAAAGGATTATCACACATTTGTGTGGGTAGAACCATCATTGGATCTGATAGGACTGGAGCCAGTCAGAAAACAAGTGCTTTTTACTGGTAATGTGTGAATTTCATCCTCAAACTTTTCAACTGACATTAACTTCGATATGAATTATTGTGATCAATTTATACTGAACAAAAATATAAAACGCAAACATGCACCTATTTAAAAGATTTTACTGAGTTACAGTTCATATAAGGAAATGCATTAGGCCCTAATCTATGGATTTCACATGACTGGCAATACAGATATGCATCTGTTGATCACCGATAGCTTTTAAAATGTAAAAAAAAAAATAAGGTAGTGGCGTGGATCAGAATATCAGTCAGTATCTGGTGTGACCACCATTTGCCTCATACAGCGCGACACATCTCCTTCGCATTGAGTTGTTCAGGCTGTTGATTGTGCACTGTGGAATGTTGACCCTCTCTTCTTCAATGGCTGTGCGAAGTTGCTGGATATTGGCGGGGCCTGGAACATGCGTCGATCCAGAGCATCCCAAATATGCTCAAATGGGTGACATTTCTGGTGAGTATGCAGGCCAAGGAAGAACTGGGATTATCATGCTGAAATATGAATGGCACGACAATGGGCCTCAGGATTTTGTCACGGTATCTCTGTGAATTCAAATTGCGATCGATAAAATGCAATTGTGTTTATTGTCCGTAGTTTATGCCTGCCCATACCATAACCCCACCACCACGGGGCACTCTATTCACAACGTTGACATCAGCAAACCACTTGCCCACACGATACCATACACATGGTCCACGGTTGTGATCTTGGCAAAGGAGAAATGCTCACTAACAGGGATGTAAACAGATTTGTGCACAACATTTTAGAGAAACAAGCTTTTCGTGCGCATGGGTCATTCCTGGGATAATTTATTTCAGTTTATGACCAACACTTTACATGTTGCTTTTATATTTTTGATCAGTGCAAGTTATTATTATTTTTTAATGATACAGGCCAATGTTAACTTTACATTTTTATTGGATATTAAAGTGATCAATATTATGCAGGGGATTACACTGACAATGATATTGTGATTCTGATAGCATACTACTTGCCAAAGGATGACTCGGTGTTCTATCAGTTCTGCTATGTTGATAGCAATGGCCAAGTGAGAGGAGCCAGCACCCCCTTCTGTTTTAAAACCCCAGGGGAACAAAGCACAGGCTGCAGCCTTGAAAATGACCTCTTGGTTATCATAACTCAGGTACAATACAATCCACCATATCTAACATTGATTGTGTTTTGAAGACCATGCTTGAAATATTGTCTTAAAAAGCAGCCCTCTTTGTTTGGCTTGCTTAGTGGCTGGGTCAAGGTGAGGATGTTCCTCGCAAATGTATTTTGCTAAAATTATCCTTAGGTTATGTATGTACATGATTTGCATTTCTGAATCTAGGAAAAGGTAGAGCAACGTGAGAGGGAGAAAGAAGAGCTGGTCATGGAGTTGGGGCAACTGAAAGAACAAAATGAGACTCTGAGAAGTGCTCTGAAAGAGCAACAGCAAGAGATTGATCACCTCAAGGTTTGTTTTCAAGTTTTTTGTTCCAACAGCGGGTCATTTCTAGCCCCTAGTCATGTGTGAGAATAAAAATGTGAGGCAACAGAATTGTAACATTATTTCTGCAGCTGTCAAATGAGGAACTATACCAGGCAGATGGGAACACGGAGAATGCAAGAAAGCATGAAGAACTGACACAGAACACTAAACTAATGGATGACTCACACAGAGGGCAGGAGGTAATATTTGGTCCATTTTGTGTCTTTTTAAAACACTGATCACAAACCATCTGACAACTAAGAAACAACATACTGAAACGTCAATGCTTTTGAACATAACTTGTCTTGGTGGAACAACACTGAGTGTACAAAACATTAGGAACATCTGCTCTTTCCATGACAGATTGACCAGGTGAATTCAGGTGAAGCTACGATCCCTTATTGTTGTCACCTGTTAAATCCACTTCAAATCAGTGTAGATGAAGGGGAGGAGAAAGGTTAAAGGAGGGTTTTTAAACCTTGAGACCTGGATTGTGTATGTGTGCCATTTAGAGGGTGAATGGGGAAGACAAAAGATGTGCCTTTGAATGGGTTATGGTAGTAGGTGCCAGGTGCACCGGTTTGAGTGTGTCAAGAACTGCAACGCTGCTGGGTTTTTCACACTCAAGTTTCCCGTGTGTATCAAGAATGGTCCGTGCCTTGATTAATTGAGGCTGATCCGAGGGCAAAGGGGGGTGCAACTCAATATTAGAAAGGTGTTCCTAATGTTTTGTACACTATCCAAACAAATTAAGAGATTATGGACATGATTTAAGCATCTCTGAATCTAGGAACAGGTGGAAAAAGGTGAGAGGGAGAAAGAAGAGCTGACCATGGAGTTGGGGCAACTGAAAGAGCAAAATGAGACTCTGACATGTGCCCTAAAGGAGCAGCAACAAGAGATTGATCACCTCAAGGTTTGTTTGCATGTCTTTTCTTTCCACAAGCAGTTGTACTTCTAGCCCCTAAATCAGGTTGATAGGGTGATGAATTGTATATCGTTTCTGTAGGAATCCAAAAAGGAACTGGTACAGTTAGTGAGCAAACTGGAGAAACAGCAAGAGAATACTAGAGAGCATGAAGAACTGGCACAGAATTTCAAATCATTGGATGAATCACAGAGAGGACAGGAGGTAACTGTTGCAAACCAATTTCCCATTTGGGATTACTAATACTGATTCTATTAATAGAGTGAATTTGTATCTCAGTGGTAACAAAATATCTGATGACAGCTGCAGGCTATGCATCTAAAAAACCATCAATGCTTTTTCATTGTAACAACCTCTTTCTCCACTTTCTCTGTATTCACGTCTTGTTTCTGTCTCCTTGTCTTGTTTCTAACTGTTTCTTTCCATGAATGGCTGCAGTCTCTGACCCCCATTCATGAAACATATTTGGGGAATTTAGTGTCAAAACATGTGACAGCTGTATGTATACAATCAATCTTTTTCAATGCTACTACTTGTTTTCCTCATTTTCAGTCTGCTGGACGTGTATCTAACTTGCTATTTCTTTTCATGAATGGCTGCAGTCTCTGACCCCGATTTGTGAGAAATATGAAAGAGCGTTGATCAAGATCAAACAGCTAAAGAAAGAACGAGAGGTGTTAAGAGGAAAGGTTGAGGTCCAAAGTGTGGAGATCGCACAGTGAGTCATTCTTGTCTGGAGCAATCCATTCAATGCATAGCAACATAGTCTCCCCTTCAGAACACCGCTCCAGTGATTTTAAAAATCAAATATTCTCTCATGATATCATCTGGTTTTGGAATGTTTTGACAATTGTGCCACTTTGATGTGGTTCCCTATGCTCCTGTGTATACAGGCTGAGCCCAAGGCTCAAAGAATCTGAGCGGGAGTCACACAGACTGAAGGCTCACATTCAGCTTTTACAGGTCTGCACAACCAGCAAAGTAATATAATGTGAACAAATGCCTGTAACCCACAGCATTTTAAAATGTGAAACTCAAGACAATCCAACCATAGATTTTCATGATATTTCCAGGTGGATCTCCAGAGCAGTAAGAAAGAGAAGAAGTGTTCTGCCCTAAAGGAGCAACAGCAAGAGGTTGACCACCTTAAGGCTTGTTTCCAAGTCGTTTGTTCCAACAGCTGTCTTCTTTCTAGCCCCTAATCAGGTTGAGAGTGTGATGAATTGTATATTGTTTCTGTAGGAATCCAAAGAGGAACTGGTACAGTTAGTGAGCAAACTGGAGCAGCAGCAACAGAATACTAGAGAGCATGAAGAACTGGCGCAGAATGCCAAATCAATGGATGAATCACAGAGAGGACAGGAGGTAGCTGTCGCAAACCATTTTCCCATTTTGGACTACTAAACTACCAGTACTACTACAGCTAATTCTTAGTAGTAAAAAAAAGAAAAGAAGCATCCAATCTGATCTGACAGCTATAGGCTATACTGCTGAATACCATCAATGCTTTTCAATGCAACAACCAATTTTTTCCCCACTTTCTCTCTGTCTCCTTGTCTTGTTTCTCACTGTTTCTTTCCACGAATGGCTCCAGTCTCTGACCCCTATTCATGAAACATATTTGGTGAATATAGTGTCAAAACATGTGACCGCTGTATGTATACCATAAATATAGATTTCTTTCAATGCTACTTCTATTCTTTGTCCCCACACGTTCTCTGTCTCCTTGCCATGTATGTAATTTCCCATTTCTTTTCACAAATGACTGCAGTCTCTGACAACTATTTGTGAGAAATATGAACAAGCGTTGATCAAGATCAAACAGCTGAAGAAGGAGCGAGAGGAGTTGAAAGGAAAGATTGAGGTCCAAAGTGTGGAAATTGCACCGTGAGTCATTCTTGTCTCAAGTCATTCATGGGGACATAGTGATCTAGTCCAATACCTTTCCAGTCATATCACTTTTAGGATCTTTTTTGTGTGTTTTTTTTACACAATGTGGCCTTGTGTCTGTGTAAATAGGCTGAGCCCAAGGCTCAAAGAATCTGAGCAGGAGTCCCACAAACTGAAGGATCATATTCAGCTTCTACAGGTCAGCAAACTCCGCAAAGTAATAAAATGTGAAGTAATACCTGTAACGCAAACTCTTTAAAATACTTTTGGACAATTCATTCAATGTCAGAGTGCTTTCTTTTGATTGGAGAAAAACAATAATATAACCTCATGACCCTTTCCAGGTGGATCTCCAGAGCAGTGAGAAAGAGAAGGAGAAGCTTTCTGCAGCGCTGCACAGAGTGTGTGGTGTCACACATGATCTACAGGACCTGAAGACTGGGAACAAGGCATTACGTAGAAGCCTGTCAGAGCAGGAGCAGCAGCCACAGCAGATGGTGGACAGTGATTGGAAGGTGTGAGCAAGTTGCTAAAAGAACCATGTCCTTCCCCCTACACACCATTATGCAATGTAATACTGTAGTCTTGTGTGTCTACAGGAGCAATACCAAGCCCTTCTTGGTCAGCTGGAGGAGGCTCAGACACTGTTGCACAAGGAGTTGCAGGCTTCCAACAATACCCGCAAACGTGCAGAGCAAGCAGAAAGGGAACTGGAGGAGCTCAAGGAGTGCATGGAGAGCACGGCCATGACGTCTGATCGGACAAAGCAGAAGAGCAGCAAACTAGAGGTGCTTTGAGAATCTTACACTATTGAATTTTCCAATCCAGCGCCGATTTTTGATAACCAATATGTTGTTTGTTCTATGAAGTTAGTTGACCCGTGAGAAGAAATGAACAGAGAACACACTAACCTTGTTCTCTTGGCTGATCACAAGTTGCCCACTTTCCCCTCTCAGGTGCAACTTTCAGAGTTAAACAAAATCATTGAGGAGAAAGAAAACATGGCAGAGATCGCTAAAGTAGAGAAAGAGGAGTTGTCCAGAGAGAATCAGGTGATTTTTATGAATTGTGCTACTATTTACTAGTCATTGAATTATTTACTTTACAATAAAATTAGGGACATTTGCTTACCTTGAGATTTTTCCAATGTATTCCGTCTGGCAGGATCTCAAAAGAGATATTGAAAGACTTCGCAAGGAATTTGATGACGTCCAGGCTGCTCCAGTGCCCATGCAGCATCCCAACCCTTATGGCTCTTCAACTGACCCTACCCCCAATAAGGAGCAGCAGCAAGAGGCACTGGCTGACTCTCTCCACTCTTGGAACCCATATGAAACCCCAGGTAATCCCAATTGTCCAGCTATTGGGAAGCCTCACCAAAATATTCCGAAACGAACACCACTTGTGCCTCACAGACACACCTTGAAAAAATAACACGTTCAATTATGACTGAAATACGATTCTGTTTGCAGGCACGGCTACAAACCTGGAGGAAGAGGTATGTCAAGTCATTCCTATGGTACACATGGTATTAATACAGATTACAACAACATACACAAGTGATTTGGGATCGAAGGGTTGATTTCATACTGCTCTATCCACAATCATTTCTGTCCGACAGTATAGTTAAGGCGATCCAGTCTAGATACAATATTATTACCACTTAAGACCTGTGCCTGTCCCTGTCCCATAGTTGTCCTTGGAGTGTCGTCACTGCCATGAGTCCTTCCCTGGCATCACCCAGGACGAGCTGGAGCTGCACGAGCACAGCCACAGAGTGTGCCCCTTCTGCATGCTCATCTGTGACGGAATGGAACAGGCTTTATATGAAGACCACGTCTACAGCCATGAGGTGTAGAAATGCCACTTCCTCACAACCCAGAGAATTGTTTGTGAGTTGACTACTCATAAAAAAAGCTGATACTCTACTAATTATTTAGTAGGGGGGGGGGGAATAAATATGGGCTAACAATCCATTCAGGATATTATATAAATAACATTTATAATCCCTTGTTCATTACTGTAAATGTCCTCTTACCTGGTCAAATAAGTTAAGAATTAAATGTCTGGTAAATCCGTAGCTAATTTATTTAGCCTGAAATGTATCATACCATATAAGATATTTGTTTGATGGCACTTCATTTTGGTCTTGGAGTAGAATTTGCCTCCATTGCTGGGTGATAGGAATGTATTGCTTTGCTATTTAATGGTTTCCCATATTTACTCCGTTATAATCTCTGCTGAACTGTTTACTTTGCGTAATTAAACTATACTGACTTTCTGCCCTTAAACCTCCTGCGTGCATAACGTGTTGCATAATAGAGTCAAACGATTAATGGTCAAATGATGCCATCTGAAAATGAAATGGTTCAAATGGGATTCATGTGGGAAGCAACAAATAAAGTTGTCTTCACAGTTGTGTCGTCATGGAAGTACACATTGTTTTGTATCATGAACTGCAATATGCAAAGAATTACTCTGTTATAATAAAAGGTCATTGCATAGAAGGAAACTGTATAACAAATCCATGATTGCCACAGAAAACATAACATTTAACCTAGTTTTCATCGCCACAATCACTGATGGGAAGCAAGATGATGTGTACCTACCCTTGGTTATATACACCCCATTACAATTCAGGACATTTGCAACATGCACACATTGTTCATCAAAGTCTTCCCAGTCTTCCCCCGACTTCCCCCCCCAAACAAATTTCTTCAGGCATCATCTGATTGGCCTCTTCAGGTGTGACATCAAGGGAAGTCAACTCCGAGAAGAGGGCTGGCAGCCAATACTGTGGCTCTCCAGAAGCTTGGGAATCCAACCATGCCAAGCCCTCTTTCAACAGGTGTTCCTAAGACAACAAGGAGTGTGTTAGGATGGTGGGTATAGAGCCAGATACTTGCCAAAAGATTGAACGTACATATCATTAGGATCATAAGAAAATCCATACATAAATTGTTAAGATAGTAAAAAAAAAGCCATGTCTGAAACATGAAATGTAAACGTTACAATTGATCTGTAAATGTACAGAACCAGTGTTACGACTATGAATGAACATTTACACTTCAATTCTTACTTTAATCGGTTACAGATCTTTTTTTTATGCATACAATCTTTTGTCAGTAATGTGGCATCTGCAAAGGACATGAACTGAATGTAGCTCGTCAATCAAGCAACTCAAGCCCAGATGTTAGTTGCTTTGCAGCTTCAGGTTTAATTTCCAAAATAAAAGTCTAGAACTTGTTTTAGAACTGCATTCAATAACGACATTATACGAGTAGATTACGTAGTATAGGCTTGGGACTTCAGCAAATTACTTGTGCGAGAATGATAAATACAAAGAAAAACCTTGTCTAGAATAACCGCCTGAGCTGCAAAATAGAATGTAAATATGATTTAGGCTAGGCCTATTCTGTTCTCTAAATATGCCATGCTGTTGTGTCAAATAATTGCCATATAATTGCATAATACATATTTATAGCTGCGTGGCGGTATTGTGGTGATCATGTAACCTAATGAATTGCACGTTTTCACAGATTTTAAGAGCACGGACTGTAGGCCTTATATTAGACATTTTGATTGTTGTATTCGTGAATTCCACTAGGTATGTAGGCTTGTTATATAGCCATTTGCGTTGCACAACCCCATCACACAGAGGCTATATCCATATCAATAAATGAGACAAAACAAAATGTTGACTAAGGCTTGGCTATAACCTGTCCTGAGTGTTAGTAGTTGTCATTCTCCAATAACACAGACTCCAAAGTAAATCAAGGGGAGAAAAATTGATGTTATGCTGGGAGGTACCATTGCCTTTAAATTGTTTAACTTGGGTCAAATGTTTCAGGTAGCCTTCCACAAGCTTCCCACAATAAATTGGGTGAATTTTGGCCCATTCCTCCTGACAGAGCTGGTGTAACTGAGTCAGGTTTGCTCACACACGCTTTTTCAGTTCTGCCCACAAATTATCTAAAGGATTGAGGTCAGGGTTTTGTGATGGCCACTCCAATACTTTGACTTTGTTGTCCTTAAGCCATTTTGCCACAACTTTGGAAGTATGCTTGGGGTCATTGTCCATTTGGACGACCCATTTGTGACCAAGCTTTAACTGATGTCTTGAGATGTTGCTTCAATATATCCACATAATTTCCCTTCCTCATGATGCCATCTGTTTTGTGAAGTGCACCAGTCTCTCCTGCAGCAAAGCACCCCCACAACATGATGCTGCCACCCCCGTCACGGTTGGGATGGTGTTCTTCGGCTTGCAAGCATCCCCCTTTTTCCTCCAAACATAACGATGGTCATTATGGCCAAACAGTTCCATTTTTGTTTCATCAGACCAGAGGACATTTCTCCAAAAAGTACGATCTTTGTCCGCATGTGCAGTTGCAAACTGTAGTCTAGCTTTTTTATGGCGGTTTTGGAGCAGTGGCTTCTTCCTTGCTGAGCGGCCTTTCAGGTTATGTCGATATGGGACTCGATATAGGATACTTTTGTATCTATATCTTCACAATGTCCTTTGCTGTTGTTCTGGGATTGATTTGCACTTCTCACACCAAAGTAAGTTCATCTCTAGGAGACAGAACGTGTCTCCTTCCTGAGAGGCATGACGGCTGCGTGGTCCCAGGGTGTTTATACTTGTTCATCTGTACAAACAATAGTGTGCATGGTACCTTTAGGCGTTTGAAAATTGCTCCCAAGGATGAACAAGACTTGTGGGGATCTACAATTTTTTTCTGAGGTCTTGGCTAACTTCTTTTGATTTTCCCATGATGTCAAGCAAAGAGGCACTGAGTTTGAAGGTAGGCCTTGAAATACATCCACAGTTACACCTAAAATTTACTCAAATGATGTCAAGGTCAGATTATTTATCTTCAAAATATTCTTATATGAGCGAAATAGACAAGAGGTCCCAAATGGTCAAGACTGTCTATAGACTATTCTTATTGCCAAATCGGTTTTCCATATCAGCCACTGCACATGCTTCTTCAACTATTTTGTTCAACATTTATTTAGAGGCCTATTAGCTAGGGTCTCTTTTTAAGGTGAGCCCTATCCAGTTATAAAACACAAATGGGAGTTCCAAAATATGTCCGCAAGATACCAGTACCCAAAATTATAGCCTAAATTGCGCTGCCTACAAGATGAAGGCCTATTTTTTATTTGAATAGGCCTAAATTAAACATTGAATTATTAAAGTAATAGGCTAAAAGAACTTTGGAGAATGTAGAATACACATTGATTTCAATAAACAAATGGGTAAGATTGTTCTATTCTCTATTCTATTGCAACTCAGACAAATGACTGACTTGATGACATACTGATGGAACAAACTGAATGGAGGATGAATTAAATCTTCAAATATGTTGAAATTACAAGTTGTATGCAAGTGCATGCTCTGCACTTAATTTGGCTATTAGGCAAATAGGTCTACATTAGAGTATAATGACAATGACTGCATGCCTGCAGAATGGCATCTTCTGAGGCTGAAGGGTGCTTTTCCGAAAGCGCATGGTGCTGCATAGAGATCACAAGCTCTTCAACTCGGCAGCAGTGTCGTGATGGAGGGAACAGCCTATACAGAGACTACCTAAGACCACTGCAACAGAGTTATTGTAAAGTGTGGTAATATGCTTATGCCAGACAGCCTACTTTTAACATCTCCCTTGTTCATTTCAAAGTCTATATGTTAATGACCCGATTCATATAAATCATGTCAAAATAATTTTTACATTCATATTAACCCCTCCTACAGAATATGCTTTGGCAAGATTTTGAGTGATGAAATAAAAGACTCCGGTGGTCATACATACAGTGGGGCAAAAAAGTATTTAGTCAGCCACCAATTGTGCAAGTTCTCCCACTTAAAAAGATGAGAGAGGCCTGTAATTTTCATCATAGGTACACTTCAACTATGACAGACAAAATGAGAAGAAAAAATCCAGAAATTAAATTTCTTTTTAATGAATTTATTTGCAAATTATGGTGGAAAATAAGTATTTGGTCAATAAGAAAAGTTTATCTCAATACTTTGTTATATACCCTTTGTTGGCAATGACAGAGGTCAAATGTTTTCTGTAAGTCTTCACAAGGTTTTCACACACTGTTGCTGCTATTTTGGCCCATTCCTCCATGCAGATCTCCTCTAGAGCAGTGATGTTTTGGGGCTGTTGCTAGGCAAAACGGACTTTCAACTCCCTCCAAAGATTTTCTATGGGGTTGAGATCTGGAGACTGGCTAGGCCACTCCAGGACCTTGAAATGCTTCTTACGAAGCAACTCGTTCGTTGCCCGGGTGGTGTGTTTGGGATCATTGTCATGCTGAAAGACCCAGCCACGTTTCATCTTCAATGCCCTTGCTGATGGGAGGAGGTTTTCACTCAAAATCTCACGATACATGGCCCCATTCATTCTTTCCTTTACACGGATCAGTCGTCCTGGTCCCTTTGCAGAAAAACAGCCCCAAAGCATGATGTTTCCACCACCATGCTTCACAGTAGGTATGGTGTTCTTTGGATGCAACTCGGCATTCTTTGTCCTCCAAACACGACGAGTTGAGTTTTTACCAAAAAGTTATATTTTGGTTTCGTCTGACCATATGGCATTCTCCCAATCTTCTTCTGGATCATCCAAATAATGCTCTCTAGCAAACTACAGACAGGCCTGGACATGTACTGGCTTAAGCAGGGGGACACGTCTGGCACTGCAGGATTTGAGTCCCTGGCAGCGTAGTGTGTTACTGATGGTAGGCTTTGTTACTTTGGTTCCAGCTCTCTGCAGGTCATTCACTAGGTCCCCCCGTGTGGTTCTGGGATTTTTGCTCACCGTTCTTGTGATCATTTTGACCCCACAGGGTGAGATCTTGCGTAGAGCCCCAGATCGGTCTTGTATGTCTTGTATGTCTTCCATTTCCTAATAATAGCTCCCACAGTTGATTTCTTCAAACCAAGCTGCTTACCTATTGCAGATTCAGTCTTCCCAGCCTGGTGCAGGTCTACAATTTTGTTTCTGGTGTCCTTTGACAGCTCTTTGGTCTTGGCCATAGTGGAGTTTTGAGTGTGACTGTTTGAGGTTGTGGACAGGTGTATTTTATACTGATAACAGGTTCAAACAGGTGCCATTAATACAGGTAACGAGTGGAGGACAGAGGAGCCTCTTAAAGAAGAAGTTACAGGTCTGTGAGAGCCAGAAATCTTGCTTGTTTGTAGGTGACCAAATTTTATTGCAAATAAATTCATAAAAAATTCTACAATGTGATTTTCTGGATTTTCTTTTCTCATTTCGTCTGTCATAGTTGAAGTGTACCTATGATGAAAATTACAGGCCTCTCTCATCTTTTTAAGTGGGAGAACTTGCATACATAGAATACTTTTTTGCCCCACTGTCACAGACACCGGGAATCTTGAATTTCAACTGATCCTCAACACTTAATGCCACCCCGCTATCACTCCTTTCAACGGCTCCCTGCTCTGGAGATTATCCCCTTTTTTCCACTTGGCGCCAACCTTCCTCACTACACCGCTTATCTCTCCACACTGAGCTCCTTCCCGGCGGTCATCACCGCACCTGCCACCACAATTAATTCACCCTCACTCTCTTCACGTTCACTTTCCTTCACCAAATCTTCCAGAAGGCTTGTGCAATCCCCCACTCCATATTTATGAATAATATGTTCCACTTTCTTCCATCTTCTTTCGTCCTACCTCCAGTTATTTACCCATGTCTTCTCTTCAAACCGAAAAGGTTGGCTCACCATTCATCTAGAGTTGAATACTGTCACTTACTGCCTCGGCAAGAGGCTAATGAGGGGGGGGGCATTTTTGTCCAAACACCCCGGTTGGACAAAAATGACTATAATAAAGCCATGTAGCAAACTCTGTTCTAGTTGTTGCCTATTTAGTGGTCTATGAAGCCTCTTCTTCTCAAGAAATGCAAAGGACCATGTTATTCTTTCAATAGGACCAGTAGGACCCTTTTTTAAGGTGTAACATTTGTGGAAATGTTTGACATTTGTGAAAATATTACTGTGTACGATTTTTTGCCATTTCATTTGTTACTTTTGTGAAATGTTTCTCATGCTAAATGCGAGATGAAATTACTACCAAGTGAGGCCAAACTTGTTTTAATAGTTCAATAATTTAATTTCACCTTAGCAATTATTTATGAAAAAGGTAAGACATTCTGGATTCACAACAAAATAGAAAGCAGCAATTTTTTTCTAAATTGTCACAATGTTGTGGTTGACTTCAGGTTTCTCTTTGCATCATTCTCTCGCCTATGTTGGTCATTTGCTGATATTCTTTAAAACATCACTGGGTCCTGTAGTAAGGAAACAAATTGGAAAATCTTATAATAAGATGACACAATAAATAATTTGGCAACAATTCATATTGAAGTTCATATTGAAGTTAATATCTTCACATAATGAACTCACATGGATCTGTGTCCCTTGCTGTGGATGCACAGTGCAAGCTTTTTCAGGAGATTGTTGTACAAGCAAGCACCTGGATCTTCCCCCGGAGTGACATTAGACCTGTGACAGTTTTTGATTCTATTATAGTTGTTGTTAGTGACTGAATTTGCTCTCAGTTTCTTCAATTTACCAAGTTCTGAACTGTAGCAATTATAGTCATTTCAAACTCTATGGTCAATTTGACTTACATGCTCTTTTTCTCCTTCTGGTTGAGCAGGAAGTTGACAAAATTCTTCTGAACCATTGAGTCCATGATTTTGCTCATGTCACTGGCAATGGTTGACTCAGCATATCTTCTCCCCAAACCCTGTCCATTTTCTGTGAGACTGACAACCAGACATAACCACAAACATGAGAGAGGAATGGAGATATTAGATAATGCAGGGGACACCACATCAACATCAAATGAGCAGACATCTCAAATGTAGGATGGGAATCTTACCTGTTCTCTCCAGACTGGTCCGAGGCCTCAGCATGCAGCATTCCAGCCATGCAGAGGAGCACCAGTACGAACAATGCTACCGTCATGGTGACAAAACTAAACAAGGTAGAGGAAAGAATAGAAGAGGGGCATAGAAAGTCAGGAAGAGAAAAAAACACATCTGGAATTGAGGAAAATGTATTACACTTACAATGCAGAATATATGTTTTTTTTGTTGATTAACTTCTAAATAACTGCTATTTATTAAGGTAAACATGTATTACACATACAGTAAGCTAGACACAAGCATTTAGGTATAAAGTAGAAATTGATCGTTTGAACAGGAGGGTATATTTTGGAAAGTATCTTACTTTGAGAATGGAGATTCTTCACAGAGAAATGCAAGCTTTTTGTGAGTTGCTACAAGACATTTGTCCTTTTATACAGTTTCTCAGAGGTGATTTGTGTCATGACCAGAATAACACCTAGGTTCCACTACATTAGGGCAATTAATGACAATAATATACACATACACTTCCGATAAGCAAGCTTTCTAATACATTCAGAACTATTAAGTCGTTTTTTCTCTGCTGAGTAAAATAATAGGGTGCTTAAAATTGCTCTCTAGATGAGAGGTAACTACCCTTAATATGACCAGTGTAAACCTTTCTGGGCTATTAGGCTAATCTGAATGGGGCTAGATGGGAAACAATTGAGAAGTGAACTACAAGTTCATGCTCAAACTACAAGATATGGAAGTGAAGTAAAGGTCAATGTTTTCAATGATGTAACACATTTTGAGTTGCATGCAGCTATATTTAAATCTAAAATGGTCCTTGAGATGGAAAAACATGATTTGTCTTAAATATAACAGATGGTGTTGTGATGGTTAATATGCTATCAATCAATCAATCAATCAAATGTATTTATAAAGCCCTTCTTACATCAGCAGATGTCACAAAGTGCTATACAGAAACCCAGCCTAAAACCCCCAAACATGTAGAAGCATGGTGGCTAGGAAAAACTTCCTAGAAAGGCAGGAACCTAGGATGAAAACTAGAGTGGTGGCTAGTCCACTTCTGGCTGTGTCGGGTGGAGATTATAAGAGTACATTGCTTTTAAAGCCACATTGTTCTTCAATATGTTTGAAAGTTCATAGATGACCAGCAGGGTTAAATAATAATCACAGTGGTTATAGAGGGTACAACTGGAGTAAAGGAGTAAATGTACCTCAGGAGTAAATGTCAGTTGGCTTTTCACAGCCAAGCATTCAAAGGTCGAGACAGCAGGTGTGGCAGAGCGAGTGAGAGAGAGAGTCAAAAACAGCAGGTCCGGGACAACGTAGCACGTCCGGTGAACAGGTCAGGATTCCATAGCCGCAGGTAGAACAGTTGAAACTGGAGCAGCAGCACAACCAGGGGGACTGGGGACAGCCAGGCCATATAGTCCTGAGGCATGGTCCTAGGGCTCAGGTCCTAAGGCAAGGGAGGAAACGAGGGAGAAGGAGAGAATTAGAGGGAGCATACTTAAATTCCCACATGACACGAAATAAGACAGGAAAATTACACCAGATAAAACAGACTGACCCTAGCCCCCCAGCACATAGACTATTGCAGCATAGATACTGGAGGCTGAGACAGGGGGAGGGTCGGTGGACACTGTGGCCCCATCCAACGATACCCCTGGACAGGGCCAACCAGGCAGGATATAACCCCACCCACTTTACCAAAGCACAGCCCCCACACAGGATATCAACTTACTACCCTGAGACAAGGCTGAGTATATCCCAGGAAGATCTCCTCCACAGCACAAGCCCGAGGGTGCGCAAAACCTTACAGGAAGATCACGTCAGTGATTCAACCCTTCTCAGTAGTGGAGAGGGTAGCAAGTTTTAAGTTCCTCGGCATACACATCACAGACAAACTGAATTGGTCCACTCACACAGACAGCATCGTGAAGAAGGCGCAGCAGCGCCTCTTCAACCTCAGGAGGCTGAAGAAATTCGGCTTGTTACCAAAAGCACTCACAAACTTCTACAAACTTGCACAATCGAGAGCATCCTGGCGGGCTGTATCACCGCCTGGTACGGCAACTGCTCCGCCCTCAACCGTAAGGCTCTCCAGAGGGTAGTGAGGTCTGCACAACGCATCACCGGGGGCAAACTACCTGCCCTCCAGGACACCTACACCACCCGATGTTACAGGAAGGCCATAAAGATCATCAAGGACATCAACCACCCGAGCCACTGCCTGTTCACCCCGCTATCATCCAGAAGGCGAGGTCAGTACAGGTGCATCAAAGCTGGGACCGAGAGACTGAAAAACAGCTTCTATCTCAAGGCCATCAGACTGTTAAACAGCCACCACTAACATTGAGTGGCTGCTGCCAGCACACTGACACTGACTCAACTCCAGCCACTTTAATAATGGGAATTGATGGGAAATTATGTAAATATATCACTAGCCACTTTAAACAATGCTACCTTATATAATGTTACTTACCCTACATTATTCATCTAATATGCATACGTATATACTGTACTCTATATCATCGACTGTATCCTTATGTAATACATGTATCACTAGCCACTTTAACTATGCCACTTTGTTTACATACTCTCATATGTATATACTGTACTCGATACCATCTACTGTATCTTATATGAATGAGCTCTGTACCATCACTCATTCATATATCCTTATGTACATATTCTTTATCCCCTTACACTGTGTATAAGACAGTAGTTTTGGAATTGTTAGTTAGATTACTTGTTGGTTATTACTGCATTGTCGGAACTAGAAGCACAAGCATTTCGCTACACTCGCATTAACATCTGCTAACCATGTGTATGTGACAAATAAAATTTGATTTGATTTGAAAAAAGATTTGATTTCAAGGCATGGAAGATCACCAGTAAGCTAGTGACTCAGCCCCCGTAATAGAAGAGATGAGTCTTCAGTAAAGACTTAATGGCCGAGACCGAGTCTGCTTCTCTCACGTGGATAGGCAGTAAGTTCTATAGGACTTAATCGGAGAGATAGGTAGGAGCAAGCCCATGTAATGCTTTGTAGGTCAGCAGTAAAACCTTGAAATCAGCATTAGCCTTAACAGGAAGCCAGTGTAGCTAGCACTAATATGACCAAATTTTGGTGTTCTAGTCAAGATTCTAGCAGCCATATTTAGCTCTAACTGAAGTTTATTTAGTGCTTTATCTGGGTATCCGGAGAGTAGAGCACTGCAGTAGTCTATTCTAGAAGTGACAAAAGCATGGATTAGCTTTTTTGCATCATTTTTTGACAAAAAGTTTTGGATCTTTTCGATGTTACGAAGATTTCAAAGCTGTCTTTGAAATATTCTTGATATGTTTGTCAAAAGAGAGATCAGGGTCCAGAGTAACGCTGAGGTCCTTCACAGTTTTATTTGAGACGACTGTACAACCATCAAGATTAATTGTGTTTCCAATCTCTCCAAAAGAATGTGGTGATCAATGGTGTCAAAAGCAGCACTAAGGTGTAGGAGCATGAGGACAGATGCAGAGCCTTGGTCTGACGCCATTAAAAGGTAATTTACCACTTTCACAAGTGCAGTCTCAGTGCTATGATGGGGTCTAAAACCAGACTGAAGCGCTTCATATACATTATTTGTCTTCGGAAAGGCAGTGAGTTGCTGCGCAACAGCTTTTTCAAACATTTTGGAGAGGAATGGGAGATTCGATATTGGTCGATAATTAGCTTTTTCAAGAGGCTTTATTACTGCCACTTTTAATGAGTTTGGTACATATCCGGAGGATAGGGAGCCATTTATTATGTTCAACATTGCAGGGGCAAGCACAGGAAGTAGCTCTTTCAGTAGTTTAGTTAGGATAGGGTCCAGTACGCAGCTTGAAGGTTTAGAGGCCATGACCAGGATAAAAGAAACTTGAGTGGCTCCATTGATCCTAGGTCCTGGCAATCCTGTGCAGACTCAGGACAACGAAGCTTTGGATCTTTTTGTCACTGCTGAAATGAAAGCCATCCTCTCTTGGGGAATGCTGTTTTTTAGTTAGCTTTGTGTCAGTATCAAAGATACATTTTGGATTTTTCTTATTCTCCTCAATGAGGTTGGAAAAATGGATGATCGAGCAGCAGTGAGGGCTCTTCGATATTGCACAGTACTGTCTTTCCAAGCTAGTCAGAAGACTTCCAGTTTGTTGGAGCGCCATTTACATTCCAATTTTCTGGACGCTTGCTTCAGGGCTCGGGTATTTTGTGTATACCAATTTCTTGTGACAAATATTTTTCATTTTTAGGGGTGTGACTGCATCTAGGGTATTACTCTAGGTTAAATGTAGATCCTAAATTAGGTGGTTAACCAATTTGTTTGTACTCTAATGTCTTTTTTGGGTAGGTGGAGGGAGTTTGGAAGGGCATCTAGGAATATTTTTGTTGTCCAAGAATTTATAGCATAGCTTTTTATGATCCTTGGTTGGGGTCTGAGCAGATTATTTGTTGCGATTGCAAATGTAATAAAATGGTGGTCTGATAGTCCAGGATTATGAGGATTTTTTTTAAATCCACAATATTTTTTCCAGGGGACAAAGCTTGATCCAGGGTATGACTGTGACAATGAGCAGGTCTGGAGACATGTTGGACAAAGCCCACTTAGTCGATGATGGCTTCGAAAGCCTTTTGGTGTGGGTCTGTGGACTTTCCCATGTGAATATTATCTGCCATGACACAAGGTCCGATAGGAATTCAGGGAACTCAGTGAGGAATGCTGTTATGTGGCCCAGGAGGCCTGTAAAACAGTAGCTATAAATCGGGATTGAGTAGGCTGCATAGATTTCATGACTAAACACAGTCATTTATTTTTTAGTAAATTTAAATTTGCTGTCGGAAATGTTAGCAACACCTCCACCTTTGCAGGATGCGCAGGGGATATGGTCACCAGTGTAACCAGGAAGAGAGGCCTCATTTAACACAGTACATTTATCAGGGTTGTTTCAGTCAGGCCAATCACATCAAGACTATGATCAGTGATGTAGTTCATTGACTATGACTGCCTTGGAAGTGAGGGATCTAACATTAAGTAGCCCTATTTTGAGATGTGAGATATCACAATCTCTTTCAATAATGACAGGAATGGATGAGGTCTTTATTCCAGTGAGATTGTCAAGGCGAACACCGCCATATTTTGTTTTTCCTAACCTAGATCAAGGCACAGTCACGATCTCAATGGGGAAAGCTGAGCCGACTACACTGACTGTGCTAGTGGCAGACTCCACTAAGCTGGCAGGCTGGCAAACAGCCTGCTGCCTGGTCTGCACCCTATCTCATTGTGGAGCTAGAGGATTTAGAGCCCTGTCTATGTTGATAGATAAGATGAGAGCGCCCCTCCAGCTAGGATGGTGTCTGTCACTCCTCAGCAGGCCAGGCTTGGTCCTGTTTGTGAGTGAGTCCCCGAAAAAAGTGCCAATTATCTACAAATTCTATCTTTTGGGTGGGGCAGAAAACAGTTTTCAACCAGCGATAGAGTTGTGAGACTTTGCTGTAGAGCTCATCACTCCCCCTAACTGGGAGGGGGCCAGAGACATTTACTCAATGCCGACACATCTTTCTAGCTAATTTACACGCTGAAGCTATGTTGCGCTTGGTGACCTCTGGTTGTTTCATCCTAACATCGTTGGTGCCGATGTGGATAACAATATCCCTATACTCTCTATGCTCGCCAGTTTTAGCCTTAGCCAGCACCCTCTTCAGATGAGCCTTTACCTCGGTAGCCCTGCCCCCTGGTAAACAGTGTATGATCTCTGGATGCTTATTTTTTAAGTCTAATAATGTTGCTAAAGGTGTGACAAGGTTAAGCCCACCTGCGTCTCACAATATGTATCACAGAGAACGCAAAAAATACAAAACATTCCCCATTCATCTCTACCTTGCCCTCTGAATATCATTTTAAATAGGTTTCATTGTGAAGCATAAACATACATGTATACAATTGCATCAGACGGAACACGAGCTGCTTGTAATGTAAGAACATGTTTGCTACAGTTACAGAGGCAAATAAGTTTCAAAACATAGGTCTATCTATATATACTGAACAAAAACATAAATGCAACATGTAAAGTGTTGGTCCCATATTTTATTAACTGTAAATGAAAGATCCCAGAAATGTTCAATATGCACAAAAAGCTTATTTCTCTCAAATTTTGTGCACAAATTTATCCTTTGCCAAAATAATCCATCTACCTGACAGGTGTGGCCTATCATTACACATATGCGTGTACTGGGGACAATAAAAGGCCACTCTAAAATGTGCAGTTTTGTCACACAACACAAGTTTTGAGTGAGCAAGCAATTGGCATGCTGACTGCAGGAATGTCCACCAGAGCTGTTATCAAAGAATTGAATGTGGAATTATATCAAATACCTCAAACACATACATGGTTTCCATGTGTTTGATTCAATTCCATTTGCTCTGTTCCAGCCATTACTATGAGCCGTCCTCCCCTCAGCAGCCTCCTGTGATATGGACCCTCTTTGACAAAGGTCAATAAACTATAATATATTTACAGAGGGAAGTAAAAACGCTGTGAGCCAAACCTATTTCCAGCTCATCGATGTCCTCTACTGATGCTTTTCTTCAACTTTATTCTTCCCAAAACACGAAAACATGACCATTTGCCGTAACTACGCATGCGCCATCTTGGGCGCTTTAAACAAGTATGCAAGAGTGGAACATGAACATACTAGGTGAGTTTGAGAAATATTACGAAAATGAGGGATAACACAAAATACCATGCTCGGTGAAACTATATGCTAACTTATTATAACTTATTTTCAGTAGGTTGTTACGTACTTCCTCCAAGTCCCTTTCGCATGCAGCGAGTCAGTGGCAGTGCAGTGAAATACTGTTCGCTATGATTTTCATCAATGGCAATGCGTGATGGACTAAAATGGAGGAAATATCGAAGTGCTAGCTAACACTTGCTAGAAGCACGAACCACTCTAGCCAACTGCTACCCACGTTCACCCTTATATTTTTCAGTAAAAATGGCTAGCTACCAAACCCTTCGGCAAGACCATGAGGGTGTGCAAGCCATATTTGTTACCCAATTTTAAAATAATATACCCTACGTAACAAGCTAGTTAGCTAGCTAGCTACCTAACGTTAGCTACAAACGTTAGACGCTAACTAGATGCTGGGAGACTCCGTGTTCGTTAACTAGCTAGCTAACTTGTTTGTCCTGTACAGTTAGCTTGCTAGCTGAAATGTTGTATAGTTTTAGATAGTTAGCTGGTGAAAGGGTGCCCAGCAGTCAGGCGCAGTGCAGTATTTCATGTGTCAGTCAGTTGTAGTAACTAGTGAGGTTGCCAGTCATTGAGCAACATTTTGCCTAGCTAGCTTGCTAGACAGCACATTTGATTTAGACCCGATATCAGTCAATGAATGTTGGTTGCAATACTGATTATAACTTATTTCTATTACAGGAGGAAGACTGATCCAGGCTCAATGAAACAGGAAATAGGCATCAATGACACTTGACTGCTTTGCAGAATAAGCAGTTATTCTGTAATGCTAGTTCAATAACACCTGAGTTGTATTCGCCATGACTATGAGATCCACTTTGTTTGCTAATGCAGGATTTAAGCTGGACACTGAGAGAATTGACTTTGACAAATCACAAGTTGGAAATGCAAATGTTGTGAACTCCATAACAATCAAGAGAGAAACCTGTGACTTTGTCATAGATGTCCATGACGTACACGGGGACATCCACAACACTGGAGGGGAGAACCTCAGCAAAACTAAGATCATAGACCAGAAATACATCATTCGGGCCCCAGTGGTGGCTGCACAAAATAAAGCAGGAGGGGCACTAGTTCATGGTGACAATTGGGAAAGCACAGGGGTGCCGTCATCCTCTGTCAGACAAATGGGGGGTGAGGGAATCCCAATGAAAGGTAAACACTTTCTGAGTGATGGTATGGATAATAAAGAGTTGGTTTCAAACAATAACTCCAAGGATGCTGGTACTGATGAGAGCACCAGAGGGGTCTCCCCTGGAGGAGTTGTCAACACTGCATCCATTGAGTTCAGCACAGAGGGCAAGTGGAGGAACATCAGAAAAACCCCTGCTAACCCCCACACACAGGCCACCTGCCTCCGGCAGATTCTACTCCTTCAGCTGGACTTGATTGAACAACAGCAACAACAGCTGCAGTCCAAGGACAAGGAGATAGATGAGCTGAAAGCAGACAAGGAGACGGTATGCACAGTATATTAAAGTGTCTAATTGTTTGTAGATGACAGTAACGCTGTCATTTGTTTAGAACCAAATCATTTAAAGAAACATGTCTGCACACATAGTTGCTGGCGCGTATTGAGCGCATGGAGCGTCGCTTGCAGCTGACGAGGAAGGACCCACGTGATAAGCGCCTATTTCAGCCACTAGAGCCCTGGACCCCAGATAAAGAGGACCTGTGGGATCTAGAAGTGTGTGACAGCCCACAGACTCCCACCCCCAGGACAATCCCTTTCAGTCGAGGCGGCAAAGGCCTCAAGAGGTAACAGACCCCAAATACTACTCTGCATTCACTTATCCTCAGTCAAACTATCTTCTACTCACTAATACATCTGCTCTGCTCATGCAGGAAATTTTGCTTCCTGGACTCAAAAATCCAGAAGTCACGAGGAGGGAAAGGCTCTAAGTTCACCTCCCCTAAGTCAGAGTGTGGAGCTGGCTCACCATATCAGAGGGAGCTGCGCAGTAAAGAGACCCCAGAGAAGATGGGGTTTGGTCGGTCACCGGTGGAGAGGGATACTCTGTACCCGAGCAAAGAGGACCCGGAGCGCACCGATCAGATGGAGGAGCTCCCTTTCATGTCTACTACTGAGATGTACCTGTGTCGCTGGCATCAGCCGCCCCCCTCCCCCCAACGTGAGCCATCCCCATCCCCGAAGAAAGAGGAGGTTGTAGCCAGTGAGTAGTCCCACCACACATGCCAGTTGTTCCGTTCCAAGTGTTAAGCTGTGTAATATTGCCTCGCAATGAATAATAATGTAGAAATCCAAATAGTATTGCTATTAGTCCTGTCTTTTTTTACACGGTTCTGTTTTCCAGTTCCATCCTGGAAGGAAAACAGTATGGAGCCCTTGGATGAGGAGGCTGCCAGTGACATCCCAGAGGTGAGAGAGGAGAGCACACAGGCTTTACAATTTAAACTGAGAGTCAGAAATCAAGCCTGTAATACCACACAATATTCAACTCAGCATTTAACCCTGCAAATGGTCCTTAACCACATCAACCATGTGTTTGTGTTGTTTTACCAAGATGTTGGACGACAGTGTCTTTTTGAAGCGCCATGCAAAGCTGGAGTTGGATGAGAAGAGAAGAAAAAGGTACAAATGGGTTTTCTGACTTCCAAGTTACTCTCAATGCCTCATCATGGTCAGTCTCTAACCTCACTCACTACGGCTCCTTTTTTGTGTATGTAATGCAATCTCAATTTACTATATTGAACCACTAACGTTTTCATCCATTCCTTGCTCTCTCATTATCTCTCTTTATCACTGAATCCTGTTTTTTGTAGATGGGACATTCAGCGTATCCGTGAGCAGCGCATGTTTCAGCGCCTCCAGCAGCGCATGAACAAGAAGAAGGGGATCCAGGAGAGTGAGCCAGAGGTCTCCTCTTTTTACCCGGACACTGAGGATGGTATGACTGGTCACTTCATCTGCTTTCTAAACATGGAACTGTTGTTTTTTACAGAACCATAAAGTTGCTACGCCTTTAATACTGTAATTTACTTACTGAAGTTTTACAAGCAATGTTTTCATTGCATGCAGACACAGTCTTGATTTTGAGACTCCCTTTTCTTTCTTTTCTCCAGTCGAGTCCATAATCATCACCCCTTTCCTGCCTGTGGTGGCCTTTGGCCGGCCATTGCCGAAGCTTACTCAACAGTAAGTTTTTTTTGTATTTTTGATTTCATCCACCAGTAGTCCTGTCAGTCTTTTTCAACTACAATGCTCATTGTAGGTTCAGTTCAACATGCAGGGAACAACCCTATCACACATCATGGCACCCTTTTTCAAGCACTTGGTCAAAACAAACACATCTATGCATTTTTTGTGTATCTTTCATTCAAAGGAGATAGTTTGTGTGATATACCATTCGTATGCAGAGATGTTATTTGTTTGTCTATTTGATCTTTTATTCAGGTTTTGACATTTTCCTTTAGGTTCACTTGTAGGACTATATAAGCAGGCTTTTTTGTTAGGCTTGTCACTGGACATTTCTTTGTATAGTTGAGTTAGTGATTTACATACCTAACTTATCCCCTATGTCCACTAGCTTGAGTTCATCCAGTACTATGCGTAATTTATTTTTCAAGATGGTACCATGGTGCAGGTGGCGGGGCAGGGCGAGTTTCACAGAAAGACCTTTCATCAAAATGCAAGTATTTATTCTTCCCCCAAGTATGTCTTTAAAGTTTTAAGCAAACTGTGAATATTTTACACCCCAAGCACTCATAGGCAAGCATTTTGATGCCTATTCCTTCCTCTGTTCTCAAAGAAGGGGGCATAGGCCTAATGATTCACAAAAGAGGGCAATAGGAATGCAAACTGGTGTCAATTCAAAAAACGTTAATGCTATTTTGAAGACATTGTAATTAAAGTAAGTTACCTATTGACCAGTGTTGGAAAAAGTAGCCAATTGTCATACTTGAGTAAAAGTAAAGAGACCTTAACAGAAAATCACTCAAGTAAAAGGTAATGTTACCAAGTAAAATACTACTTGAGTAAAAGTCTACCATTATTTGCTTTTAAATATATTTAAGTATCAAAAGTAAATGGAATTGATCAAATATACTTAAGTATCAAAAGTAAAAGTATAAATTATTTCTAACTCCTTATATTAAGCAAACCAGATGGCATAATTTTCTTGTTTTTAATTTTGTTTTGTTTACATACAGCCAGGGGCACACGCCAACACTCAGACATCAATTGCAAATGAAGCATGTGTTTAGTGAGTCCACCAGATAAGAAGCTGTAGGGATGACCAGGGATTTTCTTTTGATAAGTGTGTGAATTAGACCATTTTATTGTCCTGCTAAGAATTCAAAATGTAATGAGTACTTTTGGGTGTCAGGGAAAATGTATGGAGAAAAAGGTACATACTTTTATTTAGGAATGTAGTGAAGTTAAAGTTGTCCAAAACATAAATAGTAAAGTAATGTACAGATACCCCCCCAAAAAACGACTTAAGTAGTACTTTTAAAGAATTTTTACTTAAGTACTTTATACCACTGCTATTGCCAGAGGATATTTATATACCGGTAGTTTTGCAAGTCCTTTAAAGAAAATGGAGAAAAAAAATACAACATCTCTATACAATACAATTTTCCTAAACACTTTTTTTTATACATTTATCCATTCCAACAGTCATTATTATTATTATTAACATGTCTGCATGTGTGCATATTGAGACAATGTTCTATACAATGAGTCTGAAAACAATTGAGACTCTCTTTATTTAACACATGCTGTGCCAATTGAATGATAACCAAATGTGAAATGCTTTTTAGGTTATGGGGGTCGGATTTTCCCAGTAACCTTTCCCTGCTTCCTCCAGTCAACATTTTGTATTTCTGAATTGTCTTCCTCTGTAGGAACTTTGACCTGCCTTGGCAGCGAAGCCGCTGCCGCATCGAGGTGCCCAAAAAACACACGCCACACCGTACCTGTCGGAAGTGAGGTGGTATCTGCGTGTGTTAAGCAAAAGAGAGCCCTCTTCTCTCCCCAGAAAGGTTCTCTTTTCTTTTGTGGGATTAGGCTGTCACTGGCGTAGCATGCACTACTCTCAATAGTCTGTGGAAAAGTAAACCATTGTCCTCTGTGTTGTCACTTGCCAGCTGTCTTAGAGAAGGAGCTGTTGTACATTGGGAAAATGGCTACCACATTTGTTAGCTATGGTACATTTGTTGCCCATGCTACTCAAAATGAAAGACAAGCTGTACCCCCCCCCCCCCCCCTCAGATAACAGTCCCCTTACTAACAGCTAAGTGATTATAAGGTAAACCACAATAGTTACTTAGTATGTCTCTACTGTAGCAATTTAGTAATAAGCACGTTCTGTGAAGCATAATTGGGGAGCACATGTTCTAATGTTTTGGAATTTGGTGTAATGTACCTAGTCATCCTTAATTACTGCATCATCACTAAAATGTGTAGCTTTTGATCATTACTACATTATTACATAGTTGTCACCTGACTTAGTAACTTGGGGACTGTGATCTAAAGGGTAAGAAGAGAAGTGGCGTTTTCTGATTTGACTGAATGGCAGTGCTTGAATTGTACAATATACAACTAACCCTGTGCGCTGGAAGCACCATTGGCGTTTACATGCTCTGGGTTTTGCTTTGATTGAAACTGTAAACAATTTTTCCTGTTTGTGTATTTACTGTAATAATATTTCCTTATGTGGACACCGCTTCAAGCGAAAGGTTTTATCATTGTGCACTAAAGTGTGGATATAAGGTGTTTGATCCTTTCTCGGCATGTATGTTTTTAAAAATTACAAATGCAGTAAATATTCGATTTTAAAAAGTCCTCCTTTGATGCTAAAATTATTGATATTCTGCATTGTCCATACTTTGCTTCATGAAAGCATGTTTTTTGACTGCTTCTTGGTAGACAACATTGGCTTTTAAATTAATTTGAGAACCTTTGATCTTCTACAGTATGCTTCTTTGTTTTGTTTTCATAATTTATTATGCGAGTCTGCATGACAAATTTGGTCCAAACGATATCAACTGTTAACACGGTAGAGCTGTAAATGAAACGACATCCTTTCCGCTTAGTGTAATTCAGAGAAGAGAAATAACATCTGTTTGAATTTCAAAAGCATGACAATTTGGCTGCTTTATTCAAAAAGCACTGCTTTGTTCAGACAACTGCCTTGTCTCCAGCCCATTCTCTAACATGTGATAAATTTGCTTGAGTTATACATTTTTATGTATTTTTCCAGTACATCAGAATACGCTTAATTGCAGTAGATAACTGAGATATAGACATCAGTCCTATGGTGAAGTTTAGAAAACATGGGTTTTGTTGGCATTAGAGTTTAGCCTAATCTGCTAGAGCACTCAAACTTAATTCTAGGTATTTTCCTTCTTAAATTTAAGCTATATTTAAAAATCTTGGTAACTTCCAAAATAAAGGAAACACCAACATATAGTGTCTTAATAGGGCCTTTTGCCACCACAAGCCAGAACAGCTTCATTGCACCATGGCATAGATTCTATATGGCTGCGTTTACACAGGCAGCTTAATTGTGATCTTTTTATTCTAGTTGGTCTTTTGACCAATCACATAAGTATTTTCACATCAGCTATTTTTCAGGGCTGATCTGATTGGTCAAAATGCAGCCCAACTGTCTGGAGCTCTATTGGAGGGATGAGATGGCATTCTTCCACGATAAATTCCCTCATTTGGTGTTTTGTTGATGGTGGTGGGAAACGCGGTCTCAGGCGCCGCAACAGAATATCCCATAAGTGTTCAATTGGATTTACATCTGAGGACTTCAACGGCCATAGCATATGGTTTACATCATTTTCATGCTCATCAAAGCATTCAGTGACCACTTGTGCCCTGTGGATGGGGCATTGTCATCCTATGGGGATTTAGCCATGGTAGCTAAAATAATGGCCTGCCCAGAACTTGTATACATGACCCTAAGCATGATGGGATGTTAATTGCTTAATTAACTCAGGAAGTACACCTGTGTGGGTGGGAGCACCTGCTTTCAATATACAGTACTTTGTATCCCTCATTTACTCGTGTTTCCATTATTTTGGTAGTTACCTGTAGCTCCTGGTGATGCGTTATCGCTTAAACATTTTACTTTTGGCATAATGGCCTCCAACGCTACAGACTACTAAATACAGAGTGGTTTTCAAATTATGTGAAATTAGTCTTCAGAAACAAATGTTGTAAATATGAAAAACATGGCTGTTTTATTTTTTTTAATTTAAATGTGTTGAGTACATTCAATATTATTGTTCTATGATAATGATTGTATGTTGACAATAATTGACAAGTTTGTTTTGGAATAAAACACAAAACATCTAACAGTTAAGCCTAGTCTTCAGTTATTGATTTGTAGATTAACAAGCTCTGAAATTGATTGATAATGGTAATTAATAATGGAGCCATATCCATCAGTGAAATGGAGTGCAAACACAATTTTTTTTGAAAACCCCTTGAATTATACTATTGGGATACCAGAGTTTGAACAACATTGGCATATAAGCAATGGGAATGTAGAGGCAAGCAGGTTACACCATGGAAGCTTAGTGTATAATTACCACTGCTATAATGAGATTGATCTTGTTGGTCAAGGGGCGGGGGGGGTTAGTCTGGCTGACACCAGCTCCCTGTGTCGTTACATGGGTCGGGCAGGGTATGTAAATTAATGTTATCACATTTCTAGGTATTGAGGGAAGACGATTAGCTCCAGCATCTGTCAAATGTGAAAAATGTTTATTGAATAAAGGCAAAGTAGGACATTTCTTACAAATATAAACCACACCCTCAATCAACCTTTCGATAAATATTATGTTATCAGGAACTCATGATGACTACACTTTTATGGATAATTTCAGCTCTATCAGGCACCATCGAGTAAGTGCCCCTTTTTTGGACATTTGACATGGAGGAAAATTAACCAAATTGTACATTTTACCACACTTGAGTTTTTTTAAATCCATTCCGCAGTCCCATTAATAATTCTAAACCTAGGTTATACAAACTCCCACAAATATAATTATACAAAGTAAATCAAAAGCAAGCAAGAAACCACAAACTGTAAAACCATTACGAAATCATGTTAATATCTGACAATGTGTAGTGAATCCTCTTAGGCACACCTATGAAAGGTAAGAATGTAGAAATGTAGTGATGCTTGTACATCAAATATACAAAAGGTTTACTTTATTAGAATAGTCTAAATTCACTAACTTTGGGTTCCTTTAAATAATGTTCAATTTACCCATGAAGCAAAAATAACATGCCTTTGGGCGTATTCAAACTCAATTCATTAAAATATTCCCTTTAAAAGAGAATGTAAAAAAAATTTTTTTGAACAATTGTGTATGGATAATGATTCTGATCAGTCATTGATAAAAGATAACACCTGCAAACAAATAGCCATATACCGTAATAACATGGACTTCTCACTGAAATCCTCCAGTGTTCATCCACCACTCTTCCACAAGGAAATCTATACTGAACAAAAATATAAAAGCAACATGCAACAATTTCATTGATTTGACTGATTTGCAGTTAATGAGGAAATCAGTCAATTGAAATAAATAAATAAATTCTATTCTAAATCTATGGATTTCACATGCTGGGATTACAGATATGCATCTGTTGGTCACAGATACCTTAAAAAATGGGCCTCGAACTCGTCACGGTATTTTTGTGCATTCAAATTGCCATCGGTAAAATGCAACTGCGTTTGTTGTCCGTAGCTTATGCATGCCCCATAACCCCACCACGGGGCACTGTTCACAACGTTGACGTCAGCAAACCACTCACCCACACAACACCATACACGGTTTGCAGTTGTGAGGACGGTTGGACGTACTGCCAAATTCTCTAAAACAACGTTGTAGGCAGCTTAGGGTAGAGAAATTAACATTCAAATCTCTGGCAACAGCTGTGGTGGACATTCCTGCAGTCAGCATGCCAATTGCATGCTACCTCAAATCTTGAGACATCTGTGGCATTGTATTGTGTGACAAAATTGCACATTTTAAAGTGGCTTTTTATTGTCCCTAGCACAAGGTGCACCTGTGTAATGATCATGCTGGTTTAATAAGCTTCTTGATATGCCACACCTGTCAGGTGGATAGATTATCTTCGCAACGGAGGAACACTAACAGGGATGTAAACAAATTTGTGCACAAAAGGTGTGAGAAATAAGCTTTTTGTGCGTATGGAAAAGGTCCGGGATCTTTTATTTCAGCTCATGAAACATGGGACCAACACTTTACACGTTGCGTTTATGTTTTTGTTCAGTATAGATACAGAAATCTAAGTTGCTGAGTACATCTAGCTGTATTAACACCAGGCAGCCAAAGTGCTGTTGTGTCAGTCTCTCCTGAGGTTATTCAGTCTCTCCTCCAGGTCAGCATCTGCATCTGCCAGAGCTGGCTGGGGTTCAGATTTCTTCCCACCTGCCACTGAGAGGCTACCTCCTGTGGATGGCAGATCTAAATGAACAGGAAGGAAATTATTTAAATAAATCAATAGGAACCGTGATGAAGAGATGACCAGCTGTATCACTACTATAGCATATTAGAGAAGTCAATGCAGTTTTAAATCTTACTAACTGCAAGCACAATAACTTCACTTTATTCCTTACTTGAGAGTTCGTCAGAGAGATTGAGACCCAGCTCGTCCAACACTTGGGACACAACAGCATCACTGAAAATAAAACAGAGTTAGTGTTTCCATATTTATAAGTATGCCAAAAATAAAAATTGTACAATTTGAAATACCATTAACAAATAACGATGTCTTCATATTGAAGGTTTTCATTTTTAGATTTTTTTTTTAACCAAATCTGTATTTTGGATGTAAATCACATTTTTTTTGCGATTTCACTTGGTCTTAAGAAACTTACCCCACCCGCAATAAACTTCTTCATGCACAAATAAAACATTAACAAAGGCTCCAAAAACATCCAAATACATCCTTTTAGAAATTACAATTCTCTCAGTATAGTTATTTTCCATTTTGTTGGACTAGAATGATAACTTCTCCATGTAGCCGGCGCATGCGCACACGGAAAAGTATCACGAGTTCAAAATGGAATAAAAAAAAAAGTTTGGAATGACACAATGTCATGTGTACAACATTTAAAGACTTACATCACTATACTGATAGTGTTGCCGTTTCTAATTAAGTGATAATGCCCGAGAAGCCAGTGTTTGGAGGATATATTGGCACGGGTGTGTTGTTAACCGTGCCAATATATCCTCCAAACACCGGCTTCTCGGGCATTATCACTTTTATACAACAGATTACCAACATATTCAAATCAAACTTTATTTTGATGAATTTATTCATACTATTTCATCCTTCCACAAGATATAGTCCCGAAACAAATCTAGGGTTGCTACCCAAGCCGGCTGGTCGTTCGTTTTATTGGTTCGGTTGCCAGAGACCCAGTCGTTCAGTCTTTTTGATCTGTATCTATGGACGTGACCCAGTCGTTCATCCTAAATGTTCCATTGCCATACTGGCTGGCAACGTTATGACTTGCTTGCTAGCCAACTACGGCTAACTTACAGTTACATCAAACAGTGCAAACAGAATAACAACAGCAGCTGCATTTGTTTAAGTTTATTAAGCTGTTTTCTAGTTATATTTATTTGGATACATCCATAACACTGAGCTAATGAGGCAGGAATTTGCCTGGCATAGAAAATGTGCTCTCTCGTCAGGACATTGTTGTTTAGAGGAGCTAGCCAACATCACAGCTAACACGATCACTTTAAACTGAAGCTGGAAAGACTGCAAACTAGCTGCACTTAATTTCGTGTTACCTTTTTTAAATTCAAATTTCTTTGTATATATATATCCATAAAAATTATGCAAGCTAATTCATGATTTCTATTGGCTGAGAAACTGCCCGCCTCTCTCTCTCGACCCGACTCCTGACACGTTCATTACTATGGAACAGTTGGAGATCGAATTTGAATATTGAAACAATGTTGCAAATGTCGGAGACAGACACCAAGGTTTATACAAATCTCCGATGTTGAAAACTAAATGTTAGTCTAAAAGAAATGTGAGAATGTCTAGATGTTTTTTTATGGTGGAGTTTATAACTTCCCTGCCTGGGCTGATGAGACAGTGTATTGCGCAGTCGAATGGAACAGAGTAAATAGGCATTTTAACGTCATAGATTTAACCGGTGGTAACTTGTGGAATAGACACCGGCTGGAATGCACTTTTAACCAATCAGCATTCATGATTCATGTTTTATCTGTGCCTCTGCAGAATGAGCATTAGGAAGTCTATCGCCAGTGGGATAAGTTTCTCAAAACCAAGTGAAATCGCAAAAAAAAAGGTCTGGACACTTCTATGACATTTAAAGTGTACCTATCCTTTAAAGGATTTGGCTGGAATTTCTCTGTCATGAACCCCCTACCTCTCTTCTTCATCATCCTCATCACCCATGGCATCATCTATGGCATCATTCATCATCTCCTCTTTCATGTCCATGATCTCACTCTGTCGTTCAAACTCCATCATGATCTTCTGAATCTGTGGCAACTTCATCTGTGTAGGGGAAGTGGACGTTATGTTGTGAGCCAATGGAATGTATGGGCACAATTCAACCGGGTCACAAAAATGACAACAAAAGTTTGAGGCTTTTTAAGTGTGTTACAGTTCTACTGGCAAGTTCTCTCGATACAGAATTGAATCGTGTTTTTAACAGGAATCATGAAACAATGAAAAGATACACACCTGTCTGTTCATGGTAGCCATGGCTTTGGTGACTCCTTTCATTGCCTGTGCCATGCTGTTGTTTGACTTGAGAGTCTGGATTTTCAGACTGACTGCCTGGATATTTGCCCTCATCATAATAAATTTCTTCACATAGTGCCTTGTGCGAACCAAGTCCTTCGCCATGATCTTGACAGCATCCTAGAATGGTGTGTGGATAAGTGTGAAACAATTGAAAATTATGCATGACAATTTACATAAAGGCGTGAAGTCTTTTTCCCTTTTAAACAGCCCCTTATATTTGTCCTCATTCTCTCACCATTTGTCCTTGTTTGGCCATTTTCTTAATGTCAGCTATTATTTTCTTCTCCTGCTGCTCCAGTCTTTGTCGCTCTCTGTCCAGATCTCTCATGGCTCGATTCAGTGCCCTCTGGTTCTGCCTCAGCATCTCCTCTGGGGTCTTCCTCTTCCCAAACAGGAACTCCATCTAATGTACAAAATTGGGAAAGAAAAGCAGGAAATAATTAGGCTACACATATCATCCAAATCCACCTCTCTTTCTTGTCAGTCATTATTACTTAGAATTTACAATGTGTCCGTTTTACCACTAAACAGGCACTAATTTTCTGTACGTTTCATTTGTAAGATGGCTACATTATAAACATGAATTAGTGTAGGATAACTCCTTATCTGATCCATTTACTGTAGCTAGCTGGACTTTTTAACAAGCATCGTTTACGTGATTTATCAAATTCCCAGAATACAATAAACATATGCATAGCTAAATGGGCTTGATTATGTAAACCTTTAAACTATTAGCTAGCTAGCTAGGTATGCTTGCTTCCTTGTTAGTTTAACGTTAGTAGCTAACATTAGCTGCTAGGTAGCTAACTACGAAGTTGAGTCATAGTAACAAGCTAGTTATTATTCAATTTTATGTTACAGTGTATGAAGTATTTCGTGGCGGGGCTGTTTAAGTCGCGATAATGACTACTGTTATGGAAAATAGCTACCGTTTGAGAGGTCTTCACCGGTTTTAAATCGGAAACAGACTCCCTATTTGCACAGATAGATGGATTTGTTTTCTTTTATGGACTTCCGCAGAAAGTTAGCTTCACTTCCGTCCTACTCCTAATCCGTCTCCAATTTCTACTCCTTCTCTTTCTTCTTCTCCTTCTTCTTGATTTGATTCTTCTTCTATGGCATAATGGCGTTCGCAACAATTAAATGTGCATTCCGCCACTTACTGTGCTGGTGGATAATAAGTATCCCAAAAAAGGAAAACATTTTAGGTAAAAAATAAATAAATGAAACATCATGCAAACTACCAAACAAAAATAAGTGAACTAAACAAAATCAACCTGCTTTTCTGTAAAAAAAAAATAATAATTCTAATCAGGTCCCAACACAGGCTCAGAAGACTCCTGTGAGGGCGGGACATTTCCTAGCGACAAAAGTCATTGTAGTGCTTCCTGCTGTAAAGTATTGGAGCCCCCAAAACGTATCAGCTGCAGATATAATGATATCCAGCTTATTGGACTTCTTAGACACAATTAATCACTATGGCTCTAAATGCCACAAAATCCACCTTCTTCACAATGAGTGTATCCAGATCACCCGATTGACTTAAAACACTAGCAACTGGTTGCAATGTATCCACCACCATATCTTCAACACTGTTGCCTCTTGCCCCTTCGACTCTCTTCACCTCCTCCACATAGGTGATCCGCTGCGCAGCCCAGATCCTTGACACCTCGACCTCCTTCACTCTAACAGGTCACTCAAGGATGTCCAGAATATGATCCCCACCACAGTTGCAACAATATACTTCTCCCGTCTGCAAACATGTGACACGTGATCATATCCTTTACAATTTTTACACTATAATGGTTTGGACATGCTCTCCCCGCATACCTCATATATCCATGCTTCACATATTCAGGCAGAGTCTCCTCAAACAACAATAATATCGACAGGCTTTTCTTCTTCCTTACATCTACCATATGGGTCAGGCGTGATGCACTGACCATTCCTGGGAATTTCTGACAAAGGTACTCATCATCTACAGTGCCAGTCAAAGGTTTGAACACATCTACTCATTCAAGGGTTTCTCTTTATTTTTACTATTTTTATACATTGTAGAATAATAGTGAAGACATCAAAACTATGATATAACACATATGGAATCATGTAGTAACCATAAAAGTATATTTTATATTTGAGATTCTTCAAAGTAGCCACCCTTTGCCTTGACGACAGCTTGGCACACTCTCAACCAGCTTCGCCTGGAATGCTTTTCCAACAGTCTTGAAGGAGATCCCACAAATGCTGAGCACTTGTTGGCTGCTTTTCCTTCACTCTGCAGTCCAACTCATCCCAAACCATCTCAGTTGGGTTGAAGTTGGGTGATTGTGGAGGCCAGGTCATCTGATGCAGCACTCCATCACTCTCCTTCATCAAATAACTCTTACACAGCCTGGAGGTGTGTTTTGGGTCATTGTCCTGTTGAAAAACAAATGATAGTCCCACTATGCACAAACCATATTGGATGGCGTATCGCTGCAGAATGCTGTGGTAGCCATGCTGGTTAAGTGTGCCTTGAATACTAAATATATCACAGACAGTGTCACCAGCAAATCACCCCACACCATCACATCTCCTCTTCCATGCTTCACGGTGGGAACCACACATGTGGAGATCATTCGTTCATCTACTCTGTGTTTCACAATGGCATGGAGGTTGGAACCAAAAATCTCAAATTTGAACAGTTGATGTTGACATGTGTCTGTTACTTGAACCCTGTAAAGCATTTATTTGGGCTGCAATCTGAGGTGCAGTTAATTGCCGATTTCTGAGGCTGGTAACTCTAATGAACTTATCCTCTCTCTTTGCTTATTTGAGCTGTTCTTGCCAAAATATGTACTTGGTCTTATACCAAATAGGGCTATATTCTGTATACCAACCCTTCCTTAACACAACACAACTGAATTGTCTCAAACGCAACCTTTTGTGACTACGGGGCAGTATTTTCATTTTAGGAAAAATAACGTTCCCGTAGTAAACGGGATATTTTGTCAGGACAAGATGCTAGAATATGCATATAATTGACAGCTTGGGATAGAAAACAGAAAATATTGTCTGTGAGTATAACAGAACTGATATTGCAGGCGAAAGCCTGAGAAAAATCCAATCCGGAAGTGACTCATGTTTTGAAAGCGCTGTGTCCCTATTGAGCAGTGAATGGGCTATCAACCAGATTACTCTTTCTCCTTATTCCCGAAGGTGTCTACAGCATTGTGACGTAGTTTTACGCATTTATGTTGAAGAATACCTGTAGGCGGCTACATTGCGCAAGTGGTCACCTGATGCTCCCAGAGAGATTCTCGCGTAAAATACAGAGGTAGCCATTACTCCAATCGGTCCTACTGAAAAACTAATTGTCCCGATGGATATATTATCGCATAGATATTTGAAAAACACCTTGAGGATTGATTATAAACAACGCTTGCCATGTTTCTGTCGATATTATGGAGCTAATTTTGAATATTTTTCGCCGTTTTCGTGACTGCAATTTCCGGGCGATTTCTCAGCCAAACAAAAATAATATTTTTGTGATTTTCATGAATAGGAATATTTTCTAGTAATATTTATGTCCGTTGCGTTATGCTAATTATAGTGTCAGATAATGACAACGCTCCAGTTCACGGGATGGGGTGTCACTAGAGGTTTTAAACGCTAGTAAATCTAAGTGCATACTCTTCAACCGATTGCTGCCCGAACTCTCCCGCCCGACTAGCATCACTACTCTGGGCGGTTCTGACTAAGAATATGTGGACAACTACAAATACCTAGGTGTCTGGTTAGACTGTAAACTCTCCTTCCAGACTCGCATTAAGCGTCTCCAATCCAAACTTAAATCTAGAATTGTCTTCCTAGTTCGCAACAAAGCCTCCTTCACGATTGCTGCCTCGTAAAACTGACTATCCTACCGATCCTTGACTTCGGCGATTTCAAAATAGCCTCCAACACACTACTCAGCAAACTGGAATTAATCTATCGCAGTTCCGTCCATTTTGTCACCAAAGCCCCATATACTACCCACCACTGTGACTTGTATGCTCTTGTTGGCTGGCCCTCACTACATGTTCATTGCCAAACCCACTGGCTCCAGGTCATCTATAAGTCTATGCTAGGTAAAGCCCCGCCTTATCTCAGCTCACTGGTCACCACAGCAACACCTGTGGTGTTGTAGCACACGCTCCAGCAGGTATATGTCACTCGTCAGCCCCAAAGCCAACACTTTCTTTGGCCGCCTGTCCTTCCAGTTCTCTGCTGCCAATGACTGGAATGAATTGCAAAAATCAATGAAGCTGGAGTCTTATATCTCCCTCTCCTAACTGTAAGCATCAGCAGTCAGAGCAGCTTACCAATCACTGTACCTGTACACAGTGTCATGATGCTTGCCTGTGGGTAAGGTTTAGATTAAAAGCTCTTTTTGTCTCATCAGACCACATGACCTTCTCCCATTCCTCCTCTGGATCATCCAGATGGTCATTGGCAAACTTCAGACGGGCCTGGACATGCGCTGGCTTGAGCAGGGGGACTTTGCGTGCGCTGCAGGATTTTAATCCATGACGGTGTAGTGTGTTACTAATGGTGAGACTGTGCTCCCAGCGCTCTTCAGGTCATTGACCAGGTCCCGCTGTGTATTTCTGGGCTGATCCCTGACCTTCCTCATGATCATTGATGCCCCACGAGGTGAGATCTTGCATGGAGCCCCAGACCGAGGGTGATTGACTATCATCTTGAACTTCTTCCATTTTCTAATAATTGCGCTAACTGTTGTTGCCTTCTCACCAAGCTGCTTGCCTATTGTCCTGTAGCCCATCCCAGCCTTGTGCAGGTCTACAATTTTATCCCTGATGTCCTTACACAGCTCTCTGGTCTTGGCCATTGTGGACAGGTTGGAGTCTGTTTGAGTGTGGACAGGTGTCTTTTATACAGGTAACGAGTTAATACAGGTAATGAGTGGAGAACAGGAGGAATTCGTAAAGAAAAACTAACAGGTCTGTGAGAGCCGGAATTCTTACTGGTTGGTAGGTGATCAAATAATTATGTCATGCAATAAAATGCTAATTAATTACTTAAAAATCATACAATGTGATTTTTTAAATTTTTGTTTTAGATTCCGTCTCTCACAGTTGAAGTGTACCTATGATAAAAATTACAGACCTCTACATGCTTTGTAAGTAGGAAACACTGCCGATTTTGCAGGTTATCGAATACTTGTTCTCCCCACTGTATGCGTTGGTACTTAATGAATATGATGTCAGTTCGGTTGTCATCTGACACATTCTCATCAATGATAGGATGACAAACTCAGTGGAAAGTCTACACATTATAGTTATCAGATTCACATGGTATGGTTGGGCAATTTAAATGTTTGAATATAAAATTATTGGTGAAAAGATTAAATGTAATTTTAGCTTCTAAATGAGAGATTTGGGTTTTCATATGGTTAGAGACATGGGTTATGAAACTATGAAAACACACCCTTCTCCCTCCACTATATAAAGCCCTTGACGAAAATGTAACCTCCTGTTCCGAGGATGTGAGGACGACGGTCCATACGTTAAAAGGACTAACATGTCAACTGTTCCGGGTACATTAGGATGACGATCCGATGTCAGAATGGTTCAGACAACTACAGAACGAAGCCAACCTCAGGGTGAGCTTTAGTTGCGAATGGTATGAACTTTGAACTTGCTACAGACAGAGTATACCATCTACCACGCAACAACGTTACTACAACGGATCAATTTACCAGCAGAGACATTCTTCAAAGGACTGTGTTGGGCAACACGGCCTTCCATCTACCACCAACCTACCGAAGCACAGCTCAGAGTAAATATTGATTGCATTTTCCTTTTCCAAATGGGCGGTAATTTTAGAATGCATAAGATACTGTATTTACGATAGCATGGTTTCTCCCTTTGTTCCTCAAGTCTTTCACTCAAACCCAGCATTTTCTTTTGTGTAACCAGCTGTCATATCTGTTCCGTCCGCTAGGGACGTTTTCCTTTGACGTAATTTGTAATCAAGGTATGATTCATTCAGTGTATATGTAATTCTGTGTGATTAGTTACGTATTTAATAAATAAATAATTAAACCCAATTTTGCATTGTTGATTCAACTTGTTAGCCAGGGTTCGTGCAGATAACCAAGAATTTACAACTTTCAGATGAGACTGAATTAAGGTGACATTTAATATTGACTGCTATTGATGTAAAATATTACTAGGTCTTTAAGAGTTTATTCGGAAGATAACAGCTCTATAAATATTATTTTGTGGTGCCAGGACTTTCTAGTTAATTACATTTACATGATTAGCTCAATCAGGTAATATTAATTACAGAGAAAGGATTTTATAGAATAGCATGTCATATCACTTAATCCGGCATAGCCAAAGACATGACAACAGCCAATCTGTAAATAGCACACCCAATTACCTCATCCCCATATTGTTACTTATCTTGCTCTTTTGCACCCCAGTATCTCTACTTGCACATCAATCACTCGTGTTAATGCTAAATTGTAATTATTTCACCTCTATGGCCTATTTATTGCCTTACCTCCCTACTCTTCTACATTTGCACACACTGTACATAGATTTTTCTATTGTGTTGTTGACTGTACATTTGCTTATGTGTAACACTGCTTTGCTTTATCTTGACCAGGTCACAGTTGTAATTGAGAACTTGTTCTCAACGGGCCTACCTGGTTAAATAAAGGTGAAATTAATTAAATAAATGACATGCACCAGTTAATCATGATTTACACCTGGACTTCATTGGTATTTTATTAGGATCTCCATTAGCTATTGCGAAAGCAGCAGCTACTCTTCCTGGGGTCCACACAAAACATGAAACATAATACAGAATGACATAATACAAAACATCATTTGACAAGAACAGCTCAAGGACAGAACTGCACACATTTTACCTTCATAATTTTCTCCCCTTTGTGTGTCACTCCCTTATGTTTTCTCACCAGTTGGTATTGTTCTTGTGTACCGGCATGTAGCCTTATGGAATTGTCTCGTTACTGGTTTTGTTTTATTAAATGTATCACCTGCACATGCTTCCCAACTCCATTATTACAAGTGTCAATTATTTAATCCTATTAGTTAAATAGAGTAATTGCATTCCTCATTTTACACAGCAATTATTTGATTGACTAAATGCTTATAATTTAGGTCTATTGGTAGTTATTTACACTATACACATATATCGTAAGTCTTAATAATTGCATAACAGTGCAAGTTAGATATGTTCATTATAGTCATACTGAGTGGGTGATGCAATGATTTGCTATCTTGCTGAATCCTCCAGAGGCACGCACAGAGCCTGTTGCATTTATTTTTGACAGAAAACCACAGAACCACCACTGCAATATAGGCCTACACTCAGAAAAAAATGTGTTTTCTACAACCTATAAATATTATTCCGCTGTCCCCATAGGACAACCCTTTTTGTTCCAGGTAGAAACCCTTTTGTGCCAAAGGTTCCACAGAGGGTTCTACATGGAACCAAAAATACTTCTACCTGGAACCAAAAAGGGTTCTCCATTGCTGACAGCAAGAACCCTGTTGGAACCCCTTTCTCAGAGTGTACTCAACAAGTTTAGCCTGTTAAGTTTACACCATTTCATTCTGTACTCAAACATCTGCCTGGTATTCTCTCATTATCTAATTTGCTATCTTCTCATGTCTTTTCTTGGAACTCCATCCACACACACACAACTGTAGCATCTTGTTTACATTTCTCACATTTTAGGCATGCAGCTGAGGCATTCGATGGATCATGTTTCAGGAATATGTACAGTGGGGCAAAAAAGTATTTAGTCAGCCATCCATTGTGCAAGTTCTCCCACTTAAAAAGATGAGAGAGGCCTGTAATTTTCATCATAGGTACACTTCAACTATGACAGACAAAATTAGAAAAAAAATCCAGAAAATCACATTGTAGGATTTTTTATGAATTTATTTGCAAATTATGGTGGAAAATAAGTATTTGGACACCTACAAACATGCAAGATTTCTGGCTCTCACAGACCTGTAACTTCTTCTTTAAGAGGCTCCTCTGTCCTCCACTCGTTACCTGTATTAATGGCACCTGTTTGAACTTGTTATCAGTATAAAAGACACCTGTCCACAACCTCAAACAGTCTTATGACTTTCATTAACATGCAGGCGTCACACAGATGTTAGCCACACGGTGGAACTGCTGCCTAGGATTATTAACACGCAGGCGTCAAGCAGGCATTAGTAAGGTGTTTGTGTCATGTCAGTCAGACATTCAATGGTAGGCGGTTGCGGAGGCTTAATTCTAGCACATATCACCCCCTATAGAGGTGGTTTAAACTGTATTCTAATGTGGACTGCTTAAAGAACAGTATCAAGGGAAGTGCTTTATGCATGCTTAGTTCTTGAGTCTCTGGGGCCGCGGAGTGGAAATTTTAAATGGTAGTTATGGAACTCCCTCGCGATGTTCTTTTTATGGGGAATAGTCCTCAATGAAACTGACGTTAGGCTAAATGTGAAGAATTATACATTTGCCTCTGTTGGCCACCAAGTAGCCTATTAATGTATATGCCATTGTGGGCTACCATTTGATACAATAAATATGTTTAAATTACGATATCGCTGGAGTCATTGCACATCAATTTATGCCACTTGTGTAGCCTATGTGGAGCTGGCAAACCAATTTAATTAAGAGCCTATAACTTCAGTTTAATATTGTTGTAGGCTTGCGTTATTATGCAATTATTAATGGACATATTTAGTTAATTATATTGGAAATGCTCTATCGCAATTGCCGATCAGTTGTTAGAACGCAATTAGATTGAAGGTAATAGGTGTCAGATTAGGCTACAGGTAAAACAAATTTAAAAAAATAAACACTGGCTGTTGTTGACAAGCATATTCAGTTCATATACATGTTATTAATATTGAATTCAGTGATTGAAATTATGACCCCATCCTCAGCCTATACCAGCAGGCTATTGGGAAACACAAACACTTCTTACCTCTTAATCGCCTCGCTATTCATGTTAAATAAATGTGTCTGTTAATTTGAACTAAGGAAGCTGCTAAATCGTTCAATTCACATCTTGTCTAGGCTACTGTAGACCATCTGAAATGAGATCTAGGCCTATCAGGGGATATTGGCTACCTGTCTCTAAGCAAACCATGGCAAAATTGAATTACAATCATAAACCCAGATTTTTGTCTGAAGCCAATGTCCATTGAAATTATAAATCAATCTCGCAAATGGGCCATTTGTAGTCTTAACAGTTGGCACATAATAACAGCACAATTGCCAGAAAATAGCATTACATTCGTTTTTTTTGTTCATTAAAGTTTTTCTTGTTCAGAGATTTCGAGATCCTCTGTCCAACTTTCAAAACTCAAACTCTCCTGTCGGATTTAGCTGTAGTTATGGACATGCGCAAAGGGGATTTATTTACCCCGTGTGCAAATGATCTGACAAGTTCAATTAGGGCGAATTATCTTTTATCTTGCCACATATTCAAATGATTTTTTAACTTCATGTCATAGCTTGCAAAAATTATTATTTTGAGGAAACTCGAATTTTGCTTCTACAAGTTACTATGATATTCCTTCTTAATTGGCTCGATAACGTTATCGGAGAAAACAAATTGTATAAATATGGCAGCAACTCTCTTACTGTGAATTTTTTTAAAGGCTAGTTTCCAGGCCTTTTGTGTAGGTTTTAAGTGGTCATTGGTCTAGAGATTTTAGCTTGACCTGGCAACCCTGACCCTGATAGGCGAGGACTCGCTGAGGCGCACAATGAACATTGACAAGGGTTGTCTCACAGATCTTTAAATTTCATATTTGTTTCCAAATGAAAGGTCGTTAGAGAATCGTTCTATTTTGTTTGTACTTGAAGACTGGTTACGATATTTGGTTTAACCGGAAATATCGGCAAATAATTCAACTTCCCCGGACACAAGTGGATTACACTGTGGGCCGCTGAAGGAGTTGTCCTGCCAGGGGCTTGGTCGATACCCTCCTTGATGGAACTCAAGACCGCGGCTTCAGTAGGGCCTTGAATAATTTAGTTTTTAATGGTTGTGGAGCAAAAACAAATGAGTGTAGGGAGAGACATCGATAACACACGAATAGTGGGTGACTAAACAGTCACAATATAACGTCGGATTTAGTGTATAAAAAAAAGGTACAGTTTGGATTAGCTAGGTATCTAAATTAGCTCGCTACCCAACTACGGCTAGCTAGCTACGTCTTTCTTTGATAATTCAACCATTCGTATTGGGCCCATCGTCAGGCTGGAGAAAATGTTCGCTACTGTCAGCTCCAGGGTAACAGCTAGTTGTGGATTTTGTGCTAATCAATACTTTGGAAGGTATTTTAAATAATGTTTTTGTTTACTATAACGTTGTCTACTCCGTGATAATTAGCTACATTGCGTTTGCAATAAACTGCCTAGACAATTATTTAACTAGCTAGCTAATACTAGCATAATAAAGCACTTGAATACATTTAACGTTAGCTAGGTAGCAACTACCAAGTGAACATAATTATTATGTATGGCTAAAGTTGGCTACAGAAACAGTTAATCAAACTGTTTAACTAAAATGCTTGGAATACTTGTGGATGCACTAAATGAGCTAGCTATATATATGCTTTAAATTGGCAACAAATGATCTTGCTCTGGTGATTTGGCCGTGGCAGGTAGCTAATGTTATCTTTCGTTAGCTAGTTATCATTGGCTAATGTGCGATTTGGCTAGTTAACTAGGTTAGCTAATTTGTCAGCTCGTGCCGAAATTGTAATTAGAACGAGATGGGTGTGTATTTATATTGTAGCAATCCCTCAGTCAATGTTACATTCGTATAAAATAGGCGTTTTTAGTGAATAACAACTAGCATGTTAAGTTGGACAGCTAACTAGCGTTAGTCATTTTTATTTACATACGCATATTTGGTTGTTGGTTTGCCAGCTAGCCTTCTTTGAGACTGCGAATTAGCCATGTATTGACAGCTTAACTTGGATATACTTCTGCTGAGCACACTAGCTAATACCATCAATTCTGGAAATAAAGATTTCATCTTCGTGAATTGACATGACAGTCAAATTTAGCCGAGAGAAAGGCACAGATGCCATTCTGTCCGCAAAAGACACAAGTTAAATAGACTAACGTTACTTTTAACGCCATTTTTAACAGAGGCTCCGGTGTGGGCCTTTGTGGTGGTGTTTAACTTTTGGCTAAGGAAAGTGCCTTCGACTGGGACGGATTTTTAAAAGTGCCTTAGGTCAGACTGGGACTGGTGCTGTTTGTTTTGACATGGAAGGTCCGAGTCAAAGCAGTGGGTTCAGACAGAGCCGACGCTCCCGTTCTCAACGAGACAGAGAGCGGCGCAGGAGAAGAGTAGACCTTGCTGAGCAGCGGGCCACATCGCCCTCCTCGGGCTCGGAAAAGGAGCTTTGCGGGCCAGGATCTGTACTCGGTCCTGGAGGTAGAGAATGTCGACCCGGGTTCGCCGGCCCCAGACACAGGCCTCCTCGACGGAGGAAGCGCAAGTCGGTGTACTGTGAGGAGGACATCATCGATGGCTTCTCAATTGCCAGCTTCAACAGCTTTGAGGCCCTGGAGGTAAGTCTGTATTTCCTTATGTGAGCACAATCCTACCCTACCACAATACTCAGATATGATGGACTTCAACTGTATCTAAATAACATTTGTCAATGGTCTCCACATATGTGAATTGTCCTCCCTCAATCTCTACTTTAAACCCCCTAAAGTCGATTTCTGTGGCCCTGCATACATCTAATTAGCATAATAAAAACTACAATTAAAATTGTCAGTTTAAGCTAAAGATGTTTTTTAGCATTGGATGCATTCTCAATCAACCGCATCTGCCGATGTTACACTTCCGCATCTGTGGTGAAGGTTGGCAGAAGTAGAGTGTGTTGTCAGACCATGAGACATCCCGAAAATCGTTGTCACGAAAACCTATCATGATCCCTCTATGGAAAGATGAGACTCACAAATCCGATGGCGTTCAAGCAAGTTGGGACTCATCTGAAGTCAGTACAGCCGATCTGCCAACTTCTGTCTGTAGCTTCCGAACAGTTTGGGCTACTGGCAACCTACATGTTGGTTGTTTTGCTCTAGGACACTCACAAGACTCATCTGAAGGTCCCCTTACCAGTTAAAAAAAATGAATGGAAGTATATATGGAGATTGTTTACTGCCAAAAATAAGGGGTCAAATCTTTTAAAATACTTTCCTGATCTTATCTCTCAGATATAAGACACACTTCAGAACAAACTTCCTTTTAGAATAAAAAAAAAAAAGATCTGTTTGTCCATGTAGTGAATCTGTTATTCAATGTGTTTGTATGGGCTAATAGCAGTTCATCCAATTGCTTCTCGTAATCTTAACATTTGGTACATAATAACAGCACAATTGCCAGAAAATAGCCTAACATTCATTTTTTTTAATGTTCATCCAAGTTTTTCTTGCTCAGAGATTTCGAGATCCTCTTTCCAACTTTCAAAACTCAAACTCTCCTGTCGGAGATATCTATAGTTATGCACATGCACAAAGGAGACTTATTTAACCAATAAGGCACGAGCGGGTGTGGTAAAGGGCCAATATACCACGGCTAAAGGCTGTTTTGTGCGACGCAATGCTGAGTGCTACAGCCCTTAGCTGTGGTATATTGGCCATATACCACAAACCCCTGAGATGCCTTATTGCTATTTATAAACTGTTTACAACGTAATTGGAGCAGTAAACATACCTGGGTGGTTCGAGCACTGAATGCTGATTGGCTGAAAGCTGTGGTATATCAGAACATATACAACGTGCATGACAAAACATTACTTTTTACTGTTGTAATTGCGTTGGTAACCAGTTTAGAATAGCAATAAGGAACCCCCGGGTTTTGCAGTATATGGCCAATATACCACTCCTAAGGGCTGTATCCAGGCACTCGGCATTGCATCATGCTTAAGAACAGCCTTTAACCGTGGTATATTGGCCACATACCATACCCCCTTGTGCAAATGATCTGGCAAGTTTAATAAGGGTGAATTATCTTTTCTCTTGCCACATTCAAATGTACTTTTCCACGTCATGTCATAGCTTGCAATAGTAAGGCTAAATTCAAATGATCATAGCTAAATGATCCTTGTTATGACCTTAAAATAATTCCGAATATAGTGCATTCAGATCCATTTACTTTTTTTCACACGTTGTTACATTACATCCTTATTCTAAAATGTATGATTATTTAAAAATCCATCTACAAACAATACCAAAATGACAAAGTAAAAACTGTTTTTTAAAAACATTTTTGCAAATGTGTAAAATGTTTTTATTTACATAAGTATTCAGACCCTTTGCTATAAGACTCGAAATTGCATCCTGTTTCCATTGATCATACTTGAACCACCAAGACTCTTCCTAGAGCTGGCCGCCCAGCCAAAATGAGCAATCGGGGGAGAAAGGCCTTGGTCAGGGAGGTGACAAAGAACCTGATGGTCACTCTGACAGAGTTCTTCTGTGGAGATGGGAGAACCTTCCAGAAGGACAACCATCTCTGCAGCACTCCACCAATCAGGCCTTTATGGTAGAGTGGCCAGATGGAAGCCACTCCTCAGTAAAATGCCCGTTTGGAATTTGCCAAAAGGCAGCTAAAGACTCTCAGACCATGAGAAACCTGATTCTCTTGTCTGATGAAACCAAGATTAAACTCTTCGGCCTGAATGCCAGGCATTCAGCCAGCTACCACTCATCACCTGGCCAATACCATCCCTACAGTGAAGTGTGGTGGCAGCATCATGCTGTGGGGATGTTTTTCAGCGTCAGGATCCGGGGAAAGATGAACGGCACAAATTATAGAGGTCCTTGATGAAAACCTGCTCCAGAGCGCTCAGGACATCAGACTGAGGCGAAGGTTCACCTTCCAACAGGACAACAACCCTCAGCACACAGGCAAGACAATGCCGGAGTGGCTTCGGGACAAGTCTCTGAATGTCCTTGAGTGACCCAGCCAGAACTTGGACTTTAACAGAGCTTGAGAGGATCTGCAGAGAAGAACAGGAGAAACTCCCAGATACAGGTGTGCCAAGCTTGTAGCGACATACCCAAGAAGATTCGAGGCTGTAATCGCTGCCAAAGGTGCTTCAACCAAGTACTGAGTAAAGGGTCTGAATACTTGTTATTCACATTTTTAATACTTTTCCAAATATGTCTCCACCTGTTTTTGCTTTGTCGTTATGGGGTATTGTGAGTAGATAGCGGGAAATCCATTTTAGACTAAGGCTGTAACGTAACAAAATGTGCAAAAAGTCAAGGTCTGAATACTTTCTGATTGCACTGTAGCTTAGACAGGGCTTAGACTATAGAGGCTTAAAAGGACAAGTCCCACCTTGGAACTATTTTGGTTATCTCCTCACACCTCCAGGTGTGAATCAGTTGTAGATTGAGTTTCCAAAAATTCACAGTTAATTTACACCTTGTACACTTAGGTGAAGCGATCTGATCAACAACCACAATGAAAGAAATCAGACGCAATGATCTTCTATGATGTGTTTCTTAACAACCTTAATTATTCATCGATTACAAATAACCTATGTTTATTAATCTGCTCGTCCTTAGACCAACAATTCTTGTTGAATTGAAATGCAGAATTTCAGGATTAGAATTTGATATAGCATGCTCTGAGGCGTTCAATGGCACCAATCCAGTATCCATGCACTTACCCATATGTCGACAGATCCTTCAAAGTGTAGTTTCTAAAACATGCAATGTCATTGTAACAGGAACTTATTGACCAATCTGAGTCATCTGTAGGTTCCCTTACCAGTTCAGGCATCACTGACTGCTATTCATTTCCCCCGAAACATTTCTCAGTCAAGGCTTCCTCATTTGTTTGTTTTTTTGGCCAATTTCAGTGGTAGGAATATCCTTGGTGGTTGTCAAGGCAGAACATGGGCAGCGAAAACCTGTGTGGGAAATAATAGGGAGCCAATCAACACATTGTCATTGTTTCAGTGAACCTAATTGTTTTGTACTGCTTGTTTAACTTCTTGGCGCACCCATCCCGTTAGCGGGATCATTTTCGTCAACATCCGCTGAATTGCAGAGCGCCAAAATTAAATTACTAAAAATATTATATTTTCATGAAATCACAAGTGCAATATAGCAAAACACAGCTTAGCTTGTTAATCCACCTGGCGTGTCAGATTTCAAAAAAGCTTTTCGGCGAAAGCTTGCAAGCGTTTATGTAAGGACATCTCTCTCAGCAGACAAAACAGAAAAGCAATACAATTATTGCTTACCTTTTGATCTTCGGATGTTTGCACTCACGAGACTCCCAGTTACACAATAAATGTTCCTTTTGTTCCATAAAGATTATTTTTATATCCAAAATACCTCCATTTGGTTGGCGCGTTATGTTCAGAAATCCACAGGCTCGAGCAGTCATGACGGGGCAGACGAAAATTCCAACCAGTGTTCGTAGAAACATGTCAAGTTTTTTATAAACAATCTTCAGGTTGTTTTTACAATATATAATCAATGTTTCAACCGGACGATAGTTTCTTCAATAGGAGAGAGAGAAAATGTCTGCTCCACTGTTGGCGCATGCAAAATTCTGCTGGCACTCAGCCATCCACTGACGCGCTCATTTTTCTGAATAAAAGCCTGAAACTGTCTAAAGACTGTTCACACCATGTGGTAGCCATAGGAAAATGAATCTGGTTGATATCCCTTTAAATGGAGAAATGGCGTGCAATGGAACAGAGCTTTCAGGAAAAACAGCACTTCCTAGTTGGATTTTCCTCAGGTTTTCGCCTGCAATATCAGTTCTGTTATACTCAGAGACAATATTTTGACAGTTTTAGAAACTTTAGAGTGCTTTCTATCCTAATCTGACAATTATATGCATATTCTAGATTCTGGACCTGAGAAATAGGCAGTTTCATTTGGGTACGTTTTTCATCCAAACGTCAAAATACTGCCCCCTACACTCAAGTTAACACTGGGATGCATCTTCTCTCCAGATGGACTGCTCCATGAAGCCTACCCAGCGTGCCGCCATGCTCATGGGAAGGGGGAGCAAGAGGAAGAGGGGCCCGGAGGAGAATGGTAAAAGGCCCCTCTCAGAGCCCGAGGAAGGGGCCCCACCTAGCTTCTCCCGCAGCTGTTGGAAGAGGAGAAAGATTGAGGTAAAGGTGCACCGCATGAGATACACAGGTGTTATATGTAGTTGTCATGTTACATTTTGGTTTGAAAGTAGCTTATTTAAAGGCAGCATTTGCATGTCTGGTCTGGATCCTGTTGGTCTTGTTTGTGGGAACTAGCTGGCCGATCTCAAATATTCAGACTGAAGTCATCAACTTGTAATGGCCTAGTGAGAGCATTAGCTGGCTACACACACCTGTTGTTGAAGAGTAAAACTTACTAGTGACATCTTTTTAGCACCCTGAAGGCTGAGCTTGTGATGAATCGATGGTGATTTATTAACTTGAGGTCAGACAGACATGAGGATAATTTCAAGTTGCTAAATACCATGTCGCTAGGTAAGCTATATCTAGAGTACTGCTCTTTGAAACCAGATTTTCATGTGGTGTGCATCCCAACCTAGTGACCTTTAGCCTACACAGCAAGTATAATTTGGAAATTCAAGGGTGTTGTCAACTATTCATCGCTACAACTCCTGTACGGGCTCGGGAGAGACGAAGGTTGAAAGTCATGCGTCCTCCGATACACAACCCAACCAAGCTTCTTAACGCTTAACACAGCGCGCATCCAACCCGGAAGCCAGCCGCACCAATGTGTCGGAGGGTACACCATGAAATACGAGTGTGTAATAACTACGTAAAAAATGTTATGAACGCGTTAAATTATTATGTGACGTGCAATCATATTCAGGTCCTGATTGGGTCTTTGCGTGTCAAAAAAGATGCATGTCAAATAACACTATTTGACGTGTCAAATAAGTTTGTCGACCAATCAGGACCTGAATATGATTGCACGTCACATAATAATTTAACGCGTTCATACATTTTTTTACGTAGTTATTACACACTCGTATTTCATGTCACAATGAGTCATCGATATGTATGCTATGATACTGGTGAAGTTGTCTCGCGCACCTACAGTGCTTGGTCATAAAAAAGCTAGCTAGCTCATGGATGCAAACAATGTTCTTCCCCAAAAACATAGCAAAATGACAATCTGTTTCAGTAGCTATAGTTAGTTAACTAGCAAACTATATAGCTAGGTGTCATCTAAAATAACCCAGTTTAAGACAGTTCTTATTTGATTAATGGTGGTCGGACCCATCTATGTGAAGCTAGCCACAATAAGGATTAGCCACAATAGTGGACTTTGCGGTTAGCCTTCAAAATTAAAAAAGTATGTCATTGACAGTGATGCAAATGAATACAAATAGTAGAATTGTGCCATAATTGAATAGATCATGCTAAACGAGGTTGGAGTGTTATATAAAATCAACAAAAGACAATCATTTGTTAATTTGACATCTGTTGAAATCACACTAGATGTATTATGCTGTAGAATGGCTTTGGGGCCATACTTATTTCACTGTACAGCCTTACCTATAGATTGTGGATAAATGACATGGGGAATCAGTCTACTCAGTGACACCCAGAGAACATTCGCATCGTAACTCTTATTGCGGGACTCTGAAACAACTGTGAATTGAACCACATGTATTGTCAACCTATGTGTATGGAACACTATTCCTGAGGAAAAGTTGAAGTATGCTGTGATTTGATGATAAATTAACATTTATTATATGCAATGCAGGACAAGCTAGTTAACTTAGTAATATCAACAACCATGTGTCAACTATGTGATTGATTATTTTTTCTAAGATAAGTTTAATACTTCCTAGTAACTTACCTTGGCTCCTTGCAGCCACAGGTCCTTTTGATGCTGCATTCGCGTAACAGGTGATCATCCTGCAACGCAGTCTCCTCATGGATTGCAATGTAATAGAGGTCGGCCGATTAATTGGAATGGCCGATTAATTAGGGCCGATTTCAAGTTTTCATAATCGGAAATTGGAATTTTTGGACACCGGTTTGGCCATTTTTACACCTTTTTATTTAATATTTTTTTAACTAGGCAAGTCAGTTAAGAACACATTCTTATTTTCAATGGCGCCCTAGGAACGGTGGGTTAACTGCCTCGTTCAGGGGCAGAACGACAGATTTTCACCTTGTCAGCTCGGGGGATTCAATCTTGCAACCTTACAGTTAACTAGTCCAACGCTCTAACCACCTGCCTCTCATTGCACTCCATGAGGAGACTGCCTGTTACGCGTATGCAGTAAGCCAAGGTAAGTTGCTAGCTAGCATTAAACTTATCTTATAAAAAAACAATCAATCAATCATAATCACTAGTTAACTACACATGGTTGATGATATTACTAATTTATCTAGCGTGTCCTGCGTTGCATATAATCGATTCGGTGCATATCGTTGCTCCAATGTGTACCTAACCATGAACATCAATGCCTTTCTTAAAATCAATACATAGAAGTATATATTTTTCAACCTACATATTTAGCTAAAATAAATCCAGGTTAGCAGGCAATATTAACCAGGTGAAATTGTCACTTCTCTTGCGTTCATTGCACGCAGAGTCAGTGTATATGCAACAGTTTGGGCTGCCTAATTTGCCAGAATTTGACATAATTATGACATAACATTGAAGGTTGTGCAATGTACCAGGAATATTTAGACTAATGGATGCCACCCCTTACATAAAATACGGAACGGTTCCGTATTTCACTGAAATAATAAACGTCTTGTTTTCGAGATAGTTTCTGGATTTTACTATATTAATGACCTTAGGCTCGTATTTCTGTGTGTTATTACATTATAACTAAGTCTGACTTGATAGAGCAGTCTGACTGAGCGGTGGTAGGCAGCAGCAGGCTCGTAAGCATTCATTCAAACAGCACTTTCGTGCATTTTGCCAGCAGCTCTTCGTTTTGCGTCAAGCATTGCGCTGTTTGACTTCAAGCCTATCAACTCCCGAGATTAGGCTTGTTTAACCGATGTGAAATGGCTAGCTAGCTAACGCTGCTTCGAGGGTGGCCGCTGGTTCGAGCCCAGGAGCAAGGAGAGGGTCGGAAGCTATACTGTTACACTGGTAATACTATAGTGCCTATAAGAACATCCAATAGTCAAAGGTTAATGAAATACAAATGGCATAGAGGGAAATGGTCCTATAATACCTACAACCTAAAACTTCTTACCTGGGAATATTGAAGACTCATGTTAAAAGGAACCACCAGCTTGCATATGTTCTCATGTTCTGAGCAAGGAACTTAAACGTTAGCTTTCTTACATGGCACATATTGCACTTTTACTTCTCCAACACTTTGTTTTTGCATTATTTAAACCAAATTGAACAGGTTTCATTATTTATTTGAGGCTAAATTGATTTTATTGATGTATTATAAAGTAAAAATAAGTGTTCATTCAGTATTGTTGCAATTGTCATTATTACAAATACATTAAAAAAAGGCAGATGTATTGGCTTTTTTTGGTCCTCCAAAATCGGAATCGGCGTTGAAAAATCCTAATCGGTCGACCTCTACAATGTAATCGCCCAGAATTGGCATCCAAAAAGGCCGATTACCGATTATGAGAACTTGAAATCGGCCCTAATTAATCAGCCATGCCGATGAATCGTTCAACCTCTAGTATTGAGTAGACTGATAGCCCATTTCATTAATCCCCAATCCTTAGGTAAAGCTATACAGTGCAATATGAATGTCAATACACACAATAGGCTGCCTGGGGAGGAGATACAGTCCCCTGATAAGGGCTACAATGCTAATATTTTCGTAAACTCTTCACGGTTGTGTTCTGTGGGTGTCACCGAGTTGACTGATACCCCATATCAATGCTTCACATTCCAACCTTGTTTAACATGATCTAGTCTAAATATGGCATTGATTCCACCTATTGTAATCTTCTGCATCACTTTCAAATAGGTACTTTTATTTTGAAGTCAAACGGCAAATTCCACTATTGTGCCTAATCGTTATTGTGGCTAGCTTCATAACCCAGTCCGGTCGAGCCTCACTAGCCAGATGAAGCTAGCTGACGGCTTATAACGTTAGCTTTGTGCAACCGGGTTAAGTAGCTGGCTAGCTATTTATTTTCATGACATGAAGTTCAATTTCAATAGGTGAACAACAAGTTAATACTAATACTACTAAGCTAATACTTACTCACAAGGATTCCTAAATCATTGCTAAGAATAATGAAAATGACTGCAGTTTGTACTGGTCTTTGTGTTCAGGCTGGTTATATTGGTGCTATCTATGTACTAAGCTAAAGCTAGCTAGCTAGCTAGCTAGCTACCCCAGGAGTTGCGGTCAAACAAATAATGCTTTATTACCAACGCGGTATTGTAAACACATCGTTCGTGGCCGTTGTTTGCAGACTTTTTTTTTGTACAGCTTTGACAGTGCTACTGATAGTAGTGGTGGCGCTTGGCTTGCATGTGCAAATTCAGAACGCAAAACATTCTATAATAGAACTGTTATTTGACGTATCAAATTAAAAGCGTATTTAACGCGTCAAATAGTGTTATTTGACATATCTTTTTTGACACGCGAAGACCCAAAAGGCATTTCGTAGTATGTTGTGAAGGTAATAGCAGTAACACTATTACTCTAATTCCGGTAGGTTCAGGGAAGGGTACTGGGTGGAGGCTGGCTAGTGGGGTGACTGTTTAACAGTCGATGGCCTGGAGATTGAAGCTTCCAGGACCCAGTTGCACAGGGAGGGGTACAGACCCAGGGCCCTGAGCTTAGTGATGAGCTTGGAGGGCACTGGTATTTAAGTCAGCTGTAGTCAATGAACAGCATTCTTACATAGGTATTTATCTTGTCCAGGTGGGATAGGGCAGTGCACTGGCGTTGTCTGTGGATCTGTTGGGGCGATATGTGAATTGTAGTGGGTCTAGAATGTCAAGTTGGAGGTGATATGGTCCTTAACTAGCCTCTCAAAGCACTTCATGATGACAGAAGTTTGTGCTTTGGGGCAATAGGTAATTTAGTTAAATTACCTTTGTTCCTGTACCCAGAAAAGCAAGGGTGGACATCTTGAAGCAAGTGTGGGACAACAGACTAGGATATGGAGAGATTGAGTGTCCGTAAACACTCCAGCCAGCTGGTCTGTACATGCTCTGAGAACGCGACTTGGGATGCCATCTTGGCTGGCAGCCTTGCGAGGGTTAACACGCTTAAATGACTTACTCACGTTGGCCACAAAGAACAAGATTACACAGTCCTCGTGATCGCCTGGAGCCCGTGTCGGCGGCGCAATGTTTTGTTCGAAACAGGCGAAGGTCTTTAGTAAATCCTGGAGCTAGGCACGACTTTCCCTTTATAATTTGTGATTGGCTGTAGTCTCATGTCTGAGATGTTGAATTGTGACTCCACTTCGTCCCTGTACTGTCGTTTTGCCTCCGATTGCTTTACGGAGGTCGTAACTGGTCTGTTTGTACATGTCCATGTTCCCAATCACCTTGCCATGGTTAAATGCGGTGGTTCGCACTTTCAGTTTTGCGCAAATGGGTTTTTTGGTTTGGATAAGTTCTAATCATCAGTGGGAACAACATCCTCTATGCACTTCCTGACGAACCTAGTCACAAAGTGAGTGTATACGTTGATACTGTTCTCAGAGTCCACCAGGAACATTTCCCAGTCCATGTGATCAATCTTAAAGCATAGATTCTGATTGGGAGAGTAGCAATGATCCATTGTCCATGTTCCACATGTAGCATAGGAGATGCATTGATTAGTTTTGGTTGCATTTTCCTCGGATTTCCTTTAATAAAAGTCCCCAGCTACAATAAATGCGGCCTCCAATACTTTTGCAAGGCACTGTGTGTTGAAGGTGAATACCATCAATCTTACATATTAACTGTTATAATTGTTTTAGGGTGGGGGCATCCTCTTCTTGGAGACTGGCTACATCGTAAGTTTCTTTATACTTCTATCAATTACAATACATAAGATGACCACAGCTGCCTCCTATAATTGTAGTTTATGAATGTTGTGGCACACCTAAATGTTGCTTTTTATGTTATTTTAGTGTGACACAGAGAGCGAGTCAGCAGATAAGGTGGGTACTGTTTGCATCAAACAGAATACAATTATGATTGTTGGAAGAGCAGTGTTTTTCCTGCTTATTATTGGGTTTAGATTTATTTGTTTTCCTCATCTCATCCCCTAGGCCTCCGACAGTGACATGGGGCCAATATTCATTGTTAGCACAAGGAAGGGTAAAATGCAGTTCTCTTCTTCCCTATCTGTATGCCTTTGCTTTCTAAATATGCTCTCGTCATTTGGTGTTTCTTTTTTTTACCCCAGTATGCACTTATTTCATAATATGTGGTGTCCTTTCTTTTTTCACGTTTTTGTTTAAGTGCAGTTCTTTCTCACCCTGTAGTTTTGGAACCTATCCCTGTGAGCATGGCCTCTATGGGCAAAGGCTGCCCTACACTTCCGCTGCCAGGCCGCTGTGGCCTCTCCCGGCTGGCGGTCACCCCGCGTGTCTCTGGCCTGGAGCGCAGCCAGGAGAGGAGTCTGGAGCCGCCTTACCCTGAGCCCCTGTCTACCTCACCCTCCTTCTCCTGCCTGCCGTCCCTCTCCCCGGCCATGGTCGCACGGCCCGGACAGCTCAACGGCAGCAGCGATGGCCTTCGCCACAACGCCCACCACAACCCCAGCCCGCCGCACTCCAAACACAAGTCCTTCCTCACCTTCCCCGGGCGACACCCATCCATCTACAGCATGGGCATCAACAACAGGTCAGTCACTGCCAGATCTGCCTAATAGTCAGCATTACTACTGCAGTACCAATACTACTTCTTCCACTTTTATAAAACAACTGACAACTCTTTTTGACTTGCCTGGTTAAATAAAGAAACATTTAAAATCAAGACTGCTGACTTAAGTTGACTAGAAAAGATACATTTTCTTTTCTCTCTCCTTAGGAACGGTACATCAGTCAAGCCCCCATCCTCTTCTGCTGCTTCTTCCTCGTTGTCTATACGACCCCCAACTCCCTCTTCCAGTATGTCGATGTCCCTAATTAGAGGTCCAGGGTCATTAGCATCTCTGCGCCCCCCTTCTCGTGCTGGCTCTGGTGCCATGTTCACCCCCTCCCCTGGGCTTCCACCTCCACCTCCTCTCCTCACTTCCCACTCAGGAGCAGGTACTGTACATTTGGCACCAATGTGTTTTGCTATTCACCTTTTTTCACAGCCTTAGTCAGATGTTCAGCCATAATTGCAAATCTGTTTTTTTAATTTACCAATCAGGTCTACTACTAGCTTAATTTGGGTTCTTGGACAGCCTACTGTCAGTGTTGTAAAATTTGTTATTTGGGCTCCATATCACCTATTTAAAATATATTCTCCATTCCTCTCCATCTGTCCCACTACTGCAGACCAGGACCTGCTGCGCCAGGACCTGCTGCGCCAGGGCCTGAACTCTCACTTCCTGGCCTCGCAGGATCGCGAGGGCCGCCGCAGCGTACCTGGGGCTGAGCTCAACGGTGGCGGGCCAGGCCTCTCTACTCCCGGTGGTCCATCAGGGGCCAGCCCCAGCTCGGGCTCCTCAGGCCGCTCCTCCCAGGCCCAGCCCGGAATTCAGCCCCTGGCCTTCCAGTTCCACCAGCACAACCACCAGCACCAGCATACACATACGCACCAACACTTCACCCCCTTCCTGCACCCCACTCCCTCCGCACCACCGCCTCAGCACCTGGTAAGCGATTACATTCTACCCTGTCAAATTGGGTTTCACAGAGCAGCTTCTGCTTTGAAATGCCAGTGTTGTGAATTTGTCATTAATTGGCTTTTTGTGTTTTGTGTTTTAGTTTGAGAAATATGGCAAGATGGAGGGACTCTACAGAAACACTGTGAGTTTACGTTTACATGCTCCAGAATTGGTTTGGTTATACGTTGCTGTGGTGGTTGTTGAGATGAATGTGGTAGGACTTAGGCAGAATGGGGTCTAGGGAGTGTAGTTTTAACCAGCCTCTGCTTGTGTGTGTGTGTGGCTGATTTAGTTCTTCCCACAGTACCCTCCTCCCCCAGTGCCAGGCATCCAGCCTGTGCTTCCTCCCAATGGGCCCTTCAGCTCTCTGCAAGGAGCCTTCCAGCCTAAGGTGAGTGGTGCTTTAGCTACATAAGTCAGTGGATGATATGTCATGTTGTGTCTGGATGACAAACTGTTTGCTGTGTTTTGATGCAGCCCCTTGTCCCCCAGGGAACAAGTCCTGAGATGACAGCTCGACTGGGGGTTGTGCCTCACCACCTGCAGCCCAAAGACCCCAGGGTAAGATGCACAGTATAAAATGGCCATTTTGGAATATATGATGCCTATGGTTACAACTGAAGCTTGTAGTCTAGGATTGAGCTGGGATCGATGGACAATGCACATGCCTCTAAAGGCATTATGTGCAAAGACTTGGGCCTAGTAGTCAGTGCAGGAAAGTGTGAATAACAAATAGTAAAAAGAGTGGAGAATCTTAACAAACATGGTTTACTATTCTTTCTTTTGTTTAGCTAACTGATCCATTTGGGACATCGTTGAAAGTCAGTAATGTAAGCAAAGCCAGATGCTTCATCACTTGAATACTTCATTTTTGAAAGTATTATGATACTGTACAGCTTTTTTTCTTACTCACTTTTGGTCATGACTGCTACATTTTTAAACTATTTGACTAAACGCCCTTGCACACCGTGTCTGATTTCTTCCAACTTTTGGCACACCTACTGTGAAACTCCCTGCAACTTTCCATCATTACTCATCTCAGAATCAGAAGTAAAAAAAAAAAAAAAAAAGTTTTATTCGTCCAGGAAAAATAAACTGACCCATAATATATTGTTTATTACTGACGCTTGCCTTACTAACTTGTACCCCCCCCCCCCCCACACACACACACACACACACACAATTCTCATGTTGATGCCGTGCCAGATGAACATTTCATATGGCAGACATTAACACCATCGCATCTGACTCGGTGTGCCAAGGCCTTGAGTCTTACTGCAAGCAAAACAGGGTCACTGAGTCAATGTGTTTTTGTCTACACAGAAACCAGGGAAGTGGTGTGCTATGCATGTACGTGTGGCATGGATGATTCTGAGACATCAGAAGAAAGTGAAGGTGGGACTTTATTTTTTTTTATTTTTTTACTACAATTCAATCTGATCCTATCAATTGTGATTTTTATCAAATAAGTAAGAAAGTATTTCTCATTTTAATTTGACCACTGAAGCATCTCAAACATTATCGGATGTGATCAACTCATCCCCCAAAAATAATAGATACTGGTCAAGTTGTCCATGTTTATTGAAAAAGCTATGGTCATTGCATTGACTGACCACTGTCCTCTCTCAGCTGATGCAGGCTGATCCGCACAAGCTGGACTTCCGTAACGAGATGTTGGCTCGTCTTCCGGGCTCCGGGGGCCTGGGCACACTAGGGCCCCTTGGTGGTGGCCTCCCCTCTGCCCACGACCATAACCGACCTGCCAGCCTCTTTACAGCCACTGGTGGGTGCTTGTTTTGTGTAGCAAGATATGTTTGAAGAAAACGTGCTGCAATTGTATTCACCATAAGGATAAAACTATGGGCTTTTTCAAAACCTCAGGCACAGAGGAAAGATTCCTTGACATTGCAAATAGTTCATCAATTATTTATCATTTTTAGTCTAATTTTGTCCCCCCCATCAACGCTCCACCTCTTTCCTCACTCCAACTGCGCTCTTGGGTAAACAACTGTTTCAAAGGGCGCATCTGTACCACTTGCACCCTCAGTAAACACTTCTCATTTTGATTCACCCACTCAAGGAACTGATTTGCCTACTCACAGGTCACTAAAACACCTTATTAGCCAAGATATTACATTTAAAGCGTACTAACTCTTCAGCATGTGACTCTAATAGGCCCCAGTGGGTCTGACCACTAGTAGTGAATATTGCCAGAGGTCTTATGCTGTAAGGCTTGTGTCCGCGCATCAGTCCAGATGTTTATATACTTATGTGTTGCAGATCCGTACGGCCGCTCACCTCCGTTCACCCCTCTCGGAGCCCTGGGCTCTGGTGCCTTTGGGGGACTTGGCAGCCCTACGCTGGGTGAGTCACCATTTCTCTTCCTCAAAAAAGATGCATAGTTTGTCTTTACTCCTTTGTCCTTACTCTCCACTAAAATGACTAACTTTATTCTGTCTCCAGCTAACAGCTCGGTGTTCGGCCACAAGGAGCCTCCTGCCGTCGGGGGCTTACCCAACCCTCATGACCCCTGGAACCGACTGCACGGTGGGCCTCCCCCCTTGGCTGGCCCCAGTTGGGCCAAGGGGGCTGAGAAGAGGGACGAGCGGGACACAGGGAAGGACATTATTCACATCAAAGATGAGAAAGACAGGTGAGACACAACAGCCTCGACTCTAGTTTATCGACTTAGTTCCTAAATTTGCTGTTTGCACTCTTGACTTATCTTTCTATAATATTTTTCTGTCTGATTCTGTTCATGTTACTCTTAACAATTTCAATACTGGAATTGATTTGAATGCTGAATTTGCATACCTCTCTCCAACCATCCTCTATTTTTTTTTCAGAGACAATATTCTATATGGTCGTCAACCTGTGCGGATGTCTCCAGTGGCCCCGGCCCTCACTCTCCAGCAGCACCGCGGCAGCACCCCTGTCTCCCACATCAATGGACACGGGGGCCCTCTGGGAGGCCCCAGCAGTCTCACTGAGGATCTGACACGCAGAAATGGAGACAAAAGACTGCTCCTCTCGGTCTCCTCCAGGCCACCTCCTCTAGGCCCTTCATCCTCAGCAGCTGCAACAGACAGAGACAGACCTCGCTCCTCCTCTTCCTCTGTCCTGACGACTCCACCGCCCTCTGGACTCGGCGCCCCCTCTCCCTTGGATCTGTACCCCCGTCAGCAGCCCGCAGCGCTGCACAGCCTACACAGCGAACCCTCTCACTCATCACAGAGAGAGGGAGGCCCCCCTGCCTCATCCTGTTCCTCAGCCACTGTCACCTCTCTGTCCCAGGGCAAGAAGCCTGACCGAACCAACACCCCGGTGCCCAAGCCTCCCCCAGTCAAGGTCAAGGAGGAAAGGAAGGAGGAACCAGAGCTCGTGCCAATCTCCTTGCCGCCGCCTCTGCCCCCCAACTACGACAGGCCCAACAGCCGCCCTCACCACCGCTCCGCCACCCCCTCTTCTCTCTCTCTGACTTCCACGTCCGGGGTGCCCCTACCACCTCCCACACCGCACAACCCTCACCATCATCTTTCCCTCCTGGAGCGCTCTCGAGCGCAGGCCGCCATTGAGGCCTACCTGGGGAGCACACAAGGGGGTGGGGGGATAGTAGTGGGTCCAGGGGGGGAGAGGTTCTCCACCCACCCCCATGGCCCACCCCAGGGGCACGGCCAGCACCCCCACAGCTTCCAATGGGACCCATGGAGGGAGCTGGCTGCCCAACAACAGCAGCAGCAACGCCGAGAGGCCATGGCCCTGCGTTCGGACCCCCACCTGGCGCTGCGCTCTGACCCCCACCTGGCCCGGCTGCTCCAGGCCCAGCACGCCCAGCGCTTCCTGGAGGCCGAGAGGGCGGCAGCCTTGGCAGCAGCTGTGGCTGCCAACAACCCTCACCACCACCCTCCTACCTCTACCTCCTCGGTCCGCCAGGAGTTTGGCCTGATGGCCCACCACTTTGACCGCCCTCCTCAGCTGGGGCCCCCAGGTGGCGGCCTCATGGATGAGCAGCAGCGCGCCCAGATCCTAAGGGAAGACTTTGAAAGGGCACGCTACTTCGGGATGCACGCTCACCCGCACCTCTCGGGCTCCCACCACCCACCGGGTTCTCACGCAGCCCACCTGGAGCAGCTGCACGCCGGGATGCTCTCCCACTCACATCTCCATCAGCCTGGAGCCTCCAACTCTTCGCCCCACCACCCCGGCCTCTACTCCCGCCTGGGGCCTCTCCACACTCACCACGTGCCCAATGGCATCCTTGCCAAGACCCCTGCTGGCCTGGTGGGGGCACTGTCCGTAGGCGCCCCCCCTCCACTCATTCCATCTGTGACAAGCAGGTCTTCCACCCCGACCCGTAGACTGGGTGGGCCAGGGGACTTGGCACTGTACAGCTCTCACAAAGAAGGCGAGTCCAGATAGTACAGGAACACACCGTAGGAGTAGTAGGGGAAATGTCAGGATTACTGTGCTGCTCTCACTGTTTCCTGTAAGATGGAACACCTTTTAGGAACTACAACACACACAGCTTACTCAGGCTCTAGACCAATCACGGTCTCAGCTCCCCCAAATGGTGTTGCTGGTTGATTGGGTCGAAGGCGGTGAAGGGAAGGGATACGGAGATTTGTCAGGGTGACTCAGTACATTTATCCACAATGGTTCTATCAGTGCAATTTTAAGGTACATGGGTTTATGTACATCCTGGTGTGTTATTTTAAGTTTTTTTTTTTTTTCCATTTGAGAAATCTATAAAATGATAGCTGTATGAAGAGGCGGAGGCTTTTCCAATTGAATATGATCAGGTTGAGCAGGCTTTTTCAGGTTGGGTAAGATGAACTCCTAGAGAGATGTGCATATTTTGTACATGTGAATGGTTCATCCTCTCATTCTAAGTAATGAGATCTATAAATCCCTTTGCATAAATCAAACATGTTGGGCTGTTTTCTGGATGAGAGCTGAAGAATTATGGTAGTACATAGTGCTGGGATGATACCAAGGGGCAAAATATTTTTCCATGGCAAAAATTAAAACACACAGCAGACAACTCTTTGGTCTGTTTAAAAACCTGCCATGTGTAAAATATTGTGGGCTATAGATTGGAGAGAATTTTTTTGACTCTGGATAACAACAATGTTTGTTTCCAACATTTAGGGCTATTTGTCTAAAGTTTAATCCGCTTCGTGTTTTTTCTTGCCACGATACTAATGAGTATCGTGACACTAATGAGTATCGTGACACTGGTATTGTCCTGGCTCTAGTAGTATTTCTATAGTTTTATTTTTGTGTGTCCTCTTTTATGGTGAAAAGACTGTAGATTACCGATGAAACTTCTAAAGATTCTAAATCGATAAAGAACCATAGGCTTCTGTACTTCGGTTCTCCGCTCCTCACAAAAAATGACCCCGCTACCCTCAACTTCACCACTCCTCTGTGCTCTATGAACCTCTGTTCCAGCTCTTGTATTTAAAATAATGATGTTATGAACTATGCGGCCACGGTGGACAATGTCTAAAACTGAAACTTTCCCATTCACATTTCTGACTCGACATTATGAGCAGGACCAGTAGTCTAGTGAAATTGCCTTTGTAATTATTATTATTGTTAACATTAATTATCTTCTATAATGATAATAAATATATTCACTGTTTTTTATGTTATTTGTCATTGTTTTCAGGTATCACGAATGCACTCCCCTGTTAGTAACAAATTAAAGTTGTTCCAGATCAGGCAGTAAAAGTTTTGTATGACTGAGAAAGGAAATGCTTGTGAATGTGAGTAAGACAGAACCATAAAAACCTCTGGCCTCTTCATGGATCAGATCTTTGAATACACTGAGAGGGAGCTTTGTGTTTGTGTCGCATCATATTTTGGACTCTGAACGCCTGCCGGCAAGTCATTTTCACAGGGATGTTCCATGAGCAGATAAATTATGTACGTGGAAGAATGGGACATCTACTGGACGACTGAGAAAAGAATCCGTAGACTTGTGCGTACTACACATGACTGGACTGAGAGGAGGAAAATACATTTGGGTCAATTATTTTAAGACCATTTTATACCTTTCAAACCCCTTCTAGAGACCACAAAGATGAATTATTAAATGAATTGTTGGTTACTTGATTGTGTGGGTCTTCTTTGTTTTGGTGCCTAAAGGAGTTCAGCCACTTATTTTATTTAACGAGGCAAGTCAGTTAAGAACAAATTCTTATTTACTGTGATGGCTTAGGAACAGTGGGTTAACTGCCATGTTCAGGGTCAGAATGGCAGATTTTTACCTTGTCAGCTCGGGGATTCAAACTAGCAACCTTTTGGTTACTGGCCCAACGCTCTAACCACTAGGCTGCTACATGCTGCCCCCTGACCACATATACTTAGACGTGGTCATATTGTTATTCTTCATGCTTTCCTGACCATGTTTATTTGGAGAGAGCATACAGTGTGGATCTCCAACTCTGACCTTGGAGAGCAGGACTTTGTTCCATCCCAGCATTAACACCTTAAGTAGTGAATGGTGGGCAACCACCTAGTTCAATTGCAACATCCTGATCCCTCTGTACAATGACCCTTTTACAATAGCTAAACTGTTCTGTGACCACTGAACAAGTAATGGTAATTAATTTGCCCTGTCAGAGATACAGATATGACAATGGTGTAGTACTCATTGACACCTGTTTCACAATTAACGCTTTATCTAGTAATAGCATGATATTTGGATTTAGTGTGCTATTGAAAGTTTTTTTTTTTTTGCATATTGAGTCCACTTGGGTTAAGTAGAAACCACAAATAGGTGCCGGAGTAAGAATTGTAAGTTTTTCTATGGAAAGAGAAACATTTGCAATAACCAGGTAAATTAATTCAATCCTAGTGGAGTACATTGAATTGAATAAAAATTCAATTTAACCAGATAATGGCAACATAAAACATTTCCCCAAACTATCATGGGATTTGCTATAATTTCAACGAAAGCAATAAAAGGACCGTTTTACCAATCCCAAAAATTGCAGCGGCGCGCCGTTCAACTTCTCGCGAGATAATACTTTCTTCTGCACTTTGTCAGCAGTGGTTCTCCACCATTTCGCTGCGTCTAAAAGTCTCCTCCCCGCAACCACTAGAACCCGCTCTCTTTCAGTCCGTATTATAACTTCTTCCCACGGACCTACTCCTACCTCGTTGGGTACCGAGAGACAGTTTAGAATACTATCATCACGGATTGAGTACGATTTTATCCGGATGACGACTCCATCAACAAGAATTTTGTAAAAGAAAACTGGTCGGAAATTTCAGGTAGGTGGGAACTTAAGATGGCGGCCACTAGAAGGGGGGCATGGAGGAAGTAGTAGGGGGCAGCAGGGGGGCTTGTTCGCGGCGGGACACAACATCCAGTTAATTCTGACAAATATATTTATAAAATTGAGGGTTACGAAAGTTGTCCTTGTCTGCATACTCCACTACAACACAGATTAAAAAACAGGCGTCAATGACGGCGCAATTACAAAGTTGCTAATTATTTGGCTTGTTTACCTTCCCTGTAACGTTAGACTTCACCTGCAGCCAGAACATGTACTTCTTAGCATCATGGCCAAACAGTGGCTGTGGCATGGAATTTGCCTAATGCAAGCCAATTTAGCTGCGGCGCGAAAAGATTTAGCTAAAACTATCTGTACTAACAAGGCTGCCGCTAACGTTAGCTCTCCACAGAATAAGACGATACAAAATTAACAATGGCAACTTATATTCAGGCGAAGGTGTTTGAGTGTAATCACGTTGGCCATATTGGAATCAGAATAAAATGGATTTACACTAAGTCTACTTGGGATATCACTTCTCAACGGGAAAAGTAATAAAAAAAAACCAACAACTGGAGGACATCTTTTAATTCATAACTAAGTGTGCCTGTGTGGGATCACTCGAACCCCCCTTTTATCCCCCTCGTAATCACTGCTACATTTTAGCGAGAAACATTGCAGGAATAATTTATTTTGTTAGTATTTTAACGTGGTAAATCATTTATATTGACTGACTATATAGCTAAATGTATGATTTCAATGTTTAGTAGTTGTGGTTATTTGACCCCGTGCAATGACGTCACAGGTAATTGTTGGGAAGCGGGTTTTAATTTGACTTTTTAAAACCCCTTTTTCGCTTCAAGCGAATCAGAAATGCATTTATAAAGACCCAGACCATTACATAACTTCGGGTGGGATGGGGCGCGTGCGCGCCTAGTTTAAAGTATTGGGAGTATTTGGGCCAACAACGCTCATCTAGATATAAAGGCAAGCTGTATAGGTAGCTAGTCAACTAGTAAACATGCTAGCCATGTAGTTAGCCAACTAACAACAATAGTACCTAACTAGCTAAATCAACAGTTATTGAAACGATACCACCCGAAGAGCGCACGAAAACATTGAGCGTACGAGTGTCACGTTGCTTCAGGAACACCTACATGTCCCCGCTGCACATGCCATGTCCAGATTATTATAAACTACAATACATTTCATTTGCAACAGTGTAATACTGTTGATTTGAATGGCTGGAGGCCCTTGCGTCAATTTGTGCGTGTAGCAATATGTTTGATAATGCCACATATCAGGGAAAAGGTCAGGGGCTACAATTGTATAAACCTAACAAAGATGTTTTTGTTTTTTTATTAAGTCATTCTAGAGATTGTATTAAATATTTGATTCCAAGTAAAGCATATATTGCATTTGCTAGCAAGTAGTCGCTAAATCGAAACACATATGCAAAAGTCTGTTGGAAAATGTTGTGAACTATGCCTCAAACACCTCACCTGCCCATATAATACAATGTTTGATTCATGAATAGTGTACAGTGTAACAATGTTGCCACCCTCATTCATTGGCCACTATTGTGCAGTTTTGGAACTCTTCAGATAAAGGGGAATGGGGATGCCTAGCCAGTTGCACACATGGACCAGAGTAGAACAATAATTTGTGGTTCTATAATTCTATGGAATTGAAAATTGTATTATAGTCCAGAGAACTGTGGCATTGATCATTTTACTTACCGATTTGTCTTTTTATTCAGAATATGTGGACGGGACCTTAATCAGCATCCTGGAAGTGGAAAGCACGGAAGCGCTGTGTCCCACACCACAGACAGGTGATAAGTTCTTCCTTAACCAGAGACATTGACTAGTTAGACAAATTGTTCTTTGCTGAATACTTATTGAAATATTTGTCTATAAATGCATGTACTGTACTTCTATCCGTCAACTGAACTACATCCTCTCACTGCTTCCAGGTGCAGTGTGTAGCCGGAGCAGCACAGAGGGAGGAAGCTCTGGGGAGGAGGAGGTGCAGCAACGCACCCCTCCGACTGTGGATGTGCTGGGTGACAACCCCCAGGCTGCGCAAAATGTGGCCGCTGCGCCTCTCCCACCACTGGATAACACGACCACGTCACATCCTGAAAGACACGGACGCGTCAGTGAAAATAACACACCCACAGAGACTCACCCCAACGACAACACTAAGGACAGCCTTGAAAGAGGGGCAATGTCAGATAGTGGTGGTGGAGGAAGATTGGGCCCGTTGCACCCCAAGGACCCTAGTCTCTCTACAAAGTCCCATTCAGACAGGCTCTCTGACACACAGACAGACGGAACAAGCCAATATTCGCATTATGTGTCACAAACTGATAACAGCAGCCACACAGACAGACAAACGAGTGCTGCTGGACCAGGCCAGGCTTTGCATCAGAGAGTTGCAGGTGGACTGGTGGTCATCAGTGGGACAGAAAAGGGCCAGCCTCTCCCAGAGAAATTGGAATGTAAACAAGAGACTGGAATCGAGGAACTTGGCAGAGAACACCCAGCTAGAAACCTTCCCTCTAAATCCTGCTCAACAGTGTCCCCACTTCCCCTCAGCCCAAATAAAGATACAGTCCCAGACCACAACGAAGACCGAGGGATGGAGCAGTCTCAAACAACCCTGTCGACTCAGGCAAATCAGGCCAGCCACATACCTCTGTCTGAAGTCAAAGAGCAAGCAGGCATTCTGCAAAATTCTGAGCAGCCTATCCCCCCAGTGCTCATCACTGACAACAGTAAGAAGAAACAAACAGACCTCTCCACAGAACCTAAAATCACGCAGAACTCGAATTACGGACAAGAAGAGATACAGGGAGCTAATGCGGTGGATCAGGGACCACAAGAATCTGAGAGATCTACAGAACCGTCTGAGAGTAGACACGTCACACTTGGTAGTTCACAAACGCTACTCCCAGACCCACCAACTGACATATCCGGGACCCCACAGTCAAGAGAAACATACTCTGGTCTTGTCCCCTACACGCCACCTGGCAGTGGTAATTCCACCCCAGACTACACAACTGACAGACAGGAGAGTGAGAGCGATATCCAGACAAATCCCCCTCTCCCAACAGAAGAACGGATTGAGACTAACAGGGCAAAGGAGACTGAAATGGCGAAGCACTCACCCAACTTTACAATCCAGTCACAAAGCTCTTTTCTAAAGGAGACAACAGCAGCAGCCCCTCTTATCCACCACCTCCCCAGTACAGAAATAGACTTAATGCAGACAGAACAATTTATTGAAGTTCAGATGTCTAATCCTGACCACAAAACCAGGATGGAGACTCCACTGGTCTCTGAGCTCGTGCTGTCAGCTGATGCTCAAGGAGCTGTGTTTCATGGAGGAGAGACCAGCCTGGAGTTGCCTGAGGAGGTGCAGGTGGATCAGTGTGTCCTCCAGGAAGAACATCTTGTCAGTGGTGATACTGCTGTTATTGAATTAACCTCTGAATATTCTGACAGAGAACCAAAGTCGTTTATGGAAGGGACCCATTTGGATATCGAAATGGACCCACTGGCTGCAGGAGAATTTGAGATTTATAGCTTTGTGGAGGAGGAGATTGCGATAGAAGTTGTTGGAGAGAGACCGTCCCTCTCCCCAAGCTACGAAGTAAACTTATTCACCCCACTCATGGAACACTCTGAGAATTGTACAGCCAGTGAGGAACGAGAAATATGCCTGCTATCTCACCCTCAAGCGAGTAATGACAATGATCAAGTCATTATCCAGCATCGAAATGACTTTACCCCTAGTTTCTCCACACAAGATGTAGAGATGACTGATGAAGGGCAGAATTTTGAGCCCGAAAACACAACTACTGAAATTGACAATACTGTGTTGGAAGATTCAAGTGAGGTTTGTGTAGTCCAAACTGTCCCAGTATCAGATACTCCAGATGGACAGACGGACACCTTTACACAAGCTGCATTACCTTGTCTGGAGACCAGCACAGCTGTCTCAGACAATAGAGGGGTGAGCATTTCCCCAGCCACATGTCTGAGTGACACACAAACGCTGCCAGGGGAAACGGAAGTGAGAGCAATGGCCAGTACATCTTCTCTTGTCTCCCCAATGGATGAATTAACAGAGGGGGTTGTTGTACAGTCAAACAGTCAACACAGTATTGAGGTCCTCTCGTCCCCAATTACCATACACTTGCCAGAGGGTAGAAAGCAGAATTGTCCTCTAAAAAAGGTACCGGTAGCCACCTTACAGGACCTGGATTCTGTAGTATTTTGTGTTTCTTCTCATGAAGGGACCAAATATCCACAGCCCTGTCCAACACTGACAGAAACCCCAGTGGAGACCCAGCAGGATGTTTATCATACCGTTAATGTGACAGCAACCGAGGCCAACCCAGAGGCTTCCCGGTCCACACTCTCTTCTGGCATCATCGACCCAAAACTCCTCCTACTAAAGCGTGGGGACACCCCTCTCCTCAAACATCCTCCCTCCTTATTGTTGGGGGTATCTAGGCAGCAGAGCAGCAGCCTGATGCAGGCTAGCACTAGCAGCTTCAGCTGTGGCTCAGACACAGCACCTGTATTAGAGTGCCTTCCAAAAGCTGTGTCAGTCGCTGTGCCTATGCCTGTAAGCAGTCATAGAGACCAGACAGAGTCCTCTGTCAAGAGAGAACCCACAGCAGCACCTCCTGCTATTCCCGCTACAAACACCCCAACCCAGTCCCGTATGACCCCTCCATCTACTCCCACACCATGCAAATCTGACAAAGAGGCCTTAACTCCAATCAAAACATCCACAGGCAAAGCAGTGACTATGTCTCAAACCCTAAACCCTCCGAATATCATCAATGCGTCTTCCAAGCCCCTCTCTGCCCCCAAGTTGCCCTCAACATCAGGCAATGTGACGAGGAGTAAACTCTCCAGTTCCTCCAGTGATGGGAGCCAGTCCGGACCACCGCCTGTCATCCGGCCACGGCTAGCCGGTGTGAAGGGCCCAGGGCTCAGCAGCCCCACAGAGGAGAGCAGTGATGAGGAGGCTGACCTGGCAGTGGAGGCCCAGGCTAGCCGCAGGAGCATGGTCAACCCCAGCCCAGCAGTGAGCAAGGTATGCCCCAAAATGGCTTTCTGTGTAGCTTAGCAGTTTTCTTCAGCTGTGCTGCCAAATCATCGATTATATGTATCAACAGAGACTATTCTTTTAGCAGAAAAGATGGGCTAATGTTTGCTCTGACAGTTTTCTTAAGCAGCATACAATAAACATTTTGCTACTGTGTGAACAGTTGTTTATTATGCTTATAATGAAGGCATAATGTGTTTAAATGCAATTCTGTGATATTCAATTCAGCAAAAACTGAAATGGAGATTGAAATCAAATTTAGATTTGATTTGTCACGTGCCGAATACAACAGGTGGTATATCTAGCCTTACCATGAAATGCTTACTTACAAGTCCTTAACCAGCAATGCAGTTTTAAGTAAAATAAATACATAAACCAACACAATAAAATAACAATAACGAGGCTACATACAGGGGGTACCGGTACCGAGTCAATGTGCGGGGGTACAGGTTAGTTGAGGTAATATGTACAGTATCAGCCTAAAGTTTGGACACACCTACTCATTCATGGTTTTTGCTTTATTTGAACTTTTTTATCATAACTAAGAAATAACACATGGAATCATGTAGTAACCCAAAAAGTGTTAAGAGTCTTCAAAGTAGCCACCCTTTGCCTTGATGACAGATTTGCACACTTTCGGCGTTCCAAAAGGTGTGTCCTAACTTTTGACTGGTACTGTACATGTAGGTAGGGTTAAAGTGACTTTGCATAGATAATAAGCAGCGAGTAGCAGCAACGTAAAAAAAAAAAGAGATGGTCAATGCAAATAGTCCGGGTAGCCATTTGAAGAACTTTTCAGCAGTGTTATGGCTTGTGGGTAGAAGCTGTTAAGGAGCGTTTTGGACCTAGTACCGGTACTGCTTGCTGTGCAGTAGTAGAGAGAACATAAACTCCCTTTTCAGTTTTGAAGACTTTGGAGCTTGATGGCTATGGTTAATTAAATGTAGAAAAATGTAGCTGGCTGTGTCGGTGCTGCAATATCCACTCTATATACAAAAGTATATGGACACCCCTTCAAATTAGTGGATTCGGCTATTTCAGCCACACCATAATATTAAGCACACTGCCATGCAATCCATAGACAAACATTGGCCTTACTGAAGAGCTCAATGACTTTCAATGTGGCACTGTCATAGGATCCCACCTTTCCAACAAGTCAGTTCGTCAAATTCTGCCCTGCTTGAGCTGCCCCAGTCAACTGTAAGTTATTTTATTGTGGAGTGGAAACGTCTAGGAGTAACCGGCTGAGCTGCGAAGTGGTAGGCCATACAAGTTGAACGGGACCGCTGAGTGCTGAAATTCTGTCCTCGGTTGCTCTGGAAGCAACGTCACACACTAACTGTTTGTCGGGAGCTTCATGAAATGGGTTTCCATGGCCGAGCAGCCGCACACAAGCCTAAGATCACCATGTGCAATGCCAAGCGTAAGCTGGAGTGGTGTAAAGTTCGCCACCATTGGGCTCTGGAGCAGTGGAAATGTGTTCTCTGGAGTGATGAATCATGCTTCACCATCTGGCAGTCCGACAGACATATCTGGGTTTGGCGGATGCCAGGAAAACGCTTTCAGCATGTTTTCACTGTTTTCCAATTATAACATTTCATTCTCAGTTCTCAAGATTGTTTCTCCATTTGTTTCATGCAGTGATCTTTCATATGCAGTGTTCTGCTTTAGTGATTAAGTTGGCCACGTTTTACGCCATGTATGTTTTCCAGCATGAGCAGAGACCGAGCAGGCCAGACAAAGGCCCTTTTCTCAAAGGTAAGTGGTGGGTGTCAGACGCTCCAATAGATCACACTTGCAGGATGCTCGCTGATCACTGAATGATTACATGAGATAGCAGGTTGTGTACACTGCAAAGTTTGTATGGGTGTAGGCTACAGAATAGTAAACTTATATATATATTTTTTTCAATGCAGCATGTGATTTCTTGAGTTATAGCCTACGGTATCAAAGAGAATTGTTGATAGCTTGATATACAACATGTTTGAGACAGATTTAGCTGTGATATCTATGCATGTTTGTTCCTACTGGAACAGAGGCAATCTTGTTATGGTCCTGCTCAAACGTCCTCATTTCCTTCTCGCTGCCTTTCCCTCTGTTTCCAGGTACGCCAGTGGATAGCAGACAGGGTCACGCAAAGTTTGTCACCCGCCTCCTCATCCACTTCATCCCCCTCTCCCGGCCTATCATCCTTCATTGACTGGACTCCCAGCACTACTCCCCTCATTCTCCGAGGTGCCCAGGGCAGGTTCCTCTCTCCGCCCTCTATTGGCCCAGGAGGCTCCTCCCCATCGGACCCTGTCACTCCCCATCGACCCCGCATGGAGCGTCACGCAGACATGGCTGAACTAGCCAAACACGTGAGTCAGTGTTCTGATTTGGACCAGGTCTCCTGCTCATCCTTCTGACCTTTGTTCCAAATTGTCAACTGTGAATAGTTTTTCACTTAATAAGCTGTCGAGTTGCTTTATTTCTATAATTCTGGATGTGAACTATGTGTTGTAGGAGGCGGAGATAGAGGGCAGGACCGTAGCGTTGAAGAGGGAAGGCTTTTGGTCTATGAAGCGACTGACCCGCCTGACGGAGCCGGTCCGGCCCAAGGTTCACTGGGACTACCTGTGTGAGGAGATGCAGTGGCTCTCGGCCGACTTTGCCCAGGAGAGGAGGTGGAAGAGAGGGGTCGCCAGGAAGGTAAGAAACCCTCTTATATCACTTTTATTTTACCACTTGGCATCCCTCCAAAGTGGCATCCATATTGCAGAGAGATTGGTATTACCTATTGTTTGCTTAACCACTGCCATGATTTCAGGTTAGGTCCAACAAGTTCAAAATAACTCAATTTGATATGCATGTTTCTCCAGGTGGTGCGGATGGTGATGCGACATCACGAGGAGCTGCGGCAGAAGGAGGAGAAGGCCAAGAGGGATGAGCACGCCAAAATCAGACGAGTCGCCTCCAACATAGCCAAGGAGGTCCGGGCCTTCTGGAGCAGTGTTGAGAAGGTGGTGCAGTACAAGCAGCAGTCCCGGTTAGAGGAGAAGAGGAAGAAGGCTCTGGACCTCCAGCTGGACTTCATCGTGGGCCAGACAGAGAAATACTCTGACCTCCTCAGTCAGGCCCTGGAAACGGCACCGGCTGGGAACAGTGAACCTGCACCCTCACCACCCAAAAAATCTCTTCCACTTGTTGTGGATGAAGATGGTGAGAACTGTTTCTTTGCTAATTGTTTCTTGAGTATCCAGATTGCCACCATTCAGGCTCTCTAGTTATACCAGTGGAGGCTGCCGAGGGGAGGATGGCTCATAATAATGGCTGGAATGGAGTGAATGGAATGGTATCAAACACATGAAAACCATGTGTTTGATACCATTCAACTAACTAAATTCCGGACATTATTATGAGCCGTCCTCCCCTCTTTAGCCTTCACTGGTATAACTAGAGAACCATGAATAATTTACAACATAAGGAGGTTGTTGTAGCCACTGCTCTTACTTCAGCTGATGTATTGTGCATCCTGGTGCAAAATGCCACATTGGTGATGGATGTGTTGCTTTGAGACTTTGTGAAAAGCACTGTTTTAAAATGCAATTAATTGCTAATGTTGACCCAAAGCATCTTCTGTAAGATTCAGTTGCCAAGGTGTACACTAGTACTCTTCAGTGTGCCTCTGTTTAGTCTCCATTAGCAACTGTCAGACTCATTGACGCCAGTCCAGCGACCCCCGCCACTGCAGAAATCTAATTAGCATTTTTTAAATTTATTATCCCCATTGAAAAAAAAAATCTGTCATTTTTAAGCTAGAGATTTGTTTTGCATTGGATGCTTCTCAATCCACCGCACATGACGGTTGCCTCCGTTTTGCTCTACAACCCCCACAAGAGTCTTGGGCCTCGTCTGAAGTCGGTACAGCCGATCTGACAACTTCTGTCTGTAGCGTCCGAACAGTTTGGGCTATACACTAATATGACCCCACTGTAGAGAGGAGACTCATGAACACGTACAGTGCATTCAGAAAGTATTCAGACCCCTTGAATTGTCCACGTTTTTTTGTTACGTCTCAGCCTTATTCTAAAATCGATCCATCTACACACAATACCACATAATTACAAAGCAAAAACAGGTTTTTAGACATTTTTGCAAAAGTATAAAAAAACAGACCTTCAAACCCTTTACTCAGTACTTTGTTGAACCTCTTTTAGCAGCAATTACAGCCTTGAGTCTTCTTGGGGATGACGCTACAAGCTTGGCACACCTGTATTTGGGGAGTTTCTCCCATTCTTCTCTGCAGATCCTCTCAAGCTCTGTCAGACAATGATCCAAAATACACAATCAAGTCAATGTTAAAAAGCAACAAATTTGAAGTTTTGGTCCAGACCTAATCCCAATTGAGATGTTGTGGCAGGACTTGAAATGAGCAGATCATGCTCGAAAACTCCCAAATGTCGCTAAGTGAAAGCAATTCTGCATGGAAGAGTGGGCCAAAATTCCTCCACAGCGACATGAGAGGCTGATCAACAACTACAGAAAGCGTTTGGTTGGAGTCATTGCAGCTAAAGGTGTCACTACCAGTTATTGAGTATAAGGGGGCAATTACTTTTTCACAGCAACTGAATGGTGTTGCATAACATAGTTTATTAAATAAGTATGTAATTGTTGTTATTTGTTCACTCTGGTTGCCCTTTATCTAATATTACGTTTTGGTTGAAGATCTGATAACATTCAGTATTTAAAAAAAAATATATGCAAAAGTAGAGCCAATTCTAAAAGGGGCAAATACTTTTTCACAGCACTGTAGCTCAGTAGAACCCACCCTGGTTTAGACCGGGCTTAGACTCTTATGGGTTAAAGTGCAAAACTAATTCTCAGCGTAATTCCGTTATGGTGGAATTGCCCAAGGCAAAAGGACCGTCATCTCCTGCCTTCAATTTCGGACTAGAAACAATGCAATTGTTGCATCTCTGAAGTGCAGTTACATTCCAGTCATCAGATGTGACTTAGTAGTTAGCATAATGGAAGCAAAGCTTTGCCAGAGATTGGAGACTGTTCAATGCTGTTCAAATAAGCATGATGCAGTGTCCTGCACAGTTTCTAGCCCAGGTGCCTTAACAGACTGGCCAATTGGAGACCAGGTTTAACGTTCCTCTCTTCCTTCGTTCCGTCTGCAGACAGAGACTTTGAGCCTCCGTGTGGTGGTGAGGAGGAGGAGGATGATGAGGAGACCATCGAAGTGGAGGAGGAACAGGATGGCAATGACCCTGAGACCCAGAGGAGGGAGATTGAGCTGCTAAGACAGGAGGGGACCATGTCCCTGGCAGAGCTGCTCAGCACCCTCAAACGGCCCCTTTCACAGGTGGGTACCATTGACACAGGAGACTGGGCAGAGCCCCTCACTCAAACACATGCGTACTGCATTCCCATGCCCTTCCTTTGTATAAGCTGGTGCACATTAACCTAATTGTTCATACTTTAAAATGTTGTAAATGTTGTTATTTGGTGGAGTCTGACTTTGTTCCTTCCACAGGAATCGGAAGAAGAGTGCTCAGACAATTCGTCCACAACAGTGGACGAAGACGCAGAGTTCACAGCCAACGAAGAGGATGGTAAGTAGGCCTTGTTATCCAATTGCAGTGAATGTTATGTGCATGTAAAGTAGCTCACTTGTCAATATATTGACTTGGTTGTGAGTATTGTGTAATTATTTGTCCCTGTCTGTGGTGCTCAGCTGAAGATGAGGAGGACACCATCGCAGCCCAAGAGGTGGTGGAGGGGGAAGCAGATCACGCGGGCGAGCTGGATGACTTGGCCAAAGAAGGTAACCTCCCACACTACTAAAATAGTATAACAGCTGTATCTGCTGCACAGATGTTGAGTCCAATGTGCTGTCTAGTTGTTTTTAAGCTATTGTCATTACAAGCTCCACAAGCCACTTTTCTAATCCTATCTGATGCCATGACGTCCATTATTCAAGACCATTCTAAACTTCATTTTCTTCCAATTCCCCTCCCAGGTGACATGACTGTGGAGGAGCTGCTGGAGAAGTACAAAGGAGCGTATGCCTCTGATTTCGAGGAGCCCTCGGCATCCGCCTCTCCTGCCAGCTCCGATGAGTCTGAAAATTCTGTAGACGAGCAAGAGGAGAGCGAGGAAGACAAAAGTGACGTGGAAAGCAACATCACCACCTCAGGTACTGTCCACTGTAACAAAACAGAACATATTTGCTCTCTAACCTAGTGAAAACTCTACGAAGCTTCACACTGAGCTTTCAGATTGAATTGATACTGTAGATGGACCTACAAACCAAAAACCTACTTTTCCCAGGGCCTTTTACCTTATGGATTTGACTGTCAAGCTAGTGCATTTGTCCTGATTTTATACCATGCTCACTGCATTACCCCTCTTCTCACCTAATCACTCACCAGATAATGAGGACAGTGGTGAGGAAGAGGTCATTGACAATGATGAAGAGGACAGTGATGAAGATGAGTGCGACGAGGGGATGGAAATCCTGCTGAAGGAGGGTGACCACAGTCCCCCTCTCCCAACCGGCCCGCGGCCCAAGAAGGAGATCAGCCACATTGCTGCTACTGCAGAGAGCCTGCAACCCAAAGGCTACACCCTAGCCACAACCAAGGTGGGTAACCCATGCCCTACAACACTGGCTAGATGATCGAACAAGGATCCTTTGCTATTAGTTTGTAGTTGACTTAAGGGAAAGGTTAATATTGTTCCATTCATTCCGTTCTAGCCATTACAATAAGCCCGTCCTCCAATAGCAAAATACACTACATGACCAAAAGTATGTGGACACCTGCTTGTCGAACATCTCATTCCAAAATCATGGGTGTTAATATGGAGTTGGTTCCATATAAAAAAAAATGTGCACATTGATAAAATATTCTAAACATAAATACCTTATTTATATAAGTATTCAGATCCTTTTCTATGACACTCAAAATTTAGCTCAGGTGCATCCTGTTTCTATTGATCATCCTTGAGATGTTTCTACAACATGATTGGTAAATTAAATTGATTGGACATGACTTGGAAAGGCACACACCTGTCTATGTAAGGTCCCACAGATGACAGTGCGTGTCAGAGCAAAAACCAAGCCATGCGGTCGAAGCAATTGTCTGTAGTGCTCTGAAAAAAACAAGCCATGCGGTCGAAGGAATTGTCTGTAGAGCTCTGAGACAGGATTGTGTCGAGGCACAGATCTGGGGATAGGTCCCAAAACATTTATGCAGCGTTGACGGTCCCCAAAGAGCACAGTGGCCTCCATCATTCTTAAATGGAAGACGCTTGAAACCACCAAGACTCTTCCTAGAGCTGGCTGCCCAGCCAAACTGAGCAATCAGGGGAGAAGGGCCTTGGTCAGGGAGGTGGTCGATGGTCTCTCTGACAGAGCTCCAGAGTTCCTCTGTGGAGATGGGAGAACCCTCCAGAAGGACAACCATCACTACAGTACTCCACCAATCATGCCTTTATGGTAGAGTGGCCAGATGGAAGCCACTCCACAGTAAAAGGCACATGACAGCCTGCTTGGAGTTTGCCAAAAGGAACCTAAAGGACTCTCAGACCATGTGAAACAAGATTCTCTGGTCAGATGAAACCAAGATTAAACTCTTTGGCCTGAATGCCAAGCATCATGTCTGGAGGAAAGCTGGCACCATCCCTACGGTGAAGCATGGTGTGTGGCAGCATCATGCTGTGAGGATGTTTTTCAGAGGGAGGGATTGGGAGACTAGTCAGGATCGAGATCGAGGGGAAATATGAACGGAGCGAAGTACAGTGATCCTTGATGAAAACCTGCTCCAGAGTGCTCAGGACCTCAGACTGGGGTGAAGGTTCACCTTCCAACAGGACAATGACCCTAAGCATATAGCCAAGACAACGTAAGATTGGCTTCAGGACAAGTCTCTGAATATCCTTGAGTGGCCCAGCTGGAGCCCGGACTTGAACCCAATCTAACATCTCTGGAGAGACCTGAAAATAGGCTGTGCAGATATGCTCCCCATCCAACCTGACAGAGCTTTGAGAGGATCTGCAGAGAAGAATGTAGAGTCAAACCCAAGTACTGAGTAAAGGATCTGAAGACTTATGTAAATGGGATATTAAAGTTTTTTTTTTTTAATATACTTTTGCTAACATTTCTAAACCTGTTTTTGCTTTATTGTTTGTTCTTCGTAATTAGGTTAAGACTCCCATTCCGTTCTTGCTGGTGGGCCAGCTGCGTGAGTACCAGCACATCGGCCTGGACTGGCTGGTCACTATGTACGAGAAGAAGCTCAACGGCATCCTGGCTGACGAGATGGGCCTGGGGAAGACCATCCAGACGATCGCCTTGCTAGCTCACCTCGCCTGTGAGAAGGGTAAGACATTGAGTCATTCATACACTAACATTTCAACGTTTTACCAGGACAATATAAGAGATGTACACAACCTATATATCGGATACTAAATCAAGTTGGTTGTTCAGGTAACTGGGGGCCCCATCTTATTATCGTGCCAACCAGTGTGATGCTGAATTGGGAGATGGAGCTGAAGCGCTGGTGTCCTGGATTCAAAATCCTCACTTATTACGGCAGTCAGAAGGAGAGGAAACTCAAGAGACAGGTAAACAATCACCAAATCCCCTCGTAAATGGATACAAATCGTCACTGGCACTTACTAACTCGGGTCTATCGCGCCTTACGATGACCCCTCACTCTGTTCTGGGCAGTCCTCTCCATCTTGTTTCACCCTTTGCCGATTTTTCTAATTGTCTGCCTTAAGCTCCTGCCTCCAGGTATTTCTTTGGCAACCTCTTATCCTTTTCCCTTGCGAGTTCCAAAATAATCTTCACTGGCGCTGCCTCATCTCCTTTCTGGTGCTCCGTGTCTCATTCCAACTGAACAAAAAGTCAGCCTTGCATACTGAAGTGGATAAAAGCCCTGGCCCACTTGAAGTGGATCAATTCAAGTGCCAGATCCTTTCGATAAGCTAATAAAAACGTCCTCTTTTTTTCAGGGTTGGACCAAGCCCAACGCCTTCCATGTGTGCATCACCTCCTACAAGCTGGTGCTGCAGGACCACCAGGCCTTCCGTCGCAAGTCCTGGCGCTACCTCATCCTGGATGAGGCCCAGAACATCAAGAACTTCAAGTCCCAGCGCTGGCAGAGCCTGCTCAATTTCAACAGGTCCGCACTAAGGGAGGAGGGAGGAGATGGTTATAGATGGCCAGTATAACTGTTGCCATTGAACATCATAATCCTAATTTATGAATGAATAAATAATAATAATAACACAAAGGATTCTTATAGCGTTTTCTAAAAACCTTCAGACAAGTGCTTCCATTTCTCTGCATTCTTCCTTTACTAATATCAGTCAAAATTATGACAACAAAAGCTGAAAGTTCTCCGTCCAGTAGAATACAAAAATCTTTAGTCGCAACCTCTGGTCATTATAACGTCTTCTATGTTTTTTTTTTTCTGGCCCCAGTCAGAGGCGCCTGCTCTTGACGGGAACCCCGCTGCAGAACAGCCTGATGGAGCTGTGGTCCCTGATGCACTTCCTCATGCCCCACGTCTTCCAGTCTCACCGGGAGTTTAAGGAGTGGTTCTCCAACCCACTCACCGGCATGATTGAGGGCAGCCAGGAGTACAATGAGGGCCTGGTCAAGAGGTTACATAAGGTAAGAACTCAGGCTGCCCTAGATGGAGGAACACGCAGGTGGTCAAGGGGGGGGTGGATTGGTCTGAATATTTAGGAGGGTCCAGATTATCACCATGAACTGTTTTAGATGTTTGTGCTCATTTGAGATGTTTTGAAATATATTCTGTTCCCTAACCTGACATATCACCACTTTTTGTTTTTCCCTTCCAGGTGCTCAGGCCGTTTCTGTTGAGGAGACTCAAGGTGGATGTGGAGAAGCAGATGCCTAAAAAATATGAGCATGTGGTGCGCTGCCGTCTGTCCAAGAGACAGCGCTTCCTCTACGATGACTTCATGGCACAGGCCTCGTAAGTATCTATAAACTAGGGTGTTACTGGAAGCAAATTAATGCATTGCAGGAGGGCTCAATGGTTTGAAAATCTGCCAGTAATTAGCTAATGAACTGTGCAGTCCTATTTCTAACATTTCCCAGAATGTTTTTACATCTATGATGTTGTACTTTAAACAGCTACTGTTGCTTAGATCATCTACTAGTTAGCATTGTATAGGAATTCCCCTTTTCTTTTTCGTCATCTCACTGTATTTCTCTCCCTTTCTATCGCTCTCTCTCTTAGCACCCGGGAAACGTTGGCCAGCGGTCACTTCATGTCTGTGATCAACATCTTGATGCAGCTCCGTAAAGTGTGTAACCACCCCAACCTGTTTGACCCGCGGCCCATCCACTCCCCCTTCATCACCAAGCCCATCGTCTTCCACACGGCCTCCCTGGTACAGAGAGCCCTGGAGATCTCCCCATTCAAGGTTAGTGTGTGTGTATGCACATATAAACATTTTAGATGCATATAAAATGCATTTTATATGTATCTAAACGTCCATAACCGAACCCCTCCACTCCTCTGTCCCTCAGCGTGGTGACCTGTCTTTGTTTGACCTGGTGGGTCTAGAGGGCAGCGTGTCCAGGTACAAGGCCGACGTGTTTCTGCCCCGACGGAAGGTCAGCCGCCAGCTGATCCAGGAGGTCATGGAGTCCCCCGACCCTCCTCCCCGCCCCAAACCTGTCCGTATGAAGGTCAACAGGATGTTCCAGCCCTTACCTAAGGCTGATGGTTGCACAGTGCTGGTGGTGAACAACCCTCGGCTCACCTGCCCGGTCACCCCTGCTGCTCAGGCCCCAAGGCCCCGTCTCATCCAGGATGTGACCCCAACCCTCACCCCTTCACCTCTAGTCCAACAAGGTTAGTACTAAATAGTATGGATTTAGAAATAAATAATACATGAATAGTTGCTGATTTGACATTGACCCAGATCTAAAGTAATCCTGTCTTCTCTTCCCTTGTTTCCATGAACCCTCAGCGGTGTATTCAGTGGCACCCACTGCCCCTTCACGCCCGCCTGTGCACCCCAGCGGCCCCTGTGCGGTGGGAACTGTTGTGAGGTCTGGCTCCCCAATGCCAGTCTTGGCTGTGCGCTCGCCCACCGCCTCCTGCAACCCCGCCACCCATTCCACCCCTACTTCCAGCAACGTCATGACACAACGGGTTCTGCTCAGCCCAGACATGCAGGCCCGACTTCCCTGTGAGTACCTGCCATTCTCTCAAACACTATCGGGCAACCAATGTGTGTGAACAGTGCATAAGAACAAACTGAAAATGCACTGGATTACCTTTTTTAAAAAAAAATGGTATTCCTACTGGTGAAATGACCTTCGTCAGCATTTCTTTAATGACTCTCTCTTTCTCCATCTCAGCTGGGGAGGTAGTGAGTATCGCCCACCTGGCCTCGTTGGCTGGGCGTCCTGTGTCGTCGTGCCAGGGCAGTAAGCCTGTTACCTTCCAGCTGCAGGGCAACAAGCTCACCCTGTCTGGAACCCAGCTCCACCAGGTCCCTGTGGCCCCTCCACGCCCAGTACAAGGTCCACTCAGATCCTAACAGTAACTAAAGTATCATATGAATGGCCCATGTCATAAAACTCTAGAATGTGTTGATATAGGCAGCCATCTTGGTGTTCTATTAAATTTAGTGGTACAGTATCTATCCTATACTGCGCTGACAGGAGTGTCTAAATGGGTTCTTACAGTGGGCTCCGCAGGTAACTTCATGCATCTGGTGACCAGCGGAGGGCAGCACCACCTCATCAGCCAGCCAGCCCAGGTAGCAGTGTTCAGTTCAGCCAACACCCATGCTGCCACCCCCTCTCCCGCACCCTCGGAAATCCAGCTGCCTCTCAACGCTTCTCAAGGTACAGCAGCGTCCCCCTTCAAGACTACGGTCACTGATCTGATCTTCTCTGGTTAGCCGTCTTTTACCCTGGACTTGTTTTTTAAGCGGTTCATGGATGGTCATGTTCTTACTCGTCTTTCCTCTCCAGTGCCCTCCTCCATGGTGACCAGCTCTGGGATCGTGAAGATCGTGGTACGCCAGTCAAGTAAGGAAGGAGGAGGTGTACCCACCCTGGCAGTGCCCCCTTCTCCACGCGTAGCCCCCCAGGCATCACCCTCCATACACCACCATGCCAATACCAACATTGCTCTGAGATCCCCCCCTGCACATTGCCACCCCGGACCCGCCACTGCTCAATACACCCTGGCCCCCCCTAGAACCCCTACGTCGGTCACAATTAGAACCTCTACCCCAGCCCCTCCTCGTATCCCTGCCCCTCGAATCCCTATCCCAGCCCCTCCTCGAACCCCTACTCCTGCCCCCCTTCAGAACCCTACCCCAGCCCCTTCTCGAATCCCTATCCCAGCCCCTCCTCGAACCCCTACTCCTGCCCCCCTTCAGAACCCTACCCCAGCCCCCAGTCAGCCTGAGCCCCCTTGCCCAGTGCTGAAGGTAGTAAAGGGGCCAGCAGAAACCAGCACAGAACAGAAAGGTGAGTTGATGAATGCAAGTAATTTGAAAACTGTTTCTGTATTTACAATCCCTGTATTGAACAAGTCACTTCTCCTCTCTAGATCGTCCGAATTCTTTGTCAACACGTGAGGAGAGCAGCGACACTAAATCAGCCGTTCCTAAATCAGGGTCCCATGTTGGTGGATTTGTCCCCCCTCGACCTCGGGCACAACCTCGCCCACATCCTCGCTCCCCCTTCTACATGGTACTTCCACTACATCTGCTTTTTTCTTTTACTAATCCCCCCCCCCCCCCCCCCCCCCTTGCTACTTGTTTAAATCACCATGTAGGTAGTATTGAGGTTGTCATATTTTCTAGCATATCCCACAGTAGTACCTTCTTGAGTTATGTCAGTCATCAGTCCACAGCATAATTCTTAACCTGACTCCTGTCATGTTCCTTTAAAGAGACTTCATAACTTTTTTGTATATTTTTTTGACAATGTTGTGCCGATCTGATCCCGCCTCCCACTTTAACCTTGCAACCTCATTGGACATCATTCCACCTGCCAATCAACATTGGGCGAGTTAGTTTTGCATGGCCTGGTGCTGGCACTGGGCCATGTAAAACGAACTCGCCCAATGTCCCTCAAAGTTTGGTTGTGGTTAATTCCTTGTTGTACAGACCAGTATGGCAAGAAAGCAATTGTGAGGATGTAATTGTATACTTATGGAAAAGTTATAGCTTACTTATGACTGCATCAAATGTCCTACTCCTTGAAAGTTGTGTAATAATTTATATATTGCATTTGCGTACGTGATAAATTATGATAGCTGAAAATCAACTACAGTGTTGGATTGTTACATATCATGGAATGAATACCTGTCTGCATGTTTATAAGGACAGATGGCATGGAATTATTTGATTTGGATGGATGGTTGTAAAACAGAAATGTACTTTATTTGTTTTTTGAAGTAGGTGAAATTTGCAGTATACATTTCTCGAGAGTTGTGTGTGTGCCTGTGATTCCCGCAATATATTCCAAAATTCAAACAAAATATACAGGCGGCAGCATTTAGGAGGCACATGGTGTTTCTGATTAGTTTGACAATTGTCTTCTAATGTATTTGTTTGGCTACATTACCATCAATAGCGCACATCATTTTCTGCTTGGTTTCCAGATAAATGTAGCCTATTGAAAGAGAATGATGCAAGGATGTGATCAAAATAAGTGCATGTTACAAGGCAATCCCACTCATTTCAGTGCGCTCACTCACTACATGAACGAGCGTGTCTCTCATGCACTAAATTATGCCAAGTAAAAATATGATTCTGTGCCTTTTGCCGCTGGGAGAGAACTGCAGATGGTTTATTATTCATGTATGAGCCATACATTGACGCGTTCAGTCCAAAACGGGAGGTAAAAAAAAAGAACAAGGTTGTTTTCAGTCCTTTGGAGCTCCTCTTTAATTGTTTCTGTCTTATCAACTAACAAAGTATTCCTTTCCTCCCTGTCAGTCATGGCTGGCAGACAGCCGCAAGAAGCAGCGAGACAGCCGCCTGGCCCAAATCATCCGGATCAATGACCTGCACTGCAGCGCCAAGCCCGTGTACGGCCATGAGGTGCTGGACTTCCTCACCTTCCTCCCGGGCTCCTGCCCTGCTCCGGCCCCCAGGGCCCTGGGTCAGTGGGGCCGCTCGGGCCACACCGCCTGCTTGTTTGCCCAGTCCCACAGCACCGTGGACTACTGGGACCAAAGCCGCGCCCTGAGGGAGGCCATCCACACCACTGAGGACAGGCTGCAGCTGCTCAAAGATGTGATAGAAAGGTAACAAACTGACTGCTGCTTTCCACTGTCTGGAATCACGAGACGGTCTAGATTTTTGTTCTAGCCCTTCACTAACCTTTCCTTTTTTTTAACGAATCACCAAGCCCTTCACTAGTTAAATCCGGTGTGTCTGTTTCCAAACACTTTCTGTTTATCTTTCTTGTGATGCCTACCTGATTTTTTATTTTTTATTTCTTTTTTTCCTACTCCTCCAGGTTTACGTTTGTGATCCCACCGGTGGAGGCTCCAACCATCACCATGCACAGCTGCCACCCCCCTCCATCTCTGAGCCACAAGCAGGCCATGTTCACCTCGCTGCTCTCCTCCCAGGTAGCCCCGCTCACACGAAGTCTGCACCGCATCCAGTGCAACATGAGGACCCACTTCCCTGACCTGAGGCTGATCCAGTACGACTGCGGTGAGGCCCCACTCCTCCGACATCACACTTGTTTTTCAGTATAGAACATAGGACTTAACACCCTAGAGTCGATTGACACACCAGTGCGTCAATCTAAAAAATATAAGAGTTAAAAAATGAACACTCTATGGAAAGGGGAGACTCTCACGAACACTATGGTGGTCTCAAGCGCAAGGGAACTCGTCTGAAGTCGGTGCCGTTGATGTGCCAACTTGTTTGGACGCATCCGAACCGTTTGGTTTACAAACTAATGTGATCCCACTGTGGAACTCGATGGTGTTCTCCGTTATGATCTATGACCCCCCACAATTATCACGGGACTTGTCTAAAAGTAACCGTTACAGGTTAAAAAAAAAAATCGATGGCAGTGTGGAGGTAGTTTTGTTCCTACCCTAAAGTGGTTCAAAATGTGTTACAAAATAATATTGATATATTTTCTAGATATCAGACAGACACTTCAAAACCTTATTCCTTATGAACGTGTTTTATTAAATGTTTTCTATTTTTTTGTGGATACCTAAAGGGGTCTTAAAATTCTAAATCAAATGGCTAAATGATCCATCTTAAAACAATTCCATATGTCAGCTTAGAACAATAGTTGGGGCCGGTACATCCTGTGTAAACACAAACTCACTTTCTTGACACATAACATGGAGAACTTTGACGAAAGGCTATCAGAACAAGTTCACAAATAAAAATGTCTTTATGATACCTCGTGTAGGGATTTCCAAGACAGGAAAATTAGTTTGAACTTCTGGAAAGAGATTGAGAGATAATGGGGATAGATGTGGTAAAAAGGTAGATGGAATGCAGACCGTGGGGTAGAAGAAAGACGCTGGATTGGCGCACATTCAACAAATCTGATCAAACAAAGTTGATATTTCTTAGGTCCGTCATGGTGATTTTGATGTATAGTAACAAGCCCACAATGTGGTTACTAAAATCCGATTTGGATATACACTGGAAAACATAACTGAAGTTTTGGTCCCGTGTTTCATGAGCTGAAAAGAAGAGAAAAAATCCTTGAAATTTTCCACACGCACAAAAAGCTTATTTCTCAATTTTGTGCACAAATGTGTTTATATCCCTGTGAGTGAGCTTTTCTCCTTTACCAAGATAATCCATCCACCTGGCAGGTGTGGCATATCAAGAAGCGAATTAAACAGCAGGATCATTACACAGGTGCACCTTGTGCTGGGGACAATAAAAGGCCACTTTAAAATGTGCATGTTTGTCACACAACACATTGCCACCGATGTCTAATGTTTTTGGGAAGCGTGCAATTGGCACACTGACTGCAGGAATATCCACCAGAGCTGTAACCACGCCAGCCCAGGACCTCTACATCTGTCTTTTTCACCTGTGGGATTGTCTGAGGGGGGCCTATGGTCTATGCCCTCCCAGGCCCACCCATGGCTGCACCCCTGCCCAGTCATGTAAAATCCATAGATTAGGGCCTAATGACTGATTTTCCTTATGAACTGTAACTCTGAATAACTACGAGTGGTGCGGTGCAGACCAATTTATTGGATGCGTATGAAAGCTTGCTGAAAGATCGCAAGATAAATGAATACTCTGACTTCTGCGGGGGCCGCATTGCAGCAAATGCGGTCCGGCCATTGCAGACATTGGATTGACCATGCAGAGTCTTTTAGGAAACTTGTCTTGTTTTAGCTTGGCATTTGTTAAGGAATTTGAACTCCCGACACCTCCCATCAGTTTGGCTGTGTGTTTGCACACACCATGACACGAAAAGCCACTGTGTCAACTAGAAGTGTTGTTACTTCAATGATGATGAGTCGGAACGGGTTCTCTGGGTTCACTGGCTCGGGTTCTGTGTCTCTGGGTTCAGTTCTCCAGAGCAGCGTGTCTTTCAGTTGAAGACATTGAGGCATTTGTCTGAGGGGGGGTGCTTTTAACTCAATACAGCCTTTGGACAATAACACTGGTGTGTGTGCAGGTAAACTGCAGACGCTCCACACTCTGCTGCGACGGCTGAAGGAGGGCCAACACCGCGTGCTCATTTTCACCCAGATGACCCGCATGCTGGACGTGCTGGAGCAGTTCCTTGGCTACCATGGGCACATCTACCTTCGCCTGGACGGCAGCACCCGTGTCGAGCAGAGACAGGTGAGTGGCGCTATGACTCCTGAGCTCTATGGGATTCTGTTGTTGTGTTGGTCTTCAGCAAACTCATTCAGTAGGAGTCAATTCCATTCCCGAAGGAATTTTGCGGCTATTTTGTTTCTTGAGTTGAATGGAATTGACCCGGAGTTCAACACTGTGCCGAAACTGCTAACGGATGCTGACTGTCGGTTGAGAACCAAAAACATTTGTTTTCTCCTGTGTCCATCATATATCTTTCTCTCCCTCTCAGTCCCTGATGGATCGCTTCAACGCTGATCGCCGCATCTTCTGCTTCATCCTGTCCACGCGTAGCGGCGGCGTGGGGGTGAACCTCACGGGCGCCGACACTGTGGTGTTCTACGACAGTGACTGGAACCCCACCATGGACGCCCAGGCCCAGGACCGCTGCCACCGCATCGGACAGACCCGCGACGTCCACATCTACAGGTGCCCAGTTGAAACCCTCCCCTGAAAGTCTCCAGAAACAGCATGAGTTGTCCGCGTACTTCGACTCCGAAGGTATGACAATGTGTTGAACGTCTGGTGTGACTATTCTCCCCCCCCCACCCCCTTCCAGGCTGATCAGTGAGCGCACGGTGGAGGAGAACATCCTGAAGAAGGCCAACCAGAAGAGGATGCTGGGAGACATGGCGATCGAAGGAGGCAACTTCACCACTGCTTTCTTCAGACAGGTACGTCTCCACTGACACTGGTCTTTGACGTCGTCCATTTGCTCTGACTTGAGGGCAGTTCAAAAACGAACTACGCTCCTCTCTCTCCTCTCAGCAAACCATCAGGGAACTATTTGATGTGACGGAGGGGGAGAAGAAGGAGATGATCGTGGAGCTCTCTGTGCCCCAGCCTGAGGAAGAGGAGACTGTCAACAAACAGAGCACCACCATCCTGGAGCAGGTCAGTCACAACCAACACACTGGCAATAACAGGATGTATAGGAGGTTTACTGGTGTGTTCAGAGCAGGTGTCTCTCAGACCATAGACGCCTGTTTATACCACAACATAAAGCAGCAGGAGTCTGGAAGAGACCCAGAGACTAGCACCTGAGTGTTTGGATCAGCACGGACTCCATACGAACAAGCTTTGAAAATACAATGAATAAACTTGATTATTAGAGGACAAATGATTGTGTTATTTAAGTCAGTTCTCTCTCTGCCACAGGCCCTGTGTCGTGCCGAGGATGAGGAGGACATAGTGGCCGCCTCCCAAGCCAAAGCAGAGCAGGTAGCTGAACTGGCAGAGTTCAACGAGGCCATCCCATTGGACGAGGCTGGTGAAGGGAGGGACCCAGAAGAAGAGGAGCTCTCCAAGGCCGAGCAGGAGATAGCGGCTCTTGTGGAGCAGGTGATTGTTGCTCAATATCCCTGTTTTTGGCCTATCCCATCTGTTATTTGACGATGTGCAGCAAATCTGACCGCCTGTCTTTTTCCCCCACGTCTCAGCTAACTCCTATAGAACGCTATGCTATGAACTTCCTAGAGGATTCACTGGAGGATGTGTGCAAGGAGGAATTAAAGCAAGCCGAGGTAAGATTGCTATTTCTCAGTGCATTTAAGAGAGCTTGACATGTGTCCATGTTTAATTGGTTCACCCTATTACAGACCTGAGTTAAAATAAAAATCACTAGCGACTGCCCATCTCTCTGCTCTGTGTTTACAGGAGCAGGTGGAGGCTGCCAGGAAGGGGCTGGACCAGGCAAAGGAGGAGGGCCTGAAGCTGCAAGCAGGCTCCTCAGACAACGACGACGAGGACTTCTCATCACAGCCAGTAGAGGAGCCCTCCACTCCCGGGTCGGGCCGCCGCCCACGCAAACACAAAGAGAAAGGCGCCCCCTCCACCAGGACCAGCGGCAGGCTCCGAGGGACCACGGCCTCCCCAGAGCCCGACACCCCAACCCCCACCCCTAGAGAAGTGCCTGAAAGACTCCGCTCTGTTTTGAGAGGACGAGGGGGGACCAAAGACACCACCACCCCGGCTCACACAGAGCACCCAAGGGTCCACACCACCTCATCAAGGCTCCAGGAATCTGCCAAAGCTGCAGCGACAACCACGGCCTCTCCTCGAGACTCCAGTCTCATATCCGGGGCGGCAGCGCCACTTCTCCGGACCCAGTCCCACTCCAGTTCAGTGCCTTCCACTGCCACCAGTCCTCCAGCTGGGAAACCACTGACACAACCAGGGGACTCGGACACTGAGTCACCCAGGAGGGAGCAGGGAGAGTGTGTCTCCTCGGATTCCATGTGTCCGGTGGACCACCAGTCATACTCTGCCCAGGCCAGGGATTATGACAGCAGGGACCAGAAGTCCCTGTCTCCCCCCTTGGTGTGCTCTCTCTCCCGGTCGCCACGCAAGCGCCAGTCAGCCGACGGGGAGGTCCTGCTAGGCCTCCCGGAACATTCCCCGTCGGCCAAGGTCCTGCGGAAGCTCCCTGGTCGCCTGGTGACAGTGGTGGAGGACAAGGAGCCCAGGAAGAGGAGGAGAGGCAGCGGAACGGGAGGAGGCTCATCAGAGGAGCTGGAGCACGCAGAGTCGGGCCGAGGCTCAGACGTGCCAAGCGGAGACGCTACATCCCAGGCCCCTGACAAAACCAACCAATCCCCCAAAGAGAAAGATAAAGGGACGGCCTCAAAATACTCCTCAAAGATCACCAACCTCCCAGAGGACCTTTTAAGACACACCCATCCTGCCAGAAACTACCCTCCTTACTCCCCACCCCACCACTCCCCTGACATGCCGGTGCTGAGGAACCTGCCGGTGCGGCGGCGGCTTGAGAGTGAGTCTCGCGTGGCAGCCCAGTTAGGAGAGCAGGGTCTGGGCCGAGGGAGAGGAGGGAACTACCACAGGAAAATGGACACTCAGCCAGGAAATGAAGGCACCGCGTCCTCGGGCACTAATGTTGCTAACTCGACCCCGCCGTTGAAACGAAAGAGGGGCCGACCCCCCAAGACTCCCCTCAGGGTGGTGGAACCCCAGCCAGAGCATCTATCCCCTCCCCACCCTAACTTACCAAGTGAGGAGAGGAGCCCCCCCTTCTCCGCAAAACGCAAGAGAGGTCGTCCCCGCAAAAACTTTGGGTGCAAAAATGCAGTGGGTGCAGGAAAGAACTCAAACGCCCCCACTGCCAGCACCACCAGCCAAGCTAGTTTCCTGTCTGACACTGCTGCTGCAGACACAGAGCCACTAGCCCAGTCTGCCCCCACTAAGCCTCAAACTGTGGCCACCTCTGCTGTCTGCACCAGCCAAGCCTCTCCGTCTACCAAAGCTGAGGAGTCCACCGCAACATTAAAAGCAGACACTAAGACTGAGTTCCCTACCACAACCCCAGCTCAAGTCCTTACCGTAACTGCTATTCCTGCGCCAAGCCGAACTCAAGTTCCCACCTCAATTCCAATCTCTGTCGCCACCTCAAACTCAACCTCTGTTCCTGCCTCAAGCTCACCCACAGTTTCCACCCCAAGCTCACACACAGTATCCACATCGAGGATGACCTTTGGTCATGCCTCAAGGTCAACCTCTGGTCCCATCCGAATTCCAACCGCAGTCCTCACTTCAACACTGGCCCAATTCCTCACTTCAAGACCTAGAGTCACCACTTCACCGCCAGTCTCCACTTCTCCATCAATCTCCACAACAACTGCCACACAAATCTTCACCCCTACCCCCAACACTCCTCCCCTTGCCCAAATCACTATCCCTACTCCAGCTCTAGCCCAAATCCCCAAAATTGCCACATCAGCCTCTACTCCAACCAGCACCCCCACACCAACATTCACACATGTGAAACCAACCCTTACTCCGGTCCCTACCACAGTTGTCACAACTAATCTACCAACACTTAGTAAACCCACCACAACCTCAATCGCAAATCTAACCACAATTTCCACACCAGCCCCACCCAGAATTGTCACCACTGTTACCACTGCCGCCGCAGCAGCAGCTCCTGCCACAGCCTCCATACCAACTTCTACCAAAATCACCACCACAACCCCCATACCAGGCCCTACGCCAACCATCACGTCAACTGCTACACCAGACCCTACCACAACGGTCAGAATTGTCACCACCATTACAGCAGCTCCTGCCACAACCTCCATAACAACTTCTACCAAAATCACCCCCACATTAACCATCACATCAACTGCTACACCAGATCCTACCACAACCGTCAAACCAACCCACACACCAGTCCCTACCACGATCACCACAACCTCTGTTCCAATTCCCAACACCATCCCCACAGCAACCACAACCAGAACTGTCACCACTGTTACTGCAGCCACTACCACAACACCAAACCCCACCCCTTCCCAAGTACCCATCACCACCAAAATCCACACCCAGATATCCACTCCAAGTTCAACACAAGTACCCCCCCGAGCCCAAATTCCTGTTACGTCCAGCATCTCCACTGCTGTGGCTGTCACCGAGAACCAGGCTTTGGAGCCTGCTCCAGTGGAGACTGCCCATAACAGAGACTCCGAGAAGATAACAGACATGGAGGTAGAAGAGGAGATTAGTGACTCTCAACCGAAAAAGAGAAAAGTGGAGAATTCTGAAGCCAAAGACACTGTCCCAGAGGCCCCAGTGGCTCCTCGGCCAGAAGAAACCAGCAAGAAGAGGCCTCTCAGTCGCCAGAGCAGTCAAGAGTCTGTGCGCTCCTCCTCTCCTTCCTCAGTGTGTTCCACATCCACTCCCACACGGTCAGCCCAACACAAGAAGGGTGCAGAGAAGAGGGCACCTGCCAAGAAGATGCGAGGGGAGGTTTCCTCTGACCCAGAGAAGGGGGAGGGAAAGGCAGAGAAAGATTTCACCAATGCTACTCAGAGGAAGCAGTCCAGGTCCTCCTCTTCAGACTCTGACACCTCTGAAACCAGGAAGGAGCGCCTCCTCACCCGCTCAGCCCAGAGCCGGCAGGAGACCGAGGGGGATGGAAGACCCGCCAGGAGCTCTGAACGTGTGGGCAGGAATGTGTCCAACAACACAGGTACTGATGAGTCTGGCAGCCAGACATCCTCTGTGAGAGTCACTCGGAAATCTTCTGTTCCTCAGCCCACCCCAGAGAGAAAACCCCAGTCCAACAGTGTGCCCTCTATCCAGCCAGAGGTCCTAGGGAAGAGGTGTTCAGCCCTGAACGCTGCAGCCAAACTCCTTGCCATGCGAGGCAGGATCGACACCCCTGGCAGCAGGAAAGACCCTGCGGCTAAGACCAGTGGGCAGAATGCCACTTCTCCTGCTTCCTCTGACAAGAACCAGAAGTCCAAATCTAAAAGTGCACCTGCCACTCCGCCAACCAACTGCAACAACAAAGTAGGAAGCAGCAAGACAACCCCAACCCAGTCAAGCCGCACCGCTGCACGTTCCACCCGCCAGTGCCCTGGTCCCCTCGTCCCGGCCTTGGAGACGAACAGCAAGAGGGGGAGCAAAAAGGAGGAGAAGGAAAAGAAGAAGCCTTCCGAGGGAAAGGAGGAGGGTGAGCGGGAGACGCGCTCGTCCAGGGGCCACAGTGCATGCAGCAGCATGAGTAGCGATGGTGGTGGAGGCAGCAGCAGGAGCCAGAGCAGCAGCAGTAGCCTCAGCTCCCAGAGCACCGGGCCCAGGCCCAACCACTCACGAGCACCCTCCTCCGGCAGTGAACGTGAACGCAGCACCGAGAGGGGCAGGAGGCGCAGCCACAGGAAGGAAGGAGAGGGCCGTGGGAGGGAGACCCGGAAGGAAAGAAAGGAGAGGCACGCCCAGAAGCGGGAGAGGCTTTCCCAGGAAGGGAACGCCGGATCGGGAGAGGGCACCCCGGACAGGGTGCTGCGCAGCGTGGCGGCTATGGCAGCGGCTCAGGCCCGCACACCAGCCGCTAACACCCGCTCCTCCTCAGCCCAACACAACAAGACATGATGGGAGGACTAGAGATGAGGAGTGAGGGATTCTGACTGGAAAAATAGAGGGGTAGGTTGTAACAGAGGAGATATGACCTCTAAAGTTGCTGCTTTGTCTACACTGACAGACCAGAGCAGAACAATGAGTGTTGTGCAGGTCAGTGACCTCTCTCCCTCTTGGGCCCCTCCCCCCCCCCAACCCACATTAAAGCTGGTCTCCTCTCCAGTTCAGCCATCATCAACTGGGGGAAAGGCTCAGGGATGCCAGACTGTGTGCAAAGAGAAAGGTGGCACCATGGTAGTGCCATTCCAGAGGTGAGGTGTTGCTAGTCCTGAAGGTGTCACTTCATGCAGACAGTGACTTGATTGCGGGGACTTTGTTGCGAGTGAGTAAATTGTTAGTTCACACTATGTACTGTAAAACATTTAAAAAGACTGGAATACTAAGAGATGTATATGTGTCCGAGAGAGGTTTAAATTGTGCCCTATGTACAGAGTTTATTCGCTGCCAGGGTTATTGATTGAAAATAAGCTTGTGAGTGACAGTTGTATCGTAAGATGAAGGTTTTAGACAGTTGGGTTCTGGACATATTGTCAACTGTTCTGTTTCCAGTCAGTTGATAAGTGATGGATATTTTATGGTTTCTTCCAGGGAAATGGGAAGAGAGCAGATCTGTAAATGTGATCTTTGCTGCACTATGCTGGAGTTGGTCTTTGCTTGGGCCTCCCTATCTTGTGATTTTCTGCCCACATTTTTAAATCCAGCCTGCATTTTTTTTATTCGCACATCAGACATGTTGTCCTCAGCATAATTTGAGTGCATCGTTGTGTAGTATTTTTATTACATCAATTTCAATCAAAATACTATTATGTTCCTGGTACCTCACACAATGCATCTTTCAAGCTCTAAATATGTATGTCTTTCTTGGGCTTCTGCATCTTGAAGATAGTACTTATTTTGCTTACTGGCAATGCAGAAACAGGAGCAGAACTTTGATTTAATTCTCCTCACCTTTCCAAAGTCAGTCAGACATTATGGTCAACGTCATGAAGTTGATCTAAAAGGGGATTGAATCCTTGTGAATAAAATGAGTGCCTATTAGGCCGAGCAGGTGGACGGAGATCCCAGTTTGCCTTGTCAAGTACCTGACGTTGGGGTGTCGTCATTAGTACAAAAAAATATTTAAAAAATCCACCTTCTGTAAATCACAAGTAAAGCACCCTATGCATCAGTGCTATCAAATTCTATATCATTTTTTACTATTGTCATTTCTTCATTGCACCTCTTTCATGTAAGTACTTGGACAAAACATGTGAATAAAACACTGGTACAGTTCCAGGTGGCTCTATATATTGTCAATTTACTTTGAGGACTTGCATTTGGAAAAGCTATTTTTGGGCAGGGTGCTGTTTTGAGTGAATGGGTGGGTGGAATATGGTAATGGTCTTATTTTGTTATCTTGATGTCTTTCATTTGTTACATTCCTCTGTTCCCTTGTAATTCCACGTCGTTTTACTTGAAAGATTAATAGACAATGAGTTGAATAAAAAGACCAAAAATGTATTGGGTGTTTGGATGTCTTACTACCTCTACCTTAGTTGAATCAACTGACTAATTTATGGAAAACAGCATCTGCTAAATGACTAAAGTGGAAATGTGTTTGTGCACGGTGCTTGTATTATACATCTCATTAGGTGTCATGCAGGATTTGTTGTAAGATCAATATTGCTGGTTGGAATGTAGGCATATGGGGCAAATGTATACTGAACAAAAATATAAATGCAACCTGCAAAGATTTTACTGAGTTACGTAAGGAAATCAGTCAATTGAAATAAATTCATTAGGCCCCAATTTACGGATTTCACATCATAGCAAAGGCATACTCACTTGGCAGCCAGGCCCAGCCAATCAGAATGAGTTTTTTCCCCACAAGGGCTTTATTACAGACAGAAGTACCCACACACGATCCTGCAGGTGAAGAAGCTGGATGTGGAAGTCCTAGGCTGGTCTGTGGTTGTGAGGTCAGTTGGACGTACTGCCAAATTATCTAAAACAACGGAGGCAGTTTAGGGTAGGGAAATTTACTTTGAATTATCTGGTGGACATTCCTGCAGTCAGCATGCCAATTGCACGCTCCCTCAACTTGAGACATCGTGTTGTGACAAAACTGTACATTTTAGTGGCCTTTTATTTGCCTCGGCACAAGGTGCACCTTAAATTGAACATGCTTATTGAAATGCACACCTGTCAGGTCGATTAATTATCTTGGCAAAGGAGGGATGTAAACAAATTGTGCACAATTTGAGAAGCTTTTTGTGCTTCTGGAACATTTCTGGGATTTTTTATTTTAGCACATGGGACCAACACTTTATATGTGGAGTTTATTTTTGTTCAGTGTACCATAAAGCCCGTCAGGGATTTGCTTATGTAGCCATGTCTTTAGTACATCAATCTGATGGCTATTGAGAACATATACAGTACTAGAAAATGTTACATTTTAAAGGTGCAAGATGTCCCTCCTACGATATTTCTGAGGACTGTTTCCCTCAGAGAATATGCAGCAGTAGCAGAAAAAGGCACGGAGACAAACCATACTCTGCTAACTTTAATCTGGGCAACAGTTAAACCCATTTCATTTTTTAAAATTAAAATTGCTGAACATTTGATACAAAATTCAACAGCCACATAATATACAGTAACAATGTACTTCACTGCTCTCCTCACTCATCCCGTTTCTCCCTTCGCCAAATACTGTACAAGTATTTAGCTCCTCTTGTCACTTCATAGGGAGGAGCTAGTGGGCACAGAGAATTAAGGCTAGGGTACAGTACCATGGCTGATCTCTTCACGGTTTGAAAAACAAATCTGATATAAAATGGTTAGTTCTTGAAGCAGAAGAGCATTGAATAATTACAGAACAGATTCCATCCCTTCTTTAAAATAAGGTAGTACGCTACTATACTCCATGATCTCAGACAGAGCCCTTAGATTTTTGCAAACACAAGAAAATGTTAATTAGGGAAAAAAAGGCACCATAACTATAAGGGTTCCTATTACTGTGGCACGACTAAACATAGCAGCTTCCATAATATTAAAATTATAAATAAATACTGAAGTGAATAGGACATGCTTAGACCACATTCTCCTAATGGGAGAGACATTTCAAGTGCCAATTCTTTATAAAAGAGTCACATGGAACTCATTTCAGACACCTTTCAAATTTGATAACTGCACGTCTTAATTACTCACCAAATAATAAATTGGCGATATACAATTTTATTATTCTAGATCTGCATTTAAAAACAAGAAGCCATAAGCGCTTAAAATGATTTTTTTCCCCACTTTGTACTAATACAATAAGAATCACTTAAGCACTTTAGTTTTCCTGAGCAAATCTGATCAGCACCTTGTCAGTGTCGGTTCAAATACTGCATTCTTCCTTGGGGACACGTATGGGTCCAACAAGTTGAGTAAGTAACGGAGTTGTCCACACATTTTCATTTAGGGTGCCATTGAAGAAAAGGGCACCACAGAGAGCCCCAAAAAAACTTCAGCATTGCCTTTTGCTGAAAGTGGGGCAGTTAACGTATGAGCATGAGAGACAATGGCTGTTTGTGCCTGTGTGCCTCCCGGTCTGTGCCAGGGTATCGATAGTTAAGAGGTCAGTGATATCAATAAGACAGGACTTCTCTTCAAGGTCCCAGGGCAGAAGTGGGTTAGAGGAAGATGACACTGCAAGGAAGAATTTCAAAAAAGTACAAAATAAGTTGATTGAATACATTGACCTAATCAATAAATGGTTCATAGTTTTGTATTTTTCAGTAAATTAATGTTGAAATATGGCTATTTTTGCTAACTACGAGAGAACTCACATCAGGATCTCAGGAGAAGCTGATAGCCAATGAGATTGCTAAAATGAGGAGGAGAATGGCACAGCATAACGCAATCCATATCTTCTTCTGTAGAGGAAGAGAGCGATAGAAAGGTAGTATCAATGTTCATTAGCTAACCTGTCCAATAATTGGCACAACCTTAAAATTAATTCCTACCTTGCGTGCTTTGTTTTGGTAGGTGGCAGCCTTCGCAGTGTCTACCACTGCCTTTTCTACATAGTTAGTTGAATTGATGATGTTGGCTTCAATGCGGTTGACCATCTCCCCCTGCATAACAGAACAACAGTTTGTCAATTCAGCAAACGCTTCACTAAAAAGGTATTTTGCCAACCAACTTTCTCAGTAACAAGTCTCCAAAGCCCATTTCTCCTTCCTCCCCAAAGTGTGTGCACTTGTACTGGTGTGGGAAATAGAATTTGAAAAATGGATTCTGCCCATGCTTGCACCAATCCAAAGCTTTTAAACCTTTGACAGGGAGTTAACAAGTGCACACTTGGGTAAGAAAGGTAATAGGGCTCCAGTTTGTCCTCCTGGGGTGTGACAGTCTTACCTGAGCCTCCACCTCCATGGCCAGGTACCGGAACATGTCATGCAGGTCCTTAATGCTCCTTTCCAGTTTAAGGATCTCATCATGCCGGGACTCAATCTCATTCAGTGCCTGCTTAGTGGCTTTAGCGTCAATCAGGATCTACAGGAAGGAGAGAGTAAATGTTACAATCAGGTTATTTAGAGCCTGACAAAATGTCTGAGAAATGACGACAAGTGTCTATTTAACTGCTCATAAAACTTAACACATCTAGTCAAGAGAACATCAACTACGCTTGAACTGAAACAGCTATAGTCACACTATAAAGCAAGGGTGGCCAAAGGGTTCCATCTATGGGGATCTCTTTCACAACTATGGTGACTATACAGATTTCTAAGAATGTCCCCAGACACAGGCATTGCAATGAGTGCTTACCAAATCCAAACCTGTAGTCCAATGCAAGCAAACAAGAGTGTCTTAAAACAAATGTCATTTTACTCCCAAGTGCCTTCAGAAAGTATTCAACCCCCTAGACTTTTTCCACATTGTGTTGTTACGAAGTTGGATTGATCTGTCATTTTTTTTAAATCGAAGATTTACACAAAACTCTGTTCAGTGGAAGAAGAATTAATTAAAAAAAGTAATGAAACAATATATCTTGAGTAGATGAATATTCAACCCCTGAGTGTTAGAATCACCTTTGACAGCAATTACAGCTGTGTCTTTTTGGGTTCGTCTCTAAAAGCTTTGCACACCTGGACCGTACAATATTAGTTTTTAATTATTAAGCTCTGTCAAGTTGGTTGTTGATCATTGCCAGACAGCCATTTTCAAGTCTTGCCATATATTTTCAAGCCAATTTAAGTAAAAACTTTAACTAGGCCACTCAGGAACATTGAATGCAGTCTTGGTAAGCAACTCGAGTCCAGTGTATGTATAGTTGGCCTTCTGTTTTAGGTTATTGTCCTGCTGAAAGGTGTATTTGTCCCCCAGTCTCTGTTGGAAAGTAGACAATCAGGTTGTCCACTAGGATTTTGCCTGTGCTTAGCTCTATTCATTTTATTTTTATCCTGAAAAACTATAGTCCTTATTGATGACAATTACACCTCTAACATCATGCAGCCACCACCATGCATGAAAATATGAATAGTGGTAGACCGTATTGTGTTGGACTTGCCCCTAGCAAATGTATAAAAGACAAAAGCTTTGTTTTGTTTCTTTGCCACATTTTTTGCAATATTACTTAAGTTCTTTATTGCAAACAGAATTAATGTTTTTGAATATTTGTATTCTGTACAGGATTCCTTCTTTTCCCTGTCATTTAGGTTAATATTGTAGAGTAACTACAATGTTGTTGATCCATACTCAAGTTCTCCTAAAAAAAAAAAAAAGGCTGTTGGCCTCATGGTGAAATCCCTAAGCGGTTTCCTTCCTCTCTAGCAACTAAGTTAGGAAGTATGCCTGTATATTTGTAGTGTCTGGGTGTATTAATACACTATTAGTGATGTGCAGTTCGCTAACGATTCGTTCTTTTTGAACTACTCTTCACTGACTCAAGTCATGATTTGTTTTTCTGAGTGATTTGTTCATTTTAGTTGGATGTTTGACCTAACTTACTATTGCTGGCCGCAACGAGTCCAACAGCAGGATTAATACACGCTCCTCCGGCTCAGCAGCTCCAGAGACATGCGCCGACCACCAACTGTCTGTCATAAGCATGCAGGTAAATACTTCCCTACCAAATAAAAGAGCAGTAACTACACATTGTCAAATTTGTTAGACATTTTTGATACATGCTTTATCAGGTGGACAAATATCCTGCCTCCACCGTGTTGAGAAAATGGGGCTAATTTCTGCAGTAAGTGGAAAAAGTGGCAGTTGAAACCAGGGACGAAAAAAAACTGTAAGTGGAAAAAGTGGCAGTGAAACCAGGGACGAAAAAAAACTAAGTGGAAAAAGTGGCAGTGAAACCAGGGACGAAAAAAAACAGTAAGTGGAAAAAGTGGCAGTGAAACCAGGGACAAAAAGCAGTAACTGGAAAAAGTGGCAGTGAAACCAGGGACAAAAAGCAGTAACTGGAAAAAGTGGCAGTGAAACCAGGGACAAAAAGCAGTAACTGGAAAAAGTGGCAGTGAAACCAGGGACAAAAAGCAGTAACTGGAAAAAGTGGCAGTGAAACCAGGGACAAAAAGCAGTAACTGGAAAAAGTGGCAGTGAAACCAGGGACAAAAAGCAGTAACTGGAAAAAGTGGCAGTGAAACCAGGGACAAAAAGCAGTAACTGGAAAAAGTTTGAGCTTTGGGCTGCAGCTTCTTGTATCAGCAAAAAACAAACTATATGAAACGAACAGCCGCATACAAATAAATCTATGAACAAGTTTGTGCAATAAAAAAAATGGAAACCAGTGTATTCCAGTGGGTATGCAAAGGAAGAAGGCAGTAACTGCCATCTAGGGTCAGAGGTCAATATGAATAAAAATGTCCTCATGTTAAGACAACAGATCTGACTACAACTCATTTGGCTGGACAATTAAACTATAAAGCCATTTTTCTGAGTTCCACTCTATGAGCAGTTACTGCTCTTTTACTTGTTGGATTCTAACTTGAAATATCCTTATTCATGTTACCATATTATAACTGATTGTATGGAAATCTACTGAGTGAGAAAGGGTAGTGCAGAAAGATTACATTCTGTCAGAACATGTTATTGTTAAATCTCATGTATCCTATAGAGAGAAGGGCAACGGTCTGGTTTCAGTCACAGATAAAGTAGGACAGACGTGAGTGAGTTAGGGAGGAATTCTGGACGAGGTCAGGTCAGATGAAGTGAGAACGAACAGTCGTCACTTGAGTTCCTGCCGAGCAACAAAAATGTATTGGCTGTCTAAATGTGCAAGGAAGAGACTCAGCCTAGAAGGAGGGTATAAATATACAGTACCAGTCAAAAGTTTGGACACAGCTACTCACTCAAGGGTTTTTATTTATTTTTACTATTTTCTACATTGTAGAATAATAATGAAGACATCAAAACTATTAAATAACACGTATGGAATCATGTAGTAACCAAAAAAAAGTGTTAAATGAAAATATATTTTATATTTGAGATTCTTAGCAACCCTTTGCCCTAATGCCAAGAGTGTGCAAAGCTGTCATCCTCTCAACCAGCTTCATGAGGTAGTCACCTGGAATGCATTTCAATTAACAAGTGTGTCTTGTTAAAAGTTCATTTGTGGAATTATTTTCCTTATTGTGTTTGAGCCAATCAGTTGTGTTAAGGTAGGGGTGGTATACAGAAGATAGCCCTATTCGGTAAAACCTTTGAAATGACACTCCATCAGTACTTTTAAGACCTGAAGGTCAATCAATCCGTAAAATTGTCTTAGTCTTTTCAGCTATTTCACTCAGTGGATGAATAAACTTGGTTTGGGCTTTGACTTGTCCGTTAGTTTGTCAGGACCTAACACTTGGTAGGGCAGAATAGATCATGAGTATAGGGAAGAAAAGTACATGTTTAGAACTGATAACTGATCACATGATGCAAGAATGATCGCAATTAATTGATTATTGAATATTACGATGGACACAGCTTTGTAGAACCAAAACATACATAGCCTTTGCTCAACAACCTCGACCTCAAGAATGAATAGTTTGGGAGGGGGGGCTGCAGTTTGCGAACGACATTGTGCTCATCTCCATCACGGACGGCGGTCAAGCAATGCATTCTGCCAAGAGTCGTTCACAATCTCATCCGGTTACAGCCACAACTAGACCTCGTTACAAACGTATCAATGCATCTTATTTGTATGCCTAGCAGTAAAACAAATGTAGGCTACATTGTTTAAAGCACACGTTTACAAGTCTGTCACAAATGACAGCTCCAATAAGCTCCCCATGGTGAACGAGACGGTTGTAAGACTCTTTCGAGTTTTCAGTTCCATTGTTTGCCAGTAGGGGGTTCTGCATGCTCTGGGCATTACTGACTCAAATGAACATAATCAGTCTAAAGATTTGTTCTTTTGACTGAACGAGTTGAAAATATCTGAGTCAGTAAAAACAGCCAAACTTCTCATCACTATCCAAAGCGTAATTAATAACTTCACCATTCTCAAAGGGTTATTCAGTGTCTGAGTGACCTTACAGATAATTGTATGTGTAGGGTACAAGAGATGGGCAAGTCATTCAAAAGTCCATGCAACTTATTATGTGACTTGTTAAGCACATTTTCACATTAAATTATTTAAGCTTGCCATAACAAAGGGGCTGAATACTTATTGACTTAAGATGTTAAGACGTTTCAGTTTAAATAATAACATTTCCAATAATAAAATTCCACTGGCATTATGGGGAATTGTGTGTATATCAGTGATACAAAATCTCAATTCAATCCATTTTAAATTCAAGCTGTAACATGTGGAAAAACACAAAGGGGGTTGAATACTTTCTGAAGGCACTGTATATGCATTTGTCTTTGTCCCAAACACTAAAGAGCTTAACTAGACAATGCCATTTCTATGTTTTTTGGTCATTCTGCTATATCAGAAAAACACAGAGCCTGAAAAGTCATAGTTAACAGAAAATTACCCAACAAAAAAAGGAAGAGAATAATGTTGTGGGATTGCCAGCAGGTGGTTTCATCGTGAATCATGAATTGTGGTTCATTTAAGTCAGTCAGTCATACTCACATTCTGTGTGAAAACATCAGTCTGTCCACTTTCAAGCATACCGTCCAACTCCTCATCTGTAACATTGGTGCCTGCTGGAGGGATATAACAACAGTTGATGCTTTTGGGTATATTTCATTTTCACATGAAATCACCTTTGTAAATGAACTTCTACATTGTAGTCTTGAATTCAGAAGATAAAAATCCATGGTGTTGAAATCACTTTCTGATCAGCAGTATGATAACAGTAACAGATGACATTCAGCCTTACTTATTCTGAGCTGCCTTTGTATCCTCTCCACGTTGCGATCTCTGTAGGAAGCCTGGATGGTGTTACAGTGGTCCATCAACTCCACAAACTCTCGAGACAAGACACCATGCTAGAGAAAGAGAGAGATGGAAGTGTTAAATTAATGTCAGCCTACAGTATATTGGATTACAATCAAGACTTTATTAATTATATAGAAGCCTCACTTGTGCTCTCTGCATCCTTAGGTTTATGGGAACGTATTTCCCATCATCATCCCCTTTTTTGGGTTCAATGGCTGTAAAAAATAAAAATAAATAACAATTGGTTGGATATTTCTGTATTCAGGTTTATCAACTGGGGCCACCGAATCACCTGTGATCATTAGTCAATATCTCACCATATAATTTCAGTTTAGAATACTCACTGTTCAGTTTCTTCTGGATCTGCATTGCCATTGTTTTGATCTCTTCCCGAAGGGTTTGAAGTTCCCTTTTCATACCTGAACAACAAAGAAACGTTACGACCTCACCTTTTATTTACTGTCATCAGGCAGAGTAACAAATCCCTCAGCCCGTAGGGCTGTAGGGTACCTGCTTCTATAAACCAATGAGGAGATGGGAGAGGCAGGACTTTCAGCATGATCTGCGTCAGAAATAGAAAGGACTTCTATTTTTGCCCTGGGCAACGCAGACGCTCGTTGGCGCACGCGAGCAGTGTGGGTGAAATAATTGAATAACATAGATTTCTACATTTATTTTGCGATGGTCACGCACGCGACGTGTCCGGTCTGGTCAGCATGTCGGCTGGTAAGACTGCAAACTAACTGCGTTTAGTTTTACTTGTTCATTTCTTTACATTTCTTTGTGTATCCATACAAATGATGCTGAATCATGATCTCGACTGGCTGAGAAAATCTGCCTGTCTGTATTGCAACAATGTTGCAAATGTCAGAGATAATGTCTTGATGCTTTTTACAGTGGAGATCAAGTTTCTAAATTGCATGACGTAGCCGATGAGACACTGGATCTGTAAAAGTAATAGTAGTGTGATGCTAGGTAATGACAAATGATGGCACTTTTTATGAATGTTGTTTAGTATATCATGGGCAGGATAGACTAACAATGGGAAATTCAAACCACCTGTTGTATAAAATGTTTTAACTGATAAGAATTTGGTTTATGAAGTTATTAAAAACGTGGCATTCTGTTACCAAATCGACCAAAAAAATCTGTAACAATGACTGCAACTGAATTAGCTACAGTGAGAATTCATAGTATTTTATTTTATTTAACTAGGCAAATCAGTTACGAACAATTTCTTATTTTACAATGACGGACTACCCCGGCCAAACCCTCCCCTAACCTGGACGACGCTGGGTCAATTGCGCGCCACCCTATTGGACTCCCAATCACGGCCAGTTGTGATACAGCCCGGGATCGAACCAGGGTCTGTAGTGACATCTCTAGCGCTGAAATGCAGTGCCTTAGAACGCTGCGCCATTCGGTAAGGTTGTTCCATGTCATATCATCAAGCCAATAACCTGTTGCCATTTATAAAATTGCACCGAAACTTCCTGTTTCCATCACAGATCTACCTGTTACAAAACTTAAAATCTGCACTGTTTTTTGAGTAAATGTGTTTTTGTTAAATTCCCAGTGGAAATTGTTCAAAGTAATCCTTGTGCATTGAGTTGTATGGTTTGTTTAACTTTGCAATCAATGTTTTTTGTTTGGTATACATTTAAAGTAAAAAAATCTGAGTCTCAGTGTCATTCTGTGGGTGGGGAGAATTTGTGGAACGTTCCAACAGGAATCTGTTCCAAAAACGTTGTAAAGTACAAGGTTGCCAACAAACAACGCATACAAAGTAGAATGATCTATTCACCTAGCTAATTAGCTGCCGAATAGGCATCAACCCACCACGTAGATTATTCTTAATGTTTGTCCATAGGCTAACAGAGTGAAGACAGACATTTTTCGGGAAATAAACTTAATGAAATTGCCCACTCCCTACCCGGTATCTTATTCTGCCGCTATACAACTTTGTATGCTTTGTTGGCAACCTTGTTATTTACAAAGTTTCGAGAACAGATTCCTGTTGGAACGTTCCACAAATCATACCCACCCTCATTCTGTTACCGTGGAAATGCAATATTCTATGCATATCATATAGTAACTCCTACATATATTACCACCATGCCATATATTTACATACAGCATATTATGTATATATTAGTGTGTTAGTGTTGCTCTACTGACCGTCCTCTGGCAGTGCCACACCCAACACTGTCTTCTGTTTGTTCTCAAGGTCAGAGACCACCTTTTTAAGCATCTCCATTACCCCTCGAATCTCTTGGACCTGATGAGAAGGGATAAACAGGCTGGTAAATGTAATAGAAGCTAAACTGTGAACTAGTTTTTTTGGGGCACTAAGAAAAGACCATGAGACAAATTCCGCATCACCCTGTGTGTCACTGATGAGATGACTGTTCGCATAACATGTACATTGGGCATACAGAAAAGCTACTGATTTTGACTTGGCATTATTTCGGCCAGATCACATTAGAATGATAGTTTATGTTGGCACAACAAACTGTTCCTGTGCTTGGCATACACAAGCCAAGATAAAAGTACTGCAGAGTAGCATAACATTGAAACTGACATCAAGTCACCATAAAAATGCAAACAGATGTCTCAACTCCTGAATTAATTTGCATGATTTCACCTTCTTGAAAAAAGCATCATTCTCCTTCTCTTCCTTCACTGTAGAAATCCCCGGTTTGACCATAAGGGCCCTGCCCTCTTCATCCTCGTCTGACGCCTCTGCGGTCTGGTGTGTGAGGAAGAGAGAATAGGGAAAGAATGGACACATTCATCACGTCATTAACAGGTAAATCCAACATGCAACCCATATTGAGTGCGGCATTGAACTTTCAATACACTTTTAGCCACTGGCCCATCCTTGGTTCTAGACTATCTTAATTATGCTAACTTAGCTAGATATCCGAGGTTTACTAGCTAGGTTCGCCAATTTAAATCAATGTAGCTAGCACTAATAGCTAACAGATAAAAAATACCCTATGAAATAGCTACACATTCTGCATTTGACCATGCATAAACGTCTATATTCATTGATATTGGTTAGTATAAGTTAGCTAGCCTGTTTTTCTTTTTACACTCACATTGCCAAGTTCCTTAGTTCGGTCCCGCATTTCCTCTCAGTCCAAATGCAATGTATTAACGAAGATACTATTACGATATCCTATATCAAGGTAAATATTTGTTTAATCAAATTAGCAATAAAACACACAAAAAAGTTTGTCATTCAACAAGTAAACTGCTACCACAGATATAAAACATATTTGCTGCTACTTCCTCTTCAGCTAGTATTTCAGAGAAAAATAGTCACCATTAGAACACACGCCACCTATCGTACTGTAGTTTAATATAGGTAATTGACGGCGCATGCGTGGTCTTTTTTATACTTTCGAACAAGCCACTGCGTAATGTTGCCCTCTGGTGTAAACACGATCATATTTATAATTCATTTGCGCTTAATTTGAACCTATTTAATCCCATCAGTCACAATAGTGACCGAAAAAAACGTTCCCAGTTATAAGCCTCTAAAACGTTTACTGAATGATATATCGATGCATTTCTAGCGAATATTAAAATAATAAAGGGTCTCAATGAAATATGTGCAGTGCCACATGTTTGTAAATTTTGTAAATTTTCACATGACCAGAGCTGTTTACTTCCTGCTTGCACATTGAGACGATGATGGCTGCATCAAAGCTCCCCATAAAAGGTTAGGTTATGTATGTTAACATAAAGATAGGACAAAGATTTGTGGTACACATCATCTTTAAGGTGTCTAGTATTCATATATGAATTTGCAATTACTCAACTTTGTTCAGTGTGGTCATAGAATGAGTAAACATGTTAATGGCAACAATAGTGACAGGCAGGATAACACAGTGCACATACGTATACACATATATAGTTCATGTTCTCCCTAACTTTCTGCTCTGTTCTTTCTTTTAGTTTTACTTTGAGTCAAGTTCTGGATGTGTTGCTCAGACAAGGCGTGCAACATTGCAGTTATCCCTCTGAGATTGTGATAGCGATGGGTCAGATATGGACTATGAGGGGGAGACAGGTACAGTGCCTTGCGAAAGTATTCGGCCCCCTTGAACTTTGCGACCTTTTGCCACATTTCAGGCTTCAAACATAAAGATATAAAATTGTATTTTTTTGTGAAGAATCAACAACAAGTGGGACACAATCATGAAGTGGAACGACATTTATTGGATATTTCAAAGTTTTTTAACAAATCAAAAACTGAAAAATTGGGCGTGCAAAATTATTTGCAGTGGTTAATTTACTTAATTTGAGTCAATTGGAGGTGTACATGTGGATGTATTTCAAAGCCTACCTTCAAACTCTGTGCCTCTTTGCTTGACATCATGGGAAAATCAAAAGAAATCAGCCAAAAGACCTCCACAATTCTGGTTCATCCTTGAGAGCAATTTCCAAACGCCTGAAGGTACCACTTTCATCTGTACAAACAATAGTACGCAGGTATAAACACCATGGGACCACGCAGCCATCATACCGCTCAGGAAGGAGACGTGTTCTGTCTCCTAGAGATGAACATACTTTGGTGCGAAAAGTGCAAATCAATCCCAGAACAACAGCAAAGGACCTTGTGAAGAAGCTGGAGGAAACAGGTACAAAAATATCTATATCCACAGTAAAAACGAGTCCTATATCAACATAACCTGAAAGGCTGCTCAGCAAGGAAGAAGCCACTGCTCCAAAACTGCCATGAAAAAGCCAGACTACTGTTTGCAAGTGCACATGGGGACAAAGATTCTACTTTTTGGAGAAATGTCCTCTGGTCTGATGAAACAAAAATATAACTGTTTGTCCATAATGACCGTCGTTATGTTTGGAGGAAAAAGGGGGAGGCTTGCAAGCCAAAGAACACCATTCCAACCGTGAAGCACGGGGGTGGCAGCATCATGTTGTGGGGGTGCTTTGCTGCAGGAGGGACTGGTGCTCTTCACAAAATAGATGTCATCATGAGATAGGAAAATTATGTGGATATATTGAAGCAACATCTCAAGGTATAAGTTAAAGCTTGGTGGCAAATGGGTCTTCCAAATGGACAATGACCCCAAGCATACTTCCAAAGTTGTGGCAAAATGGCTTAAGGACAACAAAGTGAAAGTATTGGAGTGGCCATCACAAAGCCCTGACCTCAATCCTATAGAACATTTGTGGGTAGAACTGAAAAAGTGTGTGTGAGCAAGGAGGCCTACAAACCTGACTCAGTTACACCAGCTCTGTCAGGAGTAATGGGACAAAATTCACCCAAATTATTGTGGGAAACTTGTGGAAGGCTACCTGAAACGTTTGACCCAAGTTAAACAATTAAAAGGCAATGCTACCAAATACTAATTGAGTGTATGTAAACTTCTGACCCACTGGGAATGTGATGAAAGAAATAAAAGCTGAAATAAATCATTCTCTCTACTATTATTCTGACATTTCACATTCTTAAAATAAAGTGGTGATCCTAACTGACCTAAGACATATCATTTTTACTAGGATTAAATGTCAGGAATTGTGAAAAACTGAGTTTAAATGTATTTGGCTAAGGTGTATGTTAGCTTCCAACTTCAACTGTATAATGGGTACCGGTACTGAGTCAATGTGCAGGGGTACGGGTTAGTCAAGATAATTGAGGTAATATGTACATGGAGGTAGGGGTAAAGTGACTATGCATAGATAGTGAACAGAGAGTAGCAGCATATGTGAAGAGTGTGAAGGAATGTGTGTGTCGGCTGGGTCAATATGCATGTGTGTGTGTGTGTAGTATGTACAGTGGGGCAAAAAAGTATTTAGTCAGCCACCAATTGTGCAAGTTCTCCCACTTAAAAAGATGAGAGAGACCTGTACATTTCATACACTTCATACACTTTAGGTACACTTCAACTATGACAGACAAAATGAGAAAAGAAATCCAGAAAATCACATTGTAGGATGTTTAATGAATTTATCTGCAAATTATGGTGGAAAAAAAGTATTTAGTCAATAACAAAAGTTTATCTCAATACTTTGTTATATACCCTTTGTTGGCAATGACAGAGGTCAAACATTTTCTGTAAGTATTCATAAGGTTTTCACACACTGTTGCTGGTATTTTGGCCCATTCCTCCATGCAGATCTCCTCTAGAGCAGTGATGTTCTGGGGCTGTTGCTGGGTAACATGGACTTTCAACTCCCTCCAAAGATTTTCTATGGGGTTGAGATCTGGAGACTGGCTAGGCCACTCCAGGACCTTGAAGTGCTTCTTACGAAGCCACTCCTTCGTTGCCCGGGCGGTGTATTTGGGATCATTGTCATGCTGAAAGACCCAGCCACGTTTCATCTTCAATGCCCTTGCTGATGGAAGGAGGTTTTCACTCAAAATCTCACAATACATGGCCCCATTCATTCTTTCCTTTACACGGATCAGTCGTCCTGGTCCCTTAGCAGAAAAACAGCCCCAAAGCATGATGTTTCCATCCCCATGCTTCACAGTAGGTATGGTGTTCTTTGGATGCAACTCAGCATTCTTTGTCCTCCAAACACGACGAGTTGAGTTTTTACCAAAACGTTTTATTTTGGTTTCATCTGACCATATGACATTCTCCCAATCTTCTTCTGGATCATCCAAATGCTCTCTAGCAAACTTCAGACGGGCCGGGACATGTACTGGCTTAAGCAGGGGGACACGTCTGGCACTGCAGGATTTGAGTCCCTGGCGGCGTAGTGTGTTACTGATGGTAGGCTTTGTTACTTTGGTCCCAGCTCTCTGCAGGTCATTCACTAGGTCCCCCCGTGTGGTTCTGGGATTTTTGCTCCGTTCTTGTGATAATTTTGACCCCACGGGGTGAGATCTTGCGTGGAGCCCCAGATCGAGGGAGATTATCAGTGGTCTTGTATGTCTTTCATTTCCTAATAATTGCTCCCACAGTTGATTTCTTCAAACCAAGCTGCTTACCTATTGCAGATTCAGTCTTCCCAGCCTGGTGCAGGTCTACAATTTTGTTTCTGGTGTCCTTTGACAACTCTTTGGTCTTGGCCATAGTGGAGTTTGGAGTGTGACTGTTTGAGGTTGTGCACAGGTGTCTTTTATACTGATAACAAGTTCAAACAGGTGCCATTAATACAGGTAACAAGTGGAGGACAGAGGAGCCTCTTAAAGAAGAAGTTACAGGTCTGTGAGAGCCAGAAATCTTGCTTGTTTGTAGGTGACCAAATACTTATTTTCCACCATAATTTGCAAATAAATTCATAAAAAATCCTACAATGTGATTTTCTATATTTTTTTTCTAATTTTGTCTGTCATAGTTGAGGTGTACCTATGATGAAAATTACAGGCCTCTCTCATCTTTTTAAATGGGAGAACTTGCACAATTGGTGGCTAACTAAATACTTTTTTGCCCCACTGTATGTGTGTGTGGTTAGAATCCAGTGAATGTACATTGAGCTTGTGCAAGAGATAAATACAAACATAAATAAGGGGGTCAATGCAAATAGTCTTGGTAGCCATTTGATTAACTGTTCAGCAGTCTTATGGCTTTGGGGTAGAAGCTGTTAAGGAGCCTTTTGGTCCCAGACTTGGCGCTCCTCTAGTGCTTGCCGTGCGGAAGCAGAGAGAACAGTCTATGGCTTGGGTGGCTGGAGTCTTTGAGAATTTTTAAGGCGTACCTCTGACGCTGCCTCGTATAGAAGTCCTGGATTGTAGGAAGCTCGGCCCCAGTGATGTACTGGGTCGTATGCACTACCCTCTGTAGCACCTTGCAGTCGGGTGACGAGCAGTTGCCATACTAACTAAGCTAGCCGTTTCACATCCGTTACATCGGCACCAACGATGTTAGGATGAAACTGTCAGAGATCACCAAGCGCAACATAGCTTCTGCGTGTAAATCAGCTAGAAAGATGTGTCGGCATCGAGTAATTGTCTCTGGCCCCCTCCCAGTTAGGGGGAGTGATGAGCTCTACAGCAGAGTCTCACAACTCAATCGCTGGTTGAAAACTGTTTTCTGCCCCTCCCAAAAGATAGAATTTGTAGATAATTGGCCCTCTTTCTGGGACTCACCCACAAACAGGACCAAGCCTGACCTGCTGAGGAGTGACGGACTCCATCCTAGCTGGAGGGGTGCTCTCATCTTATCTACCAACATAGACAGGGCTCTAACTCCTTTAGCTCCACAATGAAATAGGGTGCAGGCCAGGCAGAAGTCTGTTAGCCAGCCTGCCAGCATAGTGGAGTCTGCCACTAGCACAGTCAGTGTAGTCAGCTCAGCTATCACCATTGAGACCGTCTGTGCCTCGACCTAGGTTGGGCAAAACTAAACATGGCGGTGTTCGCCTTAGCAATCTCACTAGGATAAAGGCCTCCTCCATTCCTGTCATTATTGAAAGAGATCATGATACCTCACATCTCAAAATAGGGCTACTTAATGTTAGATCCCTTACTTCAAAGGCAATTATAGTCAATGAGCTAATTACTGAACATAATCTTGATGTGATTGGCCTGACTGAAACATGGCTAAAGCCTGATGAATTTACTGTGTTAAATGAGGCCTCACCTCCTGGCTACACTAGTGACCATATCCCCCGTGCATCCCGCAAAGGCGGAGGTGTTGCTAACATTTACGATAGCAAATTTCAATTTACAAAAAAAAAATGACGTTTTCGTCTTTTGAGCTTCTAGTCATGAAATCTATGCAGCCTACTCAATCACTTTTTATAGCTACTGTTTACAGGCCTCCTGGGCCATATACAGCGTTCCTCATTGAGTTCCCTGAATTCCTATCGGACCTTGTAGTCATAGCAGAAAATATTCAAATCTTTGGTGACTTTAATATTCACATGGAAAAGTCCACAGACCCACTCCAAAAGGCTTTCGGAGCCATCATCGACTCAGTGGGTTTTGTCCAACATGTCTCTGGACCCACTCACTGTCACAGTCATACTCTGGTCCTAGTTTTGTCCCATGGAATACATGTTGTGGATCTTAATGTTTTTCCTCATAATCCTGGACTATCGGACCACCATTTTATTACATTTGCAATTGCAACAAATAATCTGCTCAGACCCCAACCAAGGAACATCAAAAGTCGTGCTATAAATTCACAGACAACACCAAGATTCCTTGATGTCCTTCCAGATTCCCTCTGTCTACCCAAGGACGCCAGAGGACAAAAATCAGTTAACCACCTAACTGAGGAACTCAATTTAACCTTGCGCAATACCCTAGATGCAGTTGCACCCCTAAAAACTAAAAACATATCTCATAAGAAACTAGCTCCCTGGTACACAGAAAATACCCGAGCTCTGAAGCAAGCTTCCAGAAAATTGGAACGGAAATAGCGCCACACCAAACTGGAAGTCTTCCGACTAGCTTGGAAAGACAGGACCGTGCAGTACCGAAGAGCCCTTACTGCTGCTCGATCATCCTATTTTTCGCAAAGCTAACTAAAAAGCAGCATTCCCCAAGAGAGGATGGCTTTCACTTTAGCAGTGATAAATTCATGAACTTCTTTGAGGAAAAGATCATGATTATTAGAAAGCAAATTACGGACTCCTCTTTAAATCTGCGTATTCCTTCAAAGCTCAGTTTTCCTGAGTCTGCACAACTCTGCCAGGACCTAGGATCAAGAGAGACGCTCAAGTGTTTTAGTACTATATCTCTTGACACAATGATGAAAATAATCATGGCCTCTAAACCTTCAAGCTGCATACTGGACCCTATTCCAACTAAACTACTGAAAGAGCTGCTTCCTGTGCTTGGCCCTCCTATGTTGAACATAATAAATGGCTCTCTATCCACCGGATGTGTACCAAACTCACTAAAGGTGGCAGTAATAAAGCCTCTCTTGAAAAAGCCAAACCTTGACCCAGAAAATATAAAAAACTATTGGCCTATATCGAATCTTCCATTCCTCTCAAACATTTTAGAAAAGGCTGTTGCGCATCAACTCACTTCCTTCCTGAAGACAAACAATGTATATGAAATGCTTCAGTCTGGTTTTAGACCCCATCATAGCACTGAGACTGCACTTGTGAAGGTGGTAAATGACCTTTTAATGGCATCAGACCGAGGCTCTGCATATGTCCTCGTGCTCCTAGACCTTAGTGCTGCTTTTGATCACCACATTCTTTTGGAGAGATTGGAAACCCAAATTGGTCTACACGGACAAGTTCTGGCCTGGTTTAGATCTTATCTGTTGGAAAGATATCAGTTTGTCTCTGTGAATGGTTGTCCTCTGACAAATCAACTGTAAATTTCGGTGTTCCTCAAGGTTCCGTTTTAGGACCACTATTGTTTTCACTATATATTTTACCTCTTGGGGATGTCATTCGAAAACATAATGTTAACTTTCACTGCTATGCGGATGACACACAGCTGTACATTTCAATGAAACATGGTGAAGCCCCAAAATTGCCCTCGCTAGAAGCATGTGTTTCAGTGGATGGCTGCAAACGTTCTACTTTTAAACTCGGACAAAACAGAGATGCTTGTTCTAGGTCCCAAGAAACAAAGAGATCTTCTTTTGAATCTGACAATTAATCTTAATGGTTGTACAGTCATCTCAAATAAAACTGTGAAGGACCTCGGCGTTACTCTGGACCCTGATCTCTCTTTTGAAGAACATATCAAGACCATTTCAAGGACAGCTTTTTTCCATCTACGTAACATTGCAAAAATCTGAAACTTTCTGTCCAAAAATGATGCAGAAAAATTAATCAAGGGGGGATGGTAGGGGACGCCATTTGCGACTGACGTGTTTTCCGTTTGCTCCCGTGGTATTCTTAAAGTTTATGTGAATTCTGCAGCAGAACCATATTTATTTTCAAATATTAATTTGGTGATGCCTTTCCGTAAAAACCAAGACTACTTTGCTTCCGAATGTCAGCATGTCGACCAAGCATAAGGCCAAAAGCATGACTTTGAGAAAACCCGGCCTACAAGACCCGCTCTCATCACCGCCCTCTCCTGAGTCTGAGGGCCCGGGGACGCACACTTTACCCGGGGGCGCGGCTTGGACATTCTCGAGGCCATCAAACTACTACGCTCTGAGATAGTTGAAATGAAAACACAGGTGGTTGCTACGATTGAGGCCAGAATACAGGAGGTTTCTGATACATTAAAAGCAGATTTAACCATCCTGCGGAACGAGACTGTGCCAGAAATCACATTACTCAAAACAACAACTGCGTCACACACTACAACGATTGCAGCACTGGAGACCTCCGCTACTAATGTCTCCGATTTAACTACATCCCTGGAGGCTGAAGTTAAACGCCTAGCTGCGGATTTGAAAAAGGTGAAGGAGAGCTGTGTGAGTCTAGAGGGATTCTCTCGCAGCAATAATCTGAGACTTGTATCGGTCCCAGAGTCCGCGGAAATGCATCGCGCCACGGATTTTGTTTCAGGGCTGCTGAAGGATGTTCTTGCCTTAGATGAAAAGCCCCTGATTGATCGAGCCCACGGTCGCTGCGCCCAAAGCCCCGGGATGGGGAGAGGCCCCGTGACATAATTCTTCGAGTGCACTTTTTTCATGAGAAGATGGAGATCCTCCGACGAGCCCGCAATACCACTCTGAGCTTTCAAGGACAGAGCTTCTCCATCTACCAGGACTACTCTCCCACTGTTTCCAGGCAGCGCACAGCTTTCGGACAGGCCAAACGAGTACTTCGGGACCATTCAAGTGTGAAGTATGGACTGCGATTCCTGGCCCGTTTATGGATATCTCATGAGGGTAAAGACTACACATTTGAATCTCCGGATGAGGCTATGGCTCACATTCAACGTCACATCAAGAAGTCTTGAATATGCTCACAATTCAGCAACTGTTGCTTGCGAACTGTGGATAGTAAGTAACCCACCTGTGGTAAAATTATGTTTAGATATAACAGGCTAGTCTTGTATAGTTGGCGAAACTATTCAGGCTTATTTGATGTGATCTAATGTTTTGATCATCTAGTGTGCGTGCCTTATCTCATTCACCTATTTATTTTGTTTACACATTGTCTCAGTGACTCAAAATATTTTTGGTTATTTGTTTACTGCATCCGTTTGCGTTGACCCAGTAAACAGTAAATGTCTCCTGAGGCTACACGGTTTTTGGGGCCTCACTTTAATTTTAAAAGTTTTGAGCGTCATTTATGCCCAGTAAACGTTCAACGTTGCGCACACGTAGTTTTTTGGTATTGGTTGTAAGCTGTCTCAGCGTCAACTAGACTACTATTATAATTACTATTATTTTTGATTGTCTTACTACGATTTCCTTACTTCAAATTAGATTTTTGGCTGAGAGCCTTTATACATTTTATTTATTTTCTCTCTCAATGCCTGTTATAAGACTGGGAATACCATTATATACATCTACAGGTGGTGCTTTTGTCATTCCGTTTGCACAAGGGATTCGCCTTTTTTTTATTTGAAAAAAAAAACATACAAATCTTTCTTTTTGCTGCTTGATCCACTAACAAAACGCGACTTTAAAGAGCGGGACTGTGGGTTTAGGTTTAAGACCGCACTCTCACAGACATACTGTGCGAAGAGAACATGTTCTATTTAGGCTTGTACCTCGTTTGGGGAGGTATTGTCTGGGATGGGGGGAGGGGGTGGGGGGGGCAGGTTGAATTGTTCAGTTCTAATGTTGTCATTCTGTCCTTTTAGTTTTTTTTCTGTTTTTTTTCTGTACTTTTCCCAAACATTTACCACCGTACATTATTACTCTGAGACAAGTTATTCTGGGGGTTTTGGGCGCTCAGTGCTTTTCCATTCTATGCTCTAATGACAGGGTTGAATAACGGGAATGTCCAGAGGGGCCGAAATAATGCGATCAAGTACATTTCTTGGAACACCAAAGGGGTTAACAACCCGGTGAAGCGTAAGAGGCTGTTGACACACTTAAAGGCACACTTAAAAGGGTTTGAATGCAAATATTGCATTTCTACAAGAGACTCACTTGAGGACTGGTGAGCATTTTAGGATGCGTAAGGACTGGGTTGGTCAAGTGTTCCACTCGAACTTTCATAGTAAATCAAGAGGTGCTGCTATTCTGGTTGATAAAGCTACTCCCTTTGTCATAGTAACCGGTGAACTGTTTTCTACCCCTCTTGTTTTGGCTAGTGTTTATGCTCCCAATTGGGATGACACAAGTTTAATTTCTTCCTTTCTGTCTTCTATTCCCAATTTAGATTCTCATTTGTTGATTTTAGGGGGGGATTTCAACTGTAAAATGTCCCCAGTTCTTGACAAGTCCTCACAAACAAATACAGGCCCATCTAAATGTGCCCTACTTATTCAAACCTTTCTTCAGAAATATGCTATGTTTGAGGCCTGGCGTTTCCTACATCCTACAGATAGACAGTATTCCTTTTATTCTCATGTTCATCAAACATACTCCCGGATTGATTACTTCTTTTTGGACAAAAAACTTCTGCCTAACCTTCGGCAGTGTACTTACGAGAGTATTGTTATCTCTGACCATTCACCATTAGTGCTTGAACTAGAGTTTCCCCAGCGACCTCCTATGTGTTATCAATGGCGTCTCAACCCCATTTTACTCTCAGATAAGGAGTTTGTCAATTTAATTTCTTCTGAAATCACCTTATTCCTAGAAACTAATTCAACACCAGTCAAAGCATACCTACGTGGCCAAATTATTTCTTATACAGCCAACCAAAACAGAGTTAGCTCCCAGCGACTTCGGGACCTGAGCGAGTCCATAGCCACATTGGATGAGAAGTATGCTACGGATCCTTCCTCTGATCTGCATAAAGAGCGCCAACTACTCCAATCTGAATTTGATGAGCTTTCTACCAGGCAAGCTGAACAGTTACTCTTGCGAGCTCGATACAAAGTCTATGAACAAGGCGACAAGGCCAGTAAACTCCTTGCGCATCAGATCCGTAATCTGAGGCCTCACGTTTAATCCCACAAATAAGGACCCCGTCTGGTGCCACCACAGTTATCCATAAAGAGATCAATGATCAATTTAAACAATTTTACTCTGCGCTATACTCCTCTGAATCCCCTCAAGACCCTTTGCTGATTGACTCCTTCTTTAATGGCTTGAATATGCCTTCAATTGATACAGACTCCCATGACTATCTAGAAGAAGAATTTACGCTTGAGGAGATTGCAACAGCAGTGTCCGCAATGAAAAGTGGTAAATCACCGGGTCCGGACGGTTTTCCAACCGAATTTTACAGGACGTTTTCTGGTCTGCTTTGCCCATTCTTGTCTCGACTATTTGCAGAGTGCCTTAATACTTCAAAGCTACCGCCTAGTCTTTATCAGGCTTCAATTTCATTACTACTAAAGAAAAACAAAGACCCCCTGGAATGTGGATCCTATCGCCCAATCTCGCTTTTAAACTGTGATTACAAAATCCTAGCTAAGCTTTTAGCCATCCGTATGGAAGGCTTGCTGCACCAAGTAATACACTCTGACCAGACTGGCTTTGTGAGAAATAGGCATTTATTTTTCAATATTAGGCGCCTTATGAATATACTGTACTCCCCAGCGTCGGAGGACCCGGAGGTGGTGGTCTCACTTGATACCGAAAAAGCATTTGACCGCGTTGAGTGGGATTACCTAACAGCTGCCCTTTATAGATTTGGCTTTGGCCCCAAATTCATTGCGTGGATAAAGATTCTTTATTTTACCCCCATGGCTTCGGTACGGACTAATAACTTGTCCTCTGACTATTTTCCCTTGCACCGCGGATCCAGACAGGGTTGCCTACTCTCCCCCTTGTTGTTTGCTTTGGCAATCGAACCTCTCGCCATTGCACTACGCTCTAATGATGCCATTCAAGGCATAATCAGGGCGGGCTTGGAGCAGAAAGTCTCGCTATATGCTGACGACCTCCTTTTGTTTATCTCCAACCCCGATACCTCATTGCCACGTGCCCTATCTGTTCTTATAAAGTTTGGATCAATCTCGGGGTACAAGCTGAATCTAGGCAAGAGTGAGCTTTTTCCGGTAAACAAGGCTGCTTTAAAGTGCTCTTTTACAAGTTCTCAGTTTAGGATTGTCCGGGATTAATTCACTTACTTGGGAGTAAAAGTGACAAGGAAATATTCAAATTTGTTTCAGGAAAACTTTGTTGCTCTAGCAGACAGATTGAAACAATCTTTTACTTTTTGGAATTCGCTACCCCTTTCTCTTATCGGAAGGATTAATGTCATTAAAATGAATGTGTTGCCCAAATCTTTATATTTATTTCAATGTTTACCCATTTTTATTCCAAAATCTTTTTTTATTTCACTGGATCAAACATTCATGCATTTTATTTGGGATGGCAAGGTACCACGGATTGGTAGAAAACATTTACAGAAGCCTAGGTCATTGGGGGGGTTTAGCTCTACCAAATTTTCAGACATACTACTGGGCTGCGAATTTCAGAGCCGTTCTGTACTGGCTGCAGACTGATCCTACTGGCCCTAGACCACTCTGGGTCCAGATGGAGTCTGAATCGTGTAAACCTGCAGCACTTTCCTCTGTGCTATGCTCGTCTCTCCCAGTGTCCCTAGGCAAAAGGTGTGTCAACCCAATTGTAAAGCAGTCTCTTAAAATTTGGAATCAGTTCCGTTTAGCCTTTAGCCTCCGAGGCTTTTCTCTATCAGGCCCAATCAGAACATTTTATTTCCTCCATCTTTGAATGATGGGGCTTTGGGCATTTGGCACTCACTAGGCCTCTCCTCGCTAGCCCAATTATTATTTGATGATACATTTGCCTCTTTTTCTCAGCTGCAGGAAAAGTTCAATCTCCCCCAATCCCACTTTTTCCGCTATCTCCAGACTAGAAACTTTGTCAGAGCTAACACACCTGGATTTCCCAATAGGCCTGCGAATACAGCTATAGAGAGCATCTTGGAGCTGAACAAGCTTCCTAGGGGCGCAATTTCAGATGTATATGCAATCATTCATGACTTACAGAACCCTTCTTTGGTGCCTTTAAAGACTCGATGGGAAAAGGATTTGGGGGAGGAAATTGGGGAAGACGCCTGGGAATCTGTGCTGCACAGGGTGCACTCGTCCTCTTTTAGCACTAGACACAGCCTCATTCAATTCAAGGTGGTTCACCGTATCCACTGGTCGGGGGCCAAACTTGGAACCAGCCACACTGTTGCATATGTTTTGGGGCTGTCATAAACTGTCAGGTTTCTGGGAATTAATATTTAAATGTTTCTCTGATATATATGACACTGTTATAGATCCGTCTCCCCTTACAGCCCTTTTTGGAGTACTGCCCATGGGTACCCCCCTATCAAGAATCCAGTCGGACACTGTTGCTTATACAACTCTTTTAGCTAGACGGCTAATACTACAGAACTGGAAGATGGCAGCTCCCCCATCTTATAAATATTGGGTGAGGGATGTGTTGTGCTCTCTGAAACTAGAAAAAATGCAATTAAATTCACGTGGGAACCCCAAACTGTTTGATGAGTTTTGGGCTCCATTCCGGTCTTACTTTAAACAGTCCATTCTCTGATGGCATTCCAATTAATACTAAATAAGTCTGTGACTTGAGGGTTGGAGGAGCTTCTCTCTGTGTTTTTGCTGGGGAGGGCATTAAGGTCCATGTGCTTATTGATTGTGATCCGCAGATGCCTTGTTCATCTTGCCGGGGCAGAGACTGAAGTGTGAGCTTGTTTTTCCCAGTTATTTTTACATTTTGTTCACGCCTACATGAATAATCATTCTATTTTGATTTATTTTTTATTTTAAAGCATTTTTTTTTTGATCCAGTGGATGGTCGGTCTGTGGCCATGACTCTCTGTGAGTGGTTGCATTTCTCCACCCTTATCCCTTGACTGTTTACAGGAACAATGGTGAGGTGTTTGCTCTGTCCCTGTACTATAGATTGCCCTTTAACCTCTGTAGCCTTCTGCCTGGTATGTTTAACTTGTCTAAAGTCTGGTATCTTTAAAGCCATTTTTTAATTTGTATTTGTATTTGTATTTTTTTTCTAGTTGAGTATATTATTTATATTGCTTTGTCTTGTCTGTTTGTGTGTGTGTGTGTGTATGTGTGTGTGTGTGTGTGTGTGTGTGTGTGTGTGTGTGTGTGTGTGTGTGTGTGTGTGTATGTGTGTGTAAAACTTAATAAACAGAGTTAAAAATAAATAAATAAATACATTTATCAATGCTTTTGTCACTTCTAGGTTAAACTACTGCAATGCTCTACTTTCCGGCTACCCGGATAAAGCACTAAATAAACTTCAGTTAGTGCTAAATACGGCTGCTAGAATCCTGACTAGAACCCAAAAAATTTGATCATATTACTCCAGTGCTAGCCTCCCTACACTGGCTTCCTGTCAAAGCAAGGGCTGATTTCAAGGTTTTACTGCTAACCTACAAAGCATTCCATGGGCTTGCTCCTACCTATCTCTCTGATTTGGTCCTGCCGTACATACCTACACGTACGCTACGGTCACAAGACGCAGGCCTCCTAATTGTCCCTAGAATTTCTAAGCAAACAGCTGGAGGCAGGGCTTTCTCCTATAGAGCTCCATTTTTATGGAACGGTCTGCCTACCCATGTCAGAGACGCAAACTCGGTCTCAACCTTTAAGTCTTTACTGAAGACTCATCTCTTCAGTGGGTCATATGATTGAGTGTAGTCTGGCCCAGGAGTGGGAAGGTGAACGGAAAGGCTCTGGAGCAACGAACCGCCCTTGCTGTCTCTGCCTGGCCGGTTCCCCTCTTTCCACTGGGATTCTCTGCCTCTAACCCTATTTACAGGGGCTGAGTCACTGGCTTACTGGGGCTCTCTCATACCGTCCCTGGGAGGGGTGTGTCACCTGAGTGGGTTGAGTCCCTGATGTGACCATCCTGTCTGGGTTGGCGCCCCCCCCCCCCCCCCCCCTTAGGTTGTGCCGTGGCGGAGATCTGTGGGCTATACTCAGCCTTGTCTCAGGATGGTAAGTTGGTGGTTGAAGATATCCCTCTAGTGGTGTGGGGGCTGTGCTTTGGCAAAGTGGGTGGGGTTATGTCCTTCCTGTTTGGCCCTGTCCGGGGGTGTCCTTGGATGGGGCCACAGTGTCTCCTGACCTCTCCTGTCTCAGCCTCCAGTATTTATGCTGCAGTAGTTTATGTGTCGGGGGGCTAGGGTCAGTTTGTTATATCTGGAGTACTTCTCCTGTCCTATTCGGTGTCCTGTGTGAATTTAAGTGTGCTCTCTCTAATTCTCTCTTTCTCTCTTTCTTCCTCTCGGAGGACCTGAGCCCTAGGACCATGCCTCAGGACTACCTGACATGATGACTCCTTGCTGTCCCCAGTCCACCTGGCCGTGCTGCTGCTCCAGTTTCAACTGTTCTGCCTTATTATTATTGGACCATGCTGGTCATTTATGAACTTTTGAACATCTTGGCCATGTTCTGTTATAATCTCCACCCGGCACAGCCAGAAGAGGACTGGCCACCCCACATAGCCTGGTTCCTCTCTCGGTTTCTTCCTAGGTTTTGGCCTTTCTAGGGAGTTTTTCCTAGCCACCGTGCTTCTACACCTGCATTGCTTGCTGTTTGGGGTTTCTGTACAGCACTTTGAGATATCAGCTGATGTACGAAGGGCTATATAAATACATTTGATTTGATTTGATTTGCATAGCACCCAAAGTCATTTCTGTCTTCGATGACAGCATATTTCTTTGGATATTTTTCCTTGAGAACAGAAAGTGTATGTGTTGCTGTAAAAAGCTATCACAGACTTTTGCAGCCAATGCTAAGCACAAATTATACAAATTAAATGAGTAAAGAATCTGTGTGGTACTCTGCTTTAATAGCCACAAGATGATGCTGTTTTCCTTAGTAAATCACAGAATATTTTTTTCTGCAGACTAGGCCTACCTAAACTAGTTATACTATCTGACTGCTTTATTGTACTATCAACAAACCAAATTGTTCAACATAAGGACATTTTAGGGACATGTGCCAGGGTCTGTGTGTGACCTACCAGGTATCAAACCACGTTCCTTAGACATTATCTGACATGTTGTATTAGATGCATATTTCACCTGATATTGTAAGTAGATTAAATTGTCTATACTGAAATGCAAAAAGTATATTTTGGTACTTGGGGTCTGCAAGTAGACCTTGGCCCATACGAACAGTGAATGCCCACTCAATTCTTGTTTTTCAATGTAACCTACCTATAGAGCAATGGAATTGCTTTTAAACTGAACAAGGGTGTTATCTAGATATTTTGTCAGGTTGAAAAAAAGTGTATGCACTTTGTTTTAAACACTGTATCATGTAGAATTCATGATGGTCTCTTTGTAGGCTCAACGTTTGGTCGGTGGAACTACATTCCCCATACTGCGCTACTGCGCAGCGTCGTGTCGTGAGCTGTCACTCTGCCCAGAGAAATTGGTACAGCATCTCTGAGCAGTGGACTGCGTGACAGGGACCATAAAATGCGTTGAAATTGTCTCCCCTAATACTCTTGATTTGCGATGCGTTCCTTATGGCTATGATAAAAAAGGATTGATAAAAGGTGTAATTCTCGTTGGAGTACCGGACTGTTTTGTCAATGAGAAATGTGGAGTCGCTCTATCCATCGGTGTTAACGCAGAAAAATAGAAGATGAAGAAGCAATTCAATAGAATGCGACAGCTCGCCAACCAAACAGTGGGCAGGTAAGGGCACATTTATTAAGAGACCCATTTAGTTGTGCAATCTTGGACGTACTTCGATGAGGCAGAAAAGGCTGCCTATATATGCTCCATCCGACTTCTCGGTCGAAAATGATTGAATCTTACGTGAAGTTCGCATGTTCATGTTGCAGATGACATCTGTATGCACCACTGCTGGTTTTAGAAGTTTTCTTTATAAGGCCTTTAATTGATGTAACAGTGGTCGCGCGGTTGACCATGGTTCGCACGCACAATCTGGGAGTGTGCGAATGTGACATGACGCGAATGCGAGGCATTCTCTGCTTGGGTACTATTCCAAACTGATGTTGGACACCTGGACATCGCAAAAGCAAATTATTCAATGCTTTACTGTAATGGAATAGCATAATGCGTATGCAATTTAAAGGTAAAGTCCAAACAAAATCTCATATAGCCTATTCGCTAATCAAAGGAAGAGTCATTGATGTTGAAACTATGTTGTACTAGAATTCCTGGGTATTAACCACATTTATTCACTACATTCAAGAGTGCTATCCAACAATAGAAAATACATGTCGAAATTGCATAGAATTTGAAAACACAAGGCTCACTGTAGAATGTAGACACGGGTTGCATGCCATTTGCCTGTTCTGTCTACTATGTCTTGACAGAAGGCCTGCAATATCAGATAGTCTGAACTGGTGTTTTCTCCTAATTTGAATATTTGTGGGGCAAGAATGTGCCCCCTATTCAGTGAAATGAAATCCAAGATCTGTGTGTCTCTGTTACTACGGTAACAGCAGAGCCAAGAGCACTAGTGGTTTTTATGTCTCTGGGGTAGTGGTATTAGTGAGGCCAAATTGGGTTGTGACAGACAGGGATACAGTAAGAGAGAATGAGACCCACCCATACCTTATACGGTAACTACACTAACAAAAAATATAAACACAACATGTAAGGTGTAGGTCCCATGTTTCATGATCTGAAATAAAAGATGCCAGAAATTTTACATGCACACAAAATGCTTATTTCTCTAATATTTTGTGCACACATTTGTTTACATCCCTGTTAGTGAGCATTTCTCCTTTGCCAAGATAATCCATCCACCTGATAAGTGTGGCATATCAAGAAGCTGATTAAACAGCATAATCATTACACAGGTGCACCTTGTGCCAGGGCCAATAAAGGCCACTAAAATTTGCAGTTTTGTCACACAACACAATGCCACAGATGTTTCAAGTTTTGAGGGAGCGTGCAATTTGCATGCTGACAGCAGGAATGTCCACCAAAGCTCTTATCAGATAAATGAATGGTCATTTCTACACCATAAGCCGCCTCGATCGTTGTTTCAGAGAATTTGGCAGTACGTCCAACCGGCCTCACAACCGCAAACCATGTGAATAGCGTTGTGTGGGCTAGTGGTTTGCTGATGTCAACGTTGTGAACGGAGCGCCCCCATGTTGGCGGAGGGATTAGGGTATTGGCAGGTATAAGCTACCGCCAATGAACACAATTGCATTTTATCGATGGCAATTTGAATGCACAGAAATACAGAGACGAGATCCTGAGGCCCATTGCCGTGCCATTCATCCACCGCCATTACCTCATGTTTCAGCATGATAATGCACGGCCCCATGTTGCAAGGATCTGTACACAATTCCTGGAATCTGAAAATGTCCCAGTTCTTTCATGGTCACCAGAAATGTCACTCATTGAGCATGTTTGGGGTGCTCTGGATTGACGTGTATGACAGCGTGTTCCAGTTCCTGCCAATATCCAGGAACTTCGCACAGCCATTGAAGAGAAGTGGGACAACAATCCACAGGCCAAAATCAACAGCCTGGTCAACTCTATGAGAAGGAGATGTGTCACTCTGCATGAGGCAGATGGTGGTCGCACCAGATACTGGCTGGTTTTCTGATCCATGCTCCTACCTTCTTTTTTTTAAGGTATCTGTGCTCAACAGATGTGAAATCCATCCAGTCATGTGAAATCCATAGATTAGGGCCTAATGAACTTATTTCAATTGACGGATTTCATTTTTGAACTGTAACTCAGTAAAATCTTTGAAATTGTTGCATGTTGTGTTTTATATTTTTGTTTAGTATAAAAGTCATGTCAACATTGTGTCGCATGACTGAGGAGCTTTTCTCTGTCACTGATGCATAACCCAATGCACAATCAATGTTGTGTTTGTTTCGACTCGACTCATTATTCTTCAGGTAATCAAAATTGGCAAACAGGACCTGCTAGTCAGATCAAACACAAAGACAATGATGTATGCACCACAACCAGATTAACTCGTTTTCGTTCTCAGTTTAATGACTTCCGCATTGTCAGTGTAGACTCTAATACAGCCCTGCGGTGGTAAAAGTATGTTACAACCACTTTGTTTTTCTTGCCTGAGTCTGAGATAATGTTAACGGATGACGCTGGCACACCTACAGGATATTCTATGTCATAACATCCTTATAGCATAGCCTGCTGACTTGCTCTTTAAGGCTTCGCTGAGTCAGTTAGTCAGACACTGATACAGACGCTGATCAATGCAAAAGGTATAACCTCTCAACAGAGTGGACTTGGCAGGCAGAGGGAATAGGAAACTGTGATGGAAGCAGTTTAAGGGAAAAGGGATACCTAGTCAGTTGCACAACTGAATGCATTCAACCGAAATGCATCTTCTGTGTGGGGGGCTGGCTTGATCAACATCATCAGCACCCGGGGAGTAGTTGTTGTTGTCATGCCCTTATCTGTTTCACCTGTCTTTGTGCTTGTCTCTAACCCCCTCCAGGTGTCGCCCATCTTCCCCATTATCCCCTGGGTACTTATACCTGTGTTTTCTGTCTGTCTGTGCGAGTTAGTTTTGTTCATTCAAACCTACCAACGGTTTACCTTGCTCCTGTCTTTGATATAGTCCCGGTTCTGACCTTTCCTGCCTGACCTGACCCTGATCCCGCCTGGTGTTCTGGTGCCTTTCACCCCCTCTTGATTATTAACCCCTGCCTGCCTTGACCTATCGTTTGCCTGCCCCTACTTAATGAATAAACATTTGTTTCTTCAACACTGCCTGCACTTGGGTCATACCTTAAAACGCGATAGTTGTTGGGGGATAACTGTCTTGCTCAAGGGCAGAACAGCAGACTTTTCCACCTTGCCGGCTATAGGATTTCAACCCGCAACGTTTTGGTTACTGGTCCAACGTGCTTAACTGCTAGACTACCTGGTTGTAGTACTGGAACGAAGGAGGAGTCTTAGACCATATTCTCCGACCACTATCATCTGGGCATTTAGAAAGGATGAGTCACTATTAAAAAGTCTTGGGAGGATTACTTTGTGACCATTGAATGCAATCTGGAGCTACAGTACCAGTCAAAAGTTTGGACACACTCATTCAATCGTTTTTCTTTATTTTGACTATTTTCTACATTGTAGAATAATAGTGAAGACATCAAAATGATTAAATAACACATATGGAATCATGTAGTAACCAACTAATATATTATATTTTAGATCCTTCAAAGTAGCCACCCTTTGCTTTGATGACAGCTTTGCACACTCTTGGCATTCTCTCAACCAGCTTCACCTGGAATGCTTTTCCAACAGTCTTGAAGGAGTTCCCACATATGCTGAGCACTTGTTGGCTGCGTTTCCTTCACTTTACGGTCCAACTCATCCCAAACCATCTCAATTGGGTTGAGGTTGGGTGATTGTGGAGGCCAGGTCATCTGATGCAGCCCTTACACAGCCTGTAGGTGTTGAAAAACAAATGTTAGTGCCACTAAGCACAAACCAGATGGGATGACATATCGCAGCATAATGCTGTGCTAGCCATGCTGGTTAAGTGGTCTTTAATTCTAAATAAATAACAGACAGTGTCACCAGCAAAGCACCATCACACCTCCTCCATGCTTTGCGGTGGGAACTACACATGCAGAGATCATCCGTTCATCTACTCTGTGTCTCACAAAGACTCAAGTAAGTGCAACCAAAAATCTCAAATTTGGACTCCAGACCAAAGGACAGATTTCCACTAATGTCTATTGTTCGTGTTTCTTGGCCTAAGCAAGTTTCTTCTTATTATTGGTGTCCTTTAGTAGTGGTTTATTTGCAGCAATTCGATCATGAAGGCCTGATTCATACAGTCTCCTCTGAACAGTTGATGTTGAGATGTGTCTGTTACTTGAACTCTGAAGCATTTATTTGGGCTGCAATTTCTGCAGCAGAGGTAACTTTGGGTCTTCCTTTCCTGTGGCGGTCCTCATGAGGGCCAGTATCATCATAGCTCTTGATGGTTTTTGCGACTGCACTTGAAGAAACTTTCAAAGTTATGGAAATTTTCCAGATTGACTGACATTCATGTCTTAAAGTAATGATGGACTGTCATTTCTCTTTGCTTATTTGAGCTGTTCTTGCCATAATATGGACTTGGCTTTTTTACCAAATAGGCCTATCTTCTGTATACCACCCCTACCTTAACACAACACAACTGATTGGCTCAAATGCATTAAGAAGGAAAGAAATTCCACAAATTAACTTTTAACAAGGCACACCTGTTAATTGAAGTGTTGCGATCTCATTTAGTATCTTTGTAAGAGAGTCAAAGCATGCATGTACCTCTGCCCTGTGGGTGTGGCCAGGTGTGGTGTGTTAATATCACCACACTCTAGTGACCTCATCAGCATGTCGTCCCATCCAGCTGTGTGTGTGTGTGTGTGTGTGTGTGTGTGTGTCCATGCATGCATGCACAAGTGTGCGTGTGTACCTGTATACTTTGAGAGCTGAAGCTGATGCATGGAGCACTAGCCCACTGAGGCGTAACACCCCAGTACTGAGTTAGAACCTGTACCCTAAGAAGCAGAACTGTAGGAGCAATTAGTCACATTTAGAGGGTGGAGGCACCAGCAGGGCTCCTGACTGCTGGGCATCCATTTAAATGGGGATGTCTCTGTGACCTTGGCAGCTGCCTGGCTTACACTGGCTCACTCAATAAGCTATGGGGAAGAAGATGCATTATCGCAAAGGCTTTTTAAATTATATGTTGTACTATTGTAGCGTGGTCCTGTGTAATAGGGTTGTATAAAAATGTGTCTGTGTGGAAATGTGTGACTGTCTGGGCTGTGGTGAGGAAGGCAACAGGCAAGTCACAAAGACAACTGCTTTTAATTCCTCTGGCTGTTTTTTTAAATCTTCTCATTCACCGTTTTTGTGTTGATTGGACTTTCTGTGAGAGGTCAGGTCTTGATTGGGGGAAACTGTTATGTTAGCGGGAAGTGCCGGGATCTCTTTAGGAAAAACGTGAAAAAGAGATTTGTGTTTTGGAACTTTCGGCCATGCTGCTGGGTCAGCAGCGGAAGTGAAAGAATGTGGGCACTGATAAAAGAGCAATAGGAAATGGGGGAAACTGTTATGTTATCCCCATTCCCTGTTTTCCAGGAAATAAGGATGTCAGAAAATGGGTTCCTAAACCTCAGCAACAGTGAGAAATTGTATATATATTTTTTAACTTTATGATTTGTTTCGACTATCAGACCCAAGGGGCATTATTTGCCTTCATACATTGCATTTCTGGCCTTACCATTACTGACTGATTGTCATTCTGCCCTGTTATTGCTGATGATTGAAGACATTGGCGTAAATTGCATGTTATTCTCAGGGAAAAAAGCAGGCACGCCACTAATGTCTTCTTTATTTGGGGGTATCCATCTTGTGCTTTTACTGTTATCCATTTCAAAACGAAGTTGGAATGATGTATAACCGTGCCTGGAACCATTATTTGATTGATGAACGGGTTTGTTCAATGGCAAACAACAAACTATGCTTGTAACTTAGGGCAGCGTGTATGGCTTTTCTTTGGACCTTGGCTGTGAAGGTTTGAGTGCCATACTGGGGATGGTAAACCCTGTTCAAGGCCTTGTGTGAGGATAGGTGACATTACATACCCTGAGGTAGCAGGCAGTGCCAGTGTCCCATAAGACAGGGAAGAGAATGATGGGACATGGCTGCCAAACATTGCATGTAGGATACCTGAAGTCTCATTGAAGACAGATCCAGAGTTTCTTTCTCTAGCTGCTGTACTTAGAGTAAGCCAGGAGTCACCAGCCCTTTTGATCGCTCGACAAGTCAATCTTGGAAGCATTCAAAGTCGATCGCGAGGAGTTTTCAAAATCATAGAAAAAACACCATAAACGTCTAAATGTTTACATTTATTAATTATTTTTTATAAATTTAATTTCAAATGAAATGCTCCATGTGTGAGCCCTGTGTGTAGTGATGGGGGTGGAGGGGCGGGGCAGGGGTTATCTGGCCAATCAAATACCGTTTCTAGGTTTAACGTCTGACAAATTATGTCCCTGATTAGCTCAGGCACTTGTAACGCTCACGAGCTATCAAGCTAACGATACGCAATCTAACGAAACGATTGCGGAGGCACAACGGAAAGAGCAAAAAATGTATCATGTCATGAAGAATGGGAACACGATTTTCTGTTCACCGTAGTTAAGGACAAAAGGATTTGCCTGATTTGTCACCAGGCTGTAGCCCTCGCAAAAAGGGGTAACGTGGAGCGGCACCACAAACACCATTAGAATTATTTATATAACACACCCCAAGTAAAATAAAAAAAAACGACCCGCTAAAGAGCACACTTCGCTCAAAGAAAGTTGACGAGCTCAAGTCTGTATTGGAAGCACAGCTGTCGCTTTCTACTCAACCGACAGCTCATCCTGCGCACTTTAGGCGACGGCCTACTTTGGATCAACATATCTCTGTGAGATGGCCTTTTCACAGATGAAAATTATCAAGTCAAAGAACAGGTCTTGTCTAACTAATATACATCTTACAGACAGTGTCAGACTTGCTGTGTCAAACTATGAGACAGACTATAGAGCACCTGCTGATAGTGTGCAATCACAGCCATCACATTGAATGCGTGTGTGTGGGGAGGTGATCTCATCCACAGCCATCAGAGTGAGTGAGTATTGCCAGTTTGAAATCTGTTTGTAGGCTATATTGTTTACAAAAGGATATGATCTGTGTTGTATGTTGTTCAAAAGGGAAAGTGAAACAGTACTGTACATGATTGGCTTAGGCCTGTAATTGACTGATTATTGAGGTAATGAATGGTGGTAGGGCTGTGATTTGTGTGAACATATTTTTGAACAATTGAATGATGTGACTGTTGTCATAATATTTTGAATGCTAGTTGCACTTACTTGAGTATTGTCATTTTGTCTAATGAATGGTGAATGAGTAATAGACCTGTGGAAATATTGAAACATGTAATATGACTGTTATAAAATGTTAGTTGCATTTCTAATTATACTATTTGTGTAATTAAATGAAAACGTTGCGTGTGACTGACAGGTAAGAAAATAAAGAATGTCAAAGTGGAACTACGTTGTAGCCTTGTTTTGTCATCATTATTTGCAAGTGGTAGATCTTGGTTTTACGTTTGGACTTGGGATGTGATCTTTGGCTTGAAAAGGTTGGTGACTGCTGCAGTAAGCCTATGTGTCTGTGACAATGCTCTGTGCATGTGCTATCTAACCAGTTAATGTCTCACCAGGGGCAACGATTGGGGTTCGTCTCAGAGTTTGAGTGTTTTCTAAGCTTTGTTTCAGCGTTTACTCTATGCTGATACAAGGGCAGGCATGTGGTACTTGTGTGTCCCCGTCAGGGTATAGAATCCACCAGGGATTCGCTGTCAATCCCGGACTTCTTTAATCACTACATGGATGTCCCCATGTGGCAAGCACTACTGTGTCCTTGTACACATAATGAGAGGCATTGTTTTCTTGACCCTGTCAACCCTCAATACCGTTAACCTGGTCTTGGTTTGAAGACCACCGCCACCCAACTGCTGGGTCTTAATGAGAGTGTCTTTCTACATGTTTTCGGGTTAGGACAAATTACACCATAAGGGGGTGAACATAAATTACGTTCATCTGTTTTTCCTCCCCCCCCCCGACTGCTGGACCATTCCGTTAAAAGTTAATGAACCCCATTTGTCAAACATTGTGCGAATACTCGACTTAATTCTGCAGTGCAGTGTATGTATGGTCATTTTCAGGGCTTATGAATTGATAGCCCTTTACTTGGAACGTAATCAGTATTCTGTGGTGTCTCAGATGCCTAATGCAATGACAAAATGTTTTTGTGCATGCCAAATTCAATCTTTTAGGTATGACAGACTGGGTTTAAACCCAGGTTGTTTGCACACTATTGTGTTAACACTCTGAGCTAAAGCCTAGCCATTAGCAGGGGGTTGCTAATGTGAGTTCTGAGGTCAAACAAGATGCAGTGAGTGGTGTATTGCTACAGGGGGTTCAGTAGTGGACCGGTTAATGGGAGGTGACAGAGGTGACATGACCTTTTATAGTGTGAAGTGTTGCACCTCACCGATGTGTTGAAAGGCACTGTCATCAGCTTCTTCACACACGATGAGTGTGTATGTGTACATCCTTGTTAATCATGGCGATAGGGCAGTAATAGATTCCTACAAGCAATCAGAGACGGGCCCCATCTCTGGGCTCCACTGTAATTATGAGAAAATGAAAGGTGCATGTCGCGTTTATATTTTTTCAGTGTAAATGCATTTTTGTACAATTTTCTGTGGAAATTGTTGAAAGTTCTCCTTGTGCATATAGTTTGTTAACTTTGCAATCAATGGTTTTTGTTTGGCATACATTTGAAGATGATAGATTTTTAAAAAATCTCTCTATGTTCCTGTGGGATGTCATCAGCCCTGTTCTCTCTGTAAACTGTAGAGGCTCTCGGTCAGAGACGTTGCTGTCTGCAGCTGAGCGTTGCTGCAACCACTGTAGTGGGACGCTAGGAGACATGCAGGCGCTGCTGAGGGATATGAGTCGGAGCCCCTTAGGACCATGCAGACGCCACACCCGACCATTCTTTGCTCTTCCCAATGACAGCATCTTCTAAATCAGAGGATGGGAGGTGGACTGGAGGAAGCCAATGGTCTGGAACAGTGTGTTTCTCCTAGCTGTTTGGCCTGTGTTTATCAACGATGACAGACAGCAATGATAGCCTCAAAATGGCTGCCCTTTATGTCATTTTGGCTCATACTTTGATTAGATGCCATGTTTTTCTCCATGAAAGACCAAAGAAAGATAGAATTTGTCAAAATGATGCAGCAAATCCTCAGAGTGATCTGTCATAGGAGATGGAAGAGGGTGGGGGCAGGGAGGGAAAGGAACCAATGATGTGGAGTAAGTCAGAGAGATGGCCAATGGGCATTATAGCATGGTAAATTCTATGACATCCTTCCATCACCAGGGCAACCTGGGTGATTGAGTGAAGCTGTGCCAGGGATTCCTTACTCTGGCAGTGCCAGTGAGTGGCCTCACAACCCTCCACACCTTTCCTGCATGCCTGCTTCTCTCTACTGCCAAACTCTGGGATTTCAACATTACAAAACAAGACTTGACAATTTTACCCGTAGTGTGCCTAGAAAAAGTAAAGATTATAGCTTTAATATCTCAAATATTTTTAATTGTGCCCTAAAATGTCTTTGTACGGGCCTACATTTTTCAACGTAGGCGCACACTTGTTCCTTGTAATAAAAAAAAAAAGGTCAGCATAGAACTCTGCAAAAACTGATTGAAATCCCAACTTGCATGACTTTATCTCTGGACACACTCTTAAGTAAACATAAAACTTACTCTACACACAACGTCTTTTCATACATGTTGATGAAATACTAATGTTTCAGAGTCAGAGGGTTTTACAGTGCATTCGGAAAGTATTCAGACCCCTTGATTTTTTACACATTTTGTTACGTTACAGCCTTATTCTAAAATGGATTAAATAGATTTGTTCCTGATCAATCTACACACAATACCCCTTAATGACAAAGCAAAAACCGTTTTTTAGAAATTTGTGCACATTTATAAAAACAATAAACGGAAATATCACATTTACATAAGCATTCAGACCTTTTACTCAGTACTTTGTTGAAGCAACATTGGCAGCGATTACAGCCTCAAATCTTCTTGGGTATGATGCTACAAGCTTGGCACACCTGTATTTAGTGACTTTCTCCCATTATTCTCTGCAGATCCCCTCAAGCTCTGTCAGGTTGGATGGGGAGCGACGCTGCACAGCTATTTTCAGCTCTCCAGAGATGTTCGATTTAAGGTTTAAGTCTGGGCTCTGGCTGGGCCACTTAAGGACATTCAGAGACTTGTCCAGAAGCTACTCCTGTATTGTCTTGGATGTGTGCTTTGGGTCATTGTCCTGTTGGAAGGTGAACCTTCGCCCCAGTCTGAGGTCCTGAGTGCTCTGGAACAGGTTTTCATCAAGGATCTCTCTGTACTTTGCTCCGTTCATCTTTCCCTTGATCCTGACTAGTCCCCCAGTCCCTGCCTCTGAAAAACATCCCCACAGCATGAAGCTGCCACCACCATGCTTCACCGTAGGGATGTTATTGGCCAGGAGATAGAGTGGTGCCTGATTTCCTCCAGACGTGACATTCGGCATTCAGGCCAAAGAGTTCCATCTTGGTTTCATCAGACTAGAGAACTCCAAGCGGACTGTGATGTGCCTATTACTGAGGTGTGGCTTCCGTCTGGCCACTCTACCGCAAAGGCCTGATTGGTGCAGTGCTGCAGAGATGGTTGTCCTTCTGGAAGGTTCTCCCATCTCCACAGAGGAACTCTGGAGCTCTGTCAGAGTGACCATCGAATTCACAGATGAATGACCCTTCTCGCCTGATTTCTCAGTTTGGCCGGGCGGCCAGCTCTAGGAAGAGTCTTGGTGGTTCCAAACTTCTTCCATTTAAGAATGATGGAGGCCACGGTCTTCTTGTGGACCTTCAATGCTGCAGAAATGTTATATTATCCTTCCCCATATCTGTGCCTTGACACAATCCTGTCTCGGAGCTCTACGGACAATTCCTTCGACCTCATGGCTTGGTTTTTGCTCTGACATGCACTGTCAACTGTGGGATCTTGTATAGACAGGTGTGTGCCTTTTCAAATCATGTCCAATCAATTAAGTTTACCACAGGTGGACTCCAATCAAGCACCTAAACTCAATTTTGAGTCTGAATACTTGTGTAAATAAGGTATTTAAATAAAAAAACTGTTTTCCCAATGTCATTATGGGTTATTGTGTGTTGATTGATGAGGAAAAACATTTATTGAATCCATTTTAAGGCTGTAACGTAACAAAATGTGGAAAAAAGTGACGGTGTCTGAATACTTTCTGAATGCATTGTAAAACCCCCGGACACTGAAACATTAGTATTTCGTCAACATGTACGAGAAGACGTTGTAACGTATAGTCAGAAAACAGGTGCAGAAGGTGAGTTTAATATGGAACAGATACAAACGAACAAACATGAGAAGCGTACTGAACATGAGAGAAAAACAATAACACCTAAGGACTGATGACAACTGAGGGCTAAATAAAGGGGGAATAATCAGGGTTGTGATGAAGTTCAGGTGTGTCTAATAATGGGGTGCAGGTATGTGTAATGATGATTGCTAGGTGTGCGTAATGATGGGTTGCCAGGATGTATAGTTAGTAAATCAAATCCAACTTTATTTGTCACATGCGTTGAATACAACAAGTGTAGATCTTACCGTGAAATGCTTACTTACAAGCACTTAACCAACAGTGCAGTTCAAGAAGAGATAAGAAAATATTTACCAAATAGACTAAAGTTTTTAAAAATGATAAAAGTAACACAATAACATAACAATAACGAGGCTGTATACAGGTGGTACGGGTACTGAGTCAGTGTGCGGGCGTACAGGTTAGAGGTAATTTGTACATGTAGGTAGAGGGTGAAGTGACTATGCATAGATAATAAACAGCAAGTAGCAGCAGTGTACAACTCAAATGCGGGGGGGGGGGGGGGGGGGTTCAATGTTATAGTCCGGTGGCCATTTGTTTAATTGTTCAGTAGTCTTATGGCTTGGGGGTAGAAGCTGTTAAGGAGCCTTTTTGTACTAGACTTGGTGCTCCTGTACCGCTTGCCGTGCAGTAGCAGAGAAAACAGTCTTTGATTTGAGTGACTGGAGTCTCTGACAATTTTATGGGCTTTCCTCTGATTTCAGACTCAAAATTGAGTTTAGGTGCTTGATTGGAGTCCACCTGTGGTAAACTTAATTGATTGATTATATAGGTCTGGATTGCAGGAAGCTTGGCCCCAGTGATGTACTTGGTTGTATGCACTACCCTCTGTAGCGCCTTACGGTCATATGCCGAGCAGTTGCCATACCAGGCGGTGACGCAACCGACCAGGATGCTCTCGATGGTGCAGCTGTAGAACTTTTTGAGGATCTGGGGACCCATGACAAATCTTTTCAGTCTCCTGAGGGGGAAAAGGTTTGTCGTGCCCTCTTCACGACTGTCTTGGTGTGTTTGGACCATGATAGATCGTTGGTGATGTGGACACCAAGGAGCTTGAAACTCTCGTCCAGCTCCACTACAGCCCCGTTGATGTTAATGGGGGCCTGTTCGGCCCACCTGTAGTCCACGATCAGCTCCTTTGTCTTGCTCACATTGAGGGAGAGGTTGTTGTCCTGGCACCACACTGCCAGTCCTCTGACCTCCTCCTTATATGCTGTCTCATCTTTGTCGGTGATCAGGCCTACCACTGTTGTTTTGTCAGCAAACTTAATGATGGTGTTGGAGTCGTGTTTGGTCACGCAGTCCTGGGTGAACAGGGAGTACTGGAGGTGACTAAGTACACGCCCCTGAGGGGCCCCAGTGTTGAGGATCAGTGTGGCAGACGTGTTGTTGCCTACCTTTACCACCTGGGGGGCGGCCCGTCAGGAAGTCCAAGATCCAGTTGCAGAGGGAGGTGGTTAGTCCCAGGGTCCTTAGCTTAGTGATGAGCTTCGCGGGCACTATGGTGTTGAATGCTGAGCTATAGACCGGCGACGTCGAGTGCCCGAGCGGGGGAGCGGGTGTAGACGTGACAGATGTGGTCCCATGACATCATGGGTTAAGTAACAAGCCCAGGGCTCCAGCTGTGATTTTGGTGTTTGGCAATTCCATGGTAACAGAGGTGCCAGGACAGTAACCTTTTCACTCTGTGCCAAGCAAAAACCATTGATTGCAAAGTTTAACAAACCATACACCTATATGCAGAAGTCTACTTTTAACAATTGCCTCCATACATTTTTACTGAAACACATTTAAGAACAGCGCAGATTTGGTTTGGTAACATATTAGAGGTCGACCGATTAATCGGAATGGCCGATTAATTAGGGCCGATTTCAAGTGGAAATCGATATTTTTGGGCACCGATTTGCCGATTTTTTTATTTTTTTTATTTTTTATATATACCTTTATTTAACTAGGCATGTCAGTTAAGAACACATTCTTATTTTCAATGACGGCCTAGGAACGGTGGGTTAACTGCCCTGTTCAGGGGCAGAACAACAGATTTTCATCTTGTCAGCTCGGGGGACTCAATCTTGCAACCTTACAGTTAACTAGTCCAACGCAATAATGACCTGCCTCTGTCTCGTTGCACTCCACAAGGAAACTGCCTGTTACGCGAATGCAGTAAGCCACGGTAAGTTGCTAGCTAGCATTAAACTTATCTTATAAAAAACAATGAATCATAATCACTAGTTAACTACACATGGTTGATGATATTACTAGATATTATCTAGCGTGTCCTGCGTTGCATATAATCTGACTGAGCATACAAGCATGCAAGTATCTAAGTATCTGACTGAGCGGTGGTAGGCAGAAGCAGGCTCTTCGTTGTGCGTCAAGCATTGCGCTGTTTATGACTTCAAGCCTATTAACTCCCGAAATGAGGCTGGTGTAACCGAAGTGAAATGGCTAGCTAGTTAATAGCGTTTCAAACGTCACTCGCTCTGAGCCTTCTAGTAGTTGTTCCCCTTGCTCTGCATGGGTAACGCTGCTTCGATGGTGGCTGTTGTCGTTGTGTTGCTGGTTTGAGCCCAGGGAGGAGTGAGGAGAGGGTCGGAAGCTATACTGTTACACTGGCAATACTAAAGTGCCTATAAGAACATCCAATAGTCAAAGGTTAATGAAATACAAATGGTATAGAGGGAAATAGTCCTATAATAACTACAACCTAAAACTTCTTACCTGGGAATATTGAGGAACCACCAGCTTTCATATGTTCTCATGTTCTGAGCAAAGAATTGAAACGTTAGCTTTCTTACATAGCACATATTGCACTTTTACTTTCTTCTCCAACACTTTGTTTTTGCATTATTTAAACCAAATTGAACATGTTTCATTATTTACTTGAGGCTAAATTGATTTTATTGATGTATTATAAAGTTAAAATAAGTGTTCATTCAGTATTGTTGCAATTGTCATTATTACAAATACATTTTTAAAAAATGGTCCGATTAATCGGTATCGGCATTTTTGGTTTTCCAATAATCGGTATCGGCGGTGAAAAATCATAATCGGTCGACCTCTATAACAGATGACAGTAAAATCTCCCTCAGTTTTTCATGTGACCACGATTTCCCCAAAAATCAGTTAAATATCTACTCAAAGATGTCTGCAGAAAAAAATGGGGTGTCACCATACAGTCATGGAAGCCAATAGTAAATACACGGTTTAACATGGCACTGACTGGTTGGCATTACTCACTCGGTCCCAGGAGTAGTCTATTGGCACAGTGGAAGGCTGCTCCTCCTTACAACATAGATATCATCCTAACCAACTTGCCCTCTAAATACACCTCTGCTGTCTTCAACCAAGATCTCAGCGATCACTGCCTCATTGCCTGCATCCATAATGGGTCAGCGGTCAAACGATCTCCACTCATCACTGTAAAATGCTCCCTGAAACACTTCAGCGAGCAGGCCTTTCTAATCGACCTGGCCGGGGTATCCTGGAAGGATATTGATCTCATCCCGTCAGTAGAGGATGCCTGGATATTCTTTTTAAAAATGCCTTCCTAACCATCTTAAATAAACATGCCCCATTCAAGAAATTTAGAACCAGGAACAGATATAGCCCTTGGTTCTCCCCAGACCTGACTGCCCTTAACCAACACAAAAACATCCTATGGCGTTCTGCATTAGCATCGAACAGCCCCCGTGATATGCAGCTGTTCAGGGAAGCTAGAAACCACAGGCAGTTAGAAAAGCCAAGGCTAGCTTTTTCAAGCAGAAATTTGCTTCCTGCAACACTAACTCAAAAAAGTTCTGGGACACTGTAAAGTCCATGGAGAATAAGAACACCTCCTCCCAGCTGCCCACTGCACTGAAGATAGGAAACACTGTCACCACTGATAAATCCACCATAATTGAGAATTTCAATAAGCATTTTTCTACGGCTGGCCATGCTTTCCACCTGGCTACTCCTACCCCGGTCAACAGCACTGCACCCCCAACAGCAACTCGCCCAAGCCTTCCCCATTTCTCCTTCTCCCAAATCCGTTCAGCTGATGTTCTGAAAGAGCTGCAAAATCTGGACCCCTACAAATCAGCCGGGCTAGACAATCTGGACCCTTTCTTTCTAAAATTATCTGCCGAAATTGTTGCCAACCCTCGCTCTTGCTGATCCACTTCTACGCAGACGACACCATTCTGTATACTTCTGGCCCTTCTTTGGACAATGTGTTAACAACCCTCCAGGCAAGCTTCAATGCCATTACAACTCTCCTTCTGTGGCCTCCAATTGCTTTTAAATAGAAGTAAAACTAAATGCATGCTCTTCAACCGATCGCTACCTGCACCTACCCACCTGTCCAACATCACTACTCTGGACGGCTCTGACTTAGAATACGTGGACAACTACAAATACTTAGGTGTCTGGTTAGACTGTAAACTCTCCTTCCAGACCCATATCAAACCATATCAATCTCCAATCCAAAGTTAAATCTAGAATTGGCTTCCTATTTCGCAACAAAGCATCCTTCACTCATGCTGCCAAACATACCCTTGTAAAACTGATCATCCTACCAATCCTCGACTTTGGCGAAGTCATTTACAAAATAGCCTCCAATACCCTACTCAACAAATTGGATGCAGTCTATCACAGTGCAATCCGTTTTGTCACCAAAGCCCCATATACTACCCACCATTGCGACCTGTACGCTCTCGTTAGTTGGCCCTCTCTTCATACTCGTCGCCAAACCCACTGGCTCCATGTCATCTACAAGACTAGGTAAAGCAGAGAACTGGAAGGAGAGGCGGCCAAAGAAAGAATTGGTTTTGGGGGTGACTAGAGAGATATACCTGCTGGAGCGTGTGCTACAGGTGGGAGATGCTATGGTGACCAGCGAGCTAGGTAAAGTCCCCCCTTATCTCAGCTCGCATACAAAAATCTCTGAAACTGGAAACACTTATCTCCCTCACTAGCTTTAAGCACCAACTGTCAGAGCAGCTCACAGATTACTGCACCTGTACATAGCCCACCTATAATATAATTATAATGTATAATACATAGCCCACCTTACTTGCTATATTGTATTTACTTTGCCACCATGGCCTTTTTTTTGCCTTTACCTCCCTTCTCACCTCATTTGTTCACATCGTATATTGACTTGTTTATACTGTATTATTGACTGTATGTTTGTTTTACTCCATGTGTAACTCTGTGTCGTTGTATCTGTCGAACTGCTTTGCTTTATCTTGGCCAGGTCGCAATTGTAAATGAGAACTTGTTCTCAACTTGCCTACCTGGTTAAATAAAGGTGAAATAAAATTTAATTTAATCTATTTTGGTTGTTGAACTACAGTAAGTGAAGTGGCTCGACAGTATCAGAATGACGATAACAGAATGACATCATGGGCTCCTTGATCTTTACTATAAAGTAATGCATAATTATGAATGTCATTCTCTTGTATCCTGAACAAGTACAAAAATATCAGTATCCTCCTTTGCATATTTGGATATTATTTTACACACATTCTAATGAGCTCCACCCCAAACAGACCGGATCAAATCTATACCAATCATAGACATCTATGTTTCACAAGTTTGGACATCACAGTACAGCACAGTAGAGTACAGTACAGCACATTGCAGTACAGAAGAGCACAGTACAGTACAGTAAAGTAAAAAATAGTAAAGTATAGTTCAGTAAAGTAAAGTAGATAAGAGTATAGTACAGTACAGTAGGGCACAGTACAATACAGTAAAGAAACACAGAGTAGAGTATAGTTCAGTAGAGTATAGTATATTATATTATGTTGTACTGTACTCTATTTGTGTGTGCTGTATTAAACTCTACTCTACTTGACTTTACGGTAACATACTCTATTGTGCTCTACAGTACTGTACTCTGCTCTATGGTACTGTACTCTATTGCGACTGTGGTTTTTGATGACTCTTTTTGATGACTCTTTCCACGGTAACATGTATTTACATTGTATATTTATATGTTTCATAAGACACTCGTTTTTATTATAATTTTTTTTTTACCCCTTTTTCTCCCCAATTTCGTGGTATCCAATTGTTTTAGTAGCTACTATCTTGTCTCATCGCTACAACTCCCGTAGGGGCTCGGGAGTGACGAAGGTTGAAAGTCATGCATCCTCCGATACACAACCCAACCAAGCCGCACTGCTTCTTAACACAGCACGCATCCAACCCGGAAGCCAGCCGCACCAATGTGTCGGAGGAAACACCGTACACCTGGCAAACTTGGTTAGCGCGCACTGCGCCCGGCCCGCCACAGGAGTCGCTGGTGCGCGATGAGACAAGGATATCCCTACCGGCCAACCCCTCCCTAACCCGGGCGACGCTAGGCCAACTGTGCGTCGCCCCATGGACCTCCCGGTCGCGGCCGGTTACGACAGAGCCTGGGTGCGAATCCAGGGTCTCTGATGGCACAGCTGAAGACACTCGTTTTAAACACGTTGCTACGAAAGCAGCTTGCAACTTAGTTTCAACGTTTCATCATGCTATGTAAATGCACGTTACCATGGAAACAGCATCAACTCCCAAGTTGAATGCCCGGTCTTGAGTCGGCTCGGCTGTCCTACAACACAATATTCTATAACTGGCTAGTGTTGCCTTGTCTCCTCTCTCCTTATGTCCTCTGTTAGATCGCCTAGCAGGCAGAGTTCAATAACTACAGGCAGATGTGAGATGCAGGAGGATGGCACTCTTCTCACACCACTCTGTAGTCTACTGACCGAGTCAAAGCTTCCTCCAGGAAGTAGCTTTGCATCGGTCACTAGCCTACAGAGTAATATAAAAAAAAGTGACGATAACAGGGATGCACCAATTGCCGAGCTTATGTAAAATAACAAAGTGCTTCGATCACTTTCAAGTGTAACAGTTCCATGTAGAATGAACCAAACTTCACAACACATAGCAGTGTTCTGCTTATATAACGATGTACAAATAAGACAGGAGTTCCTTGACCTGTTTTGACGAATACTCCTATATCCGACCCAGCTCCTATATCACAGAGGGAGGGGGAGTGAGAAAGACTGTCACCATACAGTCATGGAAGCCAATAGTAAATGCACGGTTGAACATAGCTAATCAGAGATCCTGATTCGCAGCTAATTCACAAGGGACACATGCCAGCATGGCACTGACTGGTTGGCATTGCTCACTCGGCCCCAGCAGTAATCTATTGGCACAGTGGAAGGAAGGGTGCACCTCCTTACAACATACAAGACACACATATGCAGTGCCTTTGGAAGGTATTCAGACCCCTTGACTTTTACAGCCTTATTCTAAAATAAAAAACATTTTAAAAGAAGAAATACTCAGCAATCTACACACAACACCACATAATGACTAAGCGAAAACAGGTTTTTAGAAATGTTTGCACATGTATAAAGATTCAAAACAGAAATACCTTATTTAGATACGTATTAAGACCATTTGCTATGAGACTCGAAATTGAGCTCAGGTGCATCCTGTTTCCATGGATCATCCTTGACATGTTTCTACAACTTGATTGGTTGGACATGATTTGGAAAGGCACACACCTGTCTATTTAAGGTCCCACAGTTAACAATGCATGTCAGAACAAAAACCAAGCCATGAGGTCGAAGGAATTGTCCGTATAGCTCCGAGACGGTCACTCTGACACTCTAGAGTTGCTCTGTGGAGATGGGAGAACCTTCCAGAAGGACAACCATCTCTGCAGCACTCCACCAATCGGGCCTTTATGGTAGAGTGGCCAGACGGAAGCCACTCCTCAGTAAAAGGCACATGACAGCCCACTTGGAGTTTGCCAAAAGACACTTAAAGACTCTCAGACCATGAGAAACAAGATTCTCTGGTCTGATGAAACCAAGATTGAACTCTTTGGCATGAATGCCAAGCGTCACATCTGGAGGAAACCTGGTACCATCCCTACGGTAAAGCATGGTGTTTGCAGAATCATGCTGTGGGGATGTTTTTCAGCGGTAGGGACTGGGAGGACTAGTCAGGGTTGAGGCAAAGATGAATGGAGCAAAGTACAGAGAGATCCTTGATGAAAACCTGATCCAGAGCTCTCAGGACGATGTGTGCTTAGGGTCGTTGTCCAGTTGGAAGATGAATCTTCGCCCCAGTCTGAGGTCCTGAGAGCTCTGGATCAGGTTTTCATCAAGGATCTTGCATTGGAAGACATTGCAGGAGTGGCTTCGGGATAAGTCTCCAAATGTCCTTGAGTGGCCCAGCCAGAGCCCTGACTTAAACCTGATCTAAAATCTTTGGAGAGACCTGAAAATAGCTGTGCAGCAATGCTCCCCATCCAACCTGACAGAGCTTGAGAGGATCTGCAGAGAAGAATGGGAGAAACTCCCTAAATACAGATGTGCCAAGCTTTTAGAATCATATCCAGGAAGACTTGAGGTGATAATCGCTGCCAAAGGTGCTTCAACAAAGTACTGAGTAAAGGGTCTGAATGCTTATGTAAATGTGGTATTTCAGTTTTTTATTTCTCATAAATTAGCAAAACATTCTAGAAACGGTTTTTGCTTTGTCGTAATAGGGTATTGTGTGTAGATTGATGAGGGAAAAAACAATTGAATCAATTTTAGAATAAGGCTGTAACCTAACAAAATTTGGAAATAGTCAAGGGGTCTGAATACTTTCCGAATGCACTGTACACACAGCACTGATTACATTATCTGTAGTGGTTTGTTGAATTCCAGGACAGATAGTATTTTTTACCATCGACCAGATCAAATGTGACCAACCTGATTCAAGTGTCCTCCATTAATCTGAAGCGGGACTGGAGTCTGGCCACTGCCTCAGCCTCCTGTATCAGCTCCTGATATGGGATTCCCACAACCCTGCTGAACAACAAATCCACCAGATTTTGTACGTAGCCTGTGAATGAAATAAAAGATAATTAAGTGATAATACGCTCGAAGTCGGTGTTTGGAGGATATATTGGCATGGGTGTTGTTAGGCCCGAGACGATGTACCAATATCATCCAAACACCGGTTTCAAGGGCATTATAACTTTCATACAGCAGGTTACCAACATATTAAAATAATGATTATTCATACTAAAATAATGCATCTCCAAGCTGGGTACATCCTATGATTATCGAACAAGCTAGTATCCAATTAAGTTCCTGCTCTGTATTGTATCTAAATGCCATAGGTTGCAGATAGCCTATTGGTAGCTAGCTAGCTAAAGTGCGATATGCACATCTTTCTCTGACATGCTACATCACATTACACGTTAGCTATATGTCTTTCACTAGCTCCAGTATCATTCCCCTTTCATCAAATCAAATCAAATTGTATTGGTAACATACACATGGTTAGTAGATGTTATTGCAAGTGTAGCGAAATGTTTGTGCTTCTAGTTCCGACAGTGCAGCAATATCTAACAAGTAATATCTAACAATTCCACAACAAATACCTAATGGAATATGGAATGGAATAAATATAAATATATGGATGAGCAATGACAGAGTGGCATAGACTAAGATGCAATAGATAGTATAGAATACAGTATATACAAATGAGATGAGTAATGCAAGATATGTAAACATTATTAAAGTGCCATTATTAAAGTGAGTAGTGTTCCATTTATTAAAGTGGCCAATCAATGATGTCAAGTCTGTATGTAGGCAGCAGCCTCTATGTGCCAGTGATGGCTGTTTAACTGTCTGATGGCCTTGAGATAATAGCTGTTTTTCAGTCTCTCGGTCCCAGCTTTGATGCCCCTGTACTGACCTCGCCTTCTGGATGGTAGTGGGATGTACAGGCAGTGGCTTGGGTGGTTGTTGTCCTTGGTGATCTTTTTGGCCTTCCTGTGATATTGTAGATATTGTAGATGTCCTGGAGGGCAGGTAGTTTGCCCTGTGATGCGTTGTGTAGACCGCACCACCCTCTGGAGAGCCCTGCGGTTGTGGGGCGGTGCAGTTGCCGTACAAGTCGGTAATACAGCCTGACAGGATGCTCTCAATTGTGCGTCTGTAAACGTTTGTGAGGGTTTTAGGTGACAAGACACATTTCTTCAGCCTCCTGAGATTGAAGAGGCGTTGTTGCGCCTTCACCATCCTGTCTGTGTGTGTGGACCATTTCAGTTTGTCAGTGATGTGTACGCCGAGGAACTTAACTTTCCACCTCATCAGTGGTATCATAGCTAGCCTCGCTAGCATGATCAAATAATGTTGTACGTGTTGGATGTAATCCATTCCTGGTCATATTGTTGAATTGCATTGGAAGTTTTCACCAACTTTATGGATGCCCATGTTCACTCCTATTTTCCGAGCGAAATGTGTGTGCGTTGCATCCATATGCAGACTTAGCAAAAAATGTCCACATGGCAGCTGGGGGCGTGTTGTCTCTGGTCAATTTGGCATCATTGGCAAACATGGGCATGTAAGTAATCCATATGAACTCACTAACAAAACTCAGTTTTGGACGAGACTGATTTTATAACCAAAGTTATCCTACAGTGCCTTGCGAAAGTATTCGGCCCCCTTGAACTTTGCGACCTTTTGCCACATTTCAGGCTTCAAACATAAAGATATAAAACTGTATTTTTTTGTGAAGAATCAACAACAAGTGGGACACAATCATGAAGTGGAACGACATTTATTGGATATTTCAAACTTTTTTAACAAATCAAAACATTTTGACACTCAAATGAATGTTTCTGACTCATATCGATGTCACTTACCTGTAGGCTGTTTTAAACCAGAGAAGTTGTTTCTGAGGGGCAGTTGACTTTTAAACCTACAGAAGGCAAGTAATTTATGCAAAACTAAATATAAATGTTGATATTATTTGGCAGGGGCCTTTACCTTTTAATACTTTTTCTAGTAGATGTTTTTTAAGACCCCCTTTCCATCTGTGTGACCAGAAATCAAAACCTTTGCTTATTCCAGGATGGAAAAGGGTAAGAAAACATATCTATGCCTTCATTTCCACAAAATATAGACTCTTAGCTTGCGTTTGACACCACATTTTATATGCTCCTATAAACTTCACATGTTGGTGCTCATGGGTCCTTTTTCATGGAAATTACCTGTTGTAAAAATAGACGCTAGGCTAATTGTTGCCTGTTGGGATTGGGAGTAAATATGAATCCCACTCTGTGACCACATGCTCTTTCCAGTACGTTGACATCTAACTCAGAGTTGTCACATACGCTATACTGGAGTTTCGACTGCTGCCAAAGCTGTCAGACGAAGTCCAGAAGAAAATACATCACATCATGGTCCTCCTGTCGTCATCACCTCATTCAAATGGGAACATAAACATTTCTAAAGCATTAATGGGATCTCTAGTTCCTAGTAGTGTTTTCACTCTCTTCTGTTATTAGATTAGTTGAAGGTAACGCTTTACATTATGTTCTTAATGTAATGCAGAAGGTTTGTTATTACTATGGTAATATTACATTGCTACAGAATATAGAAGGAGGGGTCTTTATTCAACTTTGTGTTGTAACAAAGAAAAATGAAACTCAATACAGTACAATTACAAAGCAATTACACTGATGAGGTTACAAGTAATCAACAGTGTCTGCTCCCTCTGTTCTTATCTCATTGCAGTTCAGAAACATTATCATAAAGCAATGGTGCTTGCATGGTCAAAAAAATCTCCTTCTCCCGCCCTCACCAATCCAGCAGTGTAACAGTGAGGAATAATGGATGGAATTATAAATTAGGCTGATGTCGGAGAGAGAGGCCCTCCTCATTATATTCACATTAGCTTTATGCTCCTCTCAAATCATTCCCCAAATCATTCCCCACGTTCTAATGGGCAAGATTCTTCTTCTTTCATGCTCCTTTCCCTCCACATATCCATCCTCCAAGGTCGTTTTTTCATTCGCTGTGGTGGCCTTTGCCCGACACACTATACCCCCCCCGTGGAGTGACATTCACTGAGCCTAATCTTCTCGGAAACAGGGAAATTGTCCACCGGAGCAGGCTGCCTGGGTAGATAGTCATTGGTTTATTTTTCCTTTTACAGGGCTTTTTATGAAGGCTGAGGCTACGGATCCGGAGGTAACCGCCCCTGACATTGATTCAGCTTTGATTTAACTTTATTAAACGAGGACCATTCTCCAGAGTAGCTAGTTCTCTGGGCAGCCAAATGAGTAGAGCAGAGAATCCCGCATATGTGCAGAAGTTTCGGACCTCTAGCTGTTGGGAAGAGATGTCGGATCCGCATCCACTCCGCTTTTGAAAATGGGGACCATTGTGACTGTGACTGATTGTGACCATTGTGACTGTGACTGATTGTGACCATTGTTACTGTGACTGATTGTGACTGTGACTGATTGTTTTGAGACTATTGCATACGTGGGGGTTACAGACATTTCTGGGGAGTCACAGATATCTATTGTACAATTGGGTCACCTGTATAAAGGATAAAGTAAGGCCTAGATTGAATCAGTCCGAGCGTTAACCCGCGATAGCCGACACAGTTCTTTGGCTGTGTCGGAGGTGTAACTGCATTAGAGCTGTCAAATCGGTGAACGGATACTTTTGTGGTCATTGTCACGAAGCCACCCCTGTCCCACTCATGTTTCAGAACGAGAAAGTGTAGGCTAAATAGAAATAATGACACTCAAATTAAAAATCATTCAACTAAATAATGAGGATTTCTATCAGGGGCGGCAGGTGGTTAGAGCGTTGGGCCAGTAACCGAAAGGTTGCTACATCGAATCCCCGAGCTGACAAGGTAAAAATCTGTCGTTCTGCCCCTGAACAAGGCAGTTAATCCACTGTTCCAAGGCCTTCGTTGTAAATAATAATGTGTTCTTAACTGACTTGCCTAGTTAAATAAAGGTTAAATAAAAAATCAGCCTAATTGAGGTGCAGGAGCGTGCACATATCTAACTGTATGTCTACGTGCGTCTAGATTTAGTACGTATTGTGTGTGTGTGTTATAGATGGCTAAATAACCTCTAACACCATTCTTCCTACCTTTGACTGGAGTTTGCTTTATCAACTCCCCCAGGTCACTTGATCCATATGGGATCAGGATGCCAAACCTCCTCTCCTCACCCAGCTGTCAGAGGGTGTGGCCACAGCGACCATGTAACCTACACTACTATACCTGCCTGTTAAACTTTAATGGCAAGTCAAACCTCTGTGGCTCAGGTGTCACCCATGCCAGCCGCTGGGTGAGACAGGGGCCAGGGGTGAGCTGTGGGGTACTGGGTAGGTCTATGGAGGAGAGAGGAGGACTGGAGCAGGCACAGGACTGGCATAGGCCTAGAACTGGCACAGCCTCTGAGGAGCTGAACTGTAGTGTGACCCAGGTCAGCCATGAATGGTTGTGTAATACAGTGAGTGGATGTGCGGCAGAATCCAAATGACTTTACTTAAATATAGCAATTATGCAGAGACAGTAGATTGCTATTACGAAACCATGATATGTCAACCTGTCTCTATTTTTGTTGACATTCTATATTCACCATTGCTGCTTTATCTCTGAGAACCCTGAGGTAGGTCTAAACACTGTCTGGTATTTGCAGTATTTTGGAAGTGGCTTCCTTTAGACCTTTTACTTATGGCTATCTCAGACCAGCATCACTCTTGAGTGTAAAATTGCTGCCAGTCAGTGACCCAGTGTAGAGTGCCTCAAAGGTAAGGGCTACTGAGCTGTTCCCTTGCGGCTGGAATGACTGTCTTGATAGTGGCCTGTAGAGAGAGAGGGAGAGAGAGAGAGATAGAGAGGCAGAGAAAGTTGGAGGGAGAGCGCGAGAGAGAGTAAAGATATCAGTGTGAAAAGTGGCATTCTGGGAAGGGGAGTCCACAAAAGGCTGGCTAAGGGGGATGAAGCCTTGGTTCTCTGGTGGGAGTTACACTATCACAACACTTTTATTTATTTTATTTGACCTTTATTTAACTAGGAAAGTCAGTTAAGAACAAATTCGTATTTACAATGATGCCACTATGGGCAATAGAGGAGAGCGAGATAGAAAGGGATGGGAAATAGAGAGAGAGAGAGGGATCGTCTGAGGATGCCTGAAGGGAAACAGCAGTGGGCTGAAAGAAATCCTCCCCTTCATTTCCTGCCTCCCTCTCTAGAGCGTATGTCTCCCCTCAGTGCAGCATTAATTAACCCCTTCAATGAGTTGCTAGGTTTTGCTGTCGTAAATCACTTTAATAGGCCCCAGAACACTCACTCTCATTTCCAGACAGGAATTCCATGGCAACAGTTGATTAATTCGCATAGGAGGGCTCAGTAATGATGTAAAAATGTTGCATTCATGCGATATTTCGCACATTTTAACAACATTATCGACAGTATCAGCTGGGGGAAATCATCATCTATGAGCATACTTCAGATTTTTAAAATCATTTTTAGACAGCAGATGTTATCATCTTTCCTAACACAACAGAATATGTTCTTTAATGTAGGATATCATTTGAACAACAAAGTGGCTATTGTCTCTGTGTGAAATAGGCTGTTATGGACCTTGGAATATCTCTATTTTATATTCCATAATTTAAATCAATGCAGAATTTGATTTAAATAATGCTGGAATTGCGTTGAGGGGAGCAATGTGCAGGACTGGACTGTGTCTTTCAGGCCTGCGAGTGACTGTGCTAGCTGTGTCTTGCTGTGCAGAGATAGAAAACATTGTTACGAGCTAGCTCTTCCTGAAATTAATCAGAGACTCACCTTCCCGGCAGGAGCTTCACACACCTTGTAAAGAACAGCATCATAGCTAATGCGCTAACTGAGCTCAGTTCTGCAACACAAAGTACTTCTTCATAATTAACTAACATAATTGGACAGCACTGAGCGAGCAGAGCTAAGTGCCCCTTTAAAAAAAAAAATGCTATTAGATTGGACGCGGAGACACTGAAAACTAGGTCACCGACACCCTTTCAGACTCCACTGTCTCAGCTTTTCTTTTCTTTCTCTTCCCTCCACTTTTTAATAACACTGGGTCGAATACTAAAATAACTGCTCTTGTTTTGTCCTTTTTTTATACATCCTCATCAGCATTGTATATTGTCCCACACAGAGTGAACTTCCAATTAGTGTCTTTAAATCAACATGGTGGCTAACTCCACACTAAATCCTGCAACAAGACAGGATGATTAATTGTCCATATTATAGCAACACTTTAGGCCATTTCCTTCAGTCTTATGACCAATACGCCCTCTAGTGGCCTCATGGGTGGAATGTTATTAGTATTTTTCATAATTTCATAATTAATCAACATTAAAAATCTGATGATTCTATGTCAAACAGTTTTGTTATATTTCAGTCTTTTGTGATGTGCAATATTGGAATATTGCAATATTGGGATGCATATCTGACATTGTTTTTAAAACCCATAACCATGTGTGGGAGGTGTGTACTTTTGTTTCAAAGTAGATTTGTTTAAGACTACCAAGAAGCACTTTGTGTGACCCTGATTTAGCCGACTGCAGTAAAAGGCTAAAGAACCTAAGGTACGTATTGTCTGTGACACTATGTGCACCATGTGAATTACTTTCCTGTGTAAGAAACTGCCACCTCCTGTATTGTATTGGAGGAACAATGCAGTGGGTGACACTGACAGCCAGACATACAGTTCAGGAGTGGGCGTTGCACACACACACCTACACACCCGTGACAAGTGACGACACCCACATCCTCTTACACTATCACAAGTAAACAGGTGTGCTCTTACAGGTAACCAGAGAGAGAGCGACATGACTTGGCTAAACCCTCACAGCCACCCTCGGTGTTTGTGAATTGTTGATGTTCCCTGCACCAGCAAGGCGGTGGAACTTATTTTAGCTCATGGACTTCAGTTGCCCTCTTTCTCTCTCTCCAAAAGTTTGTCTGCGAGCATCGCACAGCACCAATCATCCCTGCAACTCAGATATTAAAGTCTTTGATGAAACATAAAGATGTTGCTCATGAAGTGATATGACATGATATGTCTCTATAATGAGCCAGCGCACAACAGGAGCAATGTTAGCCCAGATTCGGGCTTCTTTCAAGCTCTAAAAGCCGTCTTCTACCACGCTCAACAGCTTTTTACAAGGAGTGTGGGTTTTTGTTGCCTCCCACTGCGAACAGTTTCAGATCAGATAGAGGTAGATGCAGGTTGAAGGGGAGATTTAACTCTTGCATTAACAGAGCTAGCTGTTACCGCTCTATGTGATAGACAGGGTCATGGGCTAAAGGATGTCTTTGCACCCTAGGTGAACAAACAGGAACATACCAACAACAAAGCGTCAAATGAGACATATAGAGCGGCTCGAGTGAATGACGAACCTGGTAACCTGGTGTGTGTGTGTGTGTGTGTGTGTGTGTGAATAACTAATTGCAGTGATCATCTCTGCCAGCTAAATCCCTGGTTCATTGATCTCTGGATAGCTAGCTGGTTGGAAATTGATACATGCCTTTTCCCCTGTGTCCACACTGGTTTTATAGTGGTGAATATCTTTGTCACAGAGTGATGATTTTAGCATGTACATCTTGGTGGGGCAAACTCCCCCAAAAATGTAGATGCATGCCAGCAAAGCCACTACACAACAACACTAAACAATACATTAATTGCACTATAACGCTGAAAGCGGTGCCCACAAACTGTTATGGCCTACATAAAGCTGTCCCAACCGCAGAGCATTCTTTTCAGCACAATGGAGTGAATCCTTACCACCACTACACCTGGTTATCAGCGGAGCCTTGCCTGGCAGCGAAACTGTTCATTCAGCCTCATTTACTGCCTTTTTAAAAACGTAGCTGATATGGCTAACATGCTTAAACAAAGGAAGGCACATGGGCTACTAACAGCTTACTACACAACATACACTTAGTATTACTTTCTTAGCTACAGCATACATATCTCCCTGGCATATTACATAATTTATGCAGCAGCATACATTCTTGGACTCACCTTGTTGTAATGTGCTCACTTGAACAGGAAGGTGGCGCGGCGGTCCTTCGTGGGCAAATTATGTCATCAGAGAAAGATTTATAATTCCGAGTTGGATGACTGTTCAAAATGTATATTCCCAGTCTGAGCTTGTTTATTCCCGACTTTCCAGTTGCAATGCTTGCAGTTAGCCACTGTCACCGATTCCTTCCAAATCACTCATTGTTGAATTTGCGATTTCCAACTTGTTGTGTAATGTTTATATCCAATGGCCGATGAGCACCGATACATTTTATCTATAATTTCTCTTCATTATTTCTCTTCATATGACAAGGATTAAAAAGGATTTGCCAGTAGATTGTCAACATGATTCATGATGATGACTGCTAGCTAAGATTTTGAAAGTAAGATGTTGTCATGATCCATCCAATCAAAGCTACTGTACATTTAACGTGATTTGACGTCATTTTATCTGTGGCTAATGACATTTAGCCTTCTTGGAAGGGCACTACTAATGTAACTATATGGCAGGACCCAGAGAGGGCTAAAACATGTTATGTCTACCCTTACTAAGAACTGGTGACGTAGTTTCCCCATGAGTGGCAGAACACTGAGCCAATCACAGCGCAACTCCTATTTTCTGATTTGTTTAACACTTTTTTGGTTACTACATGACTCCATATGTGTTATTTTATTGTTTTGATGTCTTCACTATTATTCTACAATGTAGAAAATAGTAAAAATTAAGAAAAGCCTTGACTGAGTAGGTGACTCAACTTTTGACTATTACTGTACATGACACTGTCATAGATGTCCCAGTGTTTGTCAACAGGTATGCCGTGTGGTGTATATTTCTGCCTCAATATACAGTATTTGTGTAGCCTACATGTGTGCATAATGTGCCAAATCTTGATTTGTAGGCCTATCCGTGGTTTGTGATGCAGACATTCTGCTCCCACTGAAGAAACCTGGGCCCAGTTTCCCAAAAATATCTTAAGGCTAAGTTCATCGTTATATCCTTCATAAGAGCATTGTCAAACCCCCAACCTCTTTCCCAAAACCATCATTACTAAAGTTGCACTTGAAAAATCTTGTTATTTAACGACAGCCTCAGACCACTCATAGAACAGTTACGTGCATCGTTAGTTGCTTTTTTGCCCTACCATGTCACTTTATATACAGAAGATCTCCGCTAAACACAAACTCAAGATGCTTCTGTCTTTCTGTACTACCGATAACTTCGTAATGACTCTGACAACAAATACAATGCCTTTGCAATTGTTACAAACAAGCGAAGGATATAAAGATGGTTGTATTAAAGATAAATACAGTATAGGCTATTTTTGGCCCATTCCTCCTGACAGAGTTGATGTAACTGAGTCAGGTTTGTAAGCCTCCTTGCTCGCACATACTTTTTCAGTTCTGCCCACACATTTTCTATAGTATTTTTATTTTATTTTTTTATTTATTTTACCTTTATTTAACCAGGTAGGCAAGTTGAGAACAAGTTCTCATTTACAATTGCGACCTGGCCAAGATAAAGCAAAGCAGTTCGACAGATACAACGACACAGTGTTACACATGGAGTAAAACAAACATACAGTCAATAATACAGTATAAACAAGTCTATATACAATGTGAGCAAATGAGGTGAGAAGGGAGGTAAAGGCAAAAAAGGCCATGGTGGCAAAGTAAATACAATATGGCAAGTAAAACACTGGAATGGTAGTTTTGCAATGGAAGAATGTGCAAAGTAGAAATAAAAATAATGGGGTGCAAAGGAGCAAAATAAATAAATAAATTAAATACAGTTGGGAAAGAGGTAGATGTTTGGGCTAAATTATAGGTGGGCTATGTACAGGTACAGTAATCTGTGAGCTGCTCTGACAGTTGGTGCTTAAAGCTAGTGAGGGAGTTAAGTGTTACCAGTTTCAGAGATTTTTGTAGTTCGTTCCAGTCATTGGCAGCAGAGAACTGGAAGGAGAGGCGGCCAAAGAAAGAATTGGTTTTGGGGGTGACTAGAGAGATATACCTGCTGGAGCGTGTGCTACAGGTGGGAGATGCTATGGTGACCAGCGAGCTGAGATAAGGGGGGACTTTACCTAGCAGGGTCTTGTAGATGACATGGAGGCAGTGGGTTTGGCGACGAGTATGAAGCGAGGGCCAGCCAACGAGAGCGTACAGGTCGCAATGGTGGGTAGTATATGGGGCTTTGGTGACAAAACGGATTGCACTGTGATAGACTGCATCCAATTTGTTGAGTAGGGTATTGGAGGCTATTTTGTAAATGACATCGCCAAAGTCGAGGATTGGTAGGATGGTCAGTTTTACAAGGGTATGTTTGGCAGCATGAGTGAAGGATGCTTTGTTGCGAAATAGGAAGCCAATTCTAGATTTAACTTTCGATTGGAGATGTTTGATATGGGTCTGGAAGAAGAGTTTACAGTCTAACCAGACACCTAAGTATTTGTAGTTGTCCACGTATTCTAAGTCAGAGCCGTCCAGAGTAGTGATGTTGGACAGGCGGGTAGGTGCAGGTAGCGATCGGTTGTAGAGCATGCATTTAGTTTTACTTGTATTTAAGAGCAACTGGAGGCCACGGAAGGAGAGTTGTATGGCATTGAAGCTTGCCTGGAGGGTTGTTAACACAGTGTCCAAAGAAGGGCCGGAAGTATACAGAATGGTGTCGTCTGCGTAGAGGTGGATCAGAGACTCACCAGCAGCAAGAGCGACCTCATTGATGTATACAGAGAAGAGAGAAAATGAGCCAGGATTCAGACACAGCTAGAACATCCGGGTTGGCAGAGTGTGCTAAAGCAGTGAATAGAACAAACTTAGGGAGGAGGCTTCTAATGTTAACATGCATGAAAAATTGAGGTCAGGGCTTTATGATGACCACTCCAATTCCTTGACTTTGTTGTCCTTAAGCCATTTTGCCACACCTTTGGAAGTATGCTTGGGGTCATTGTCCATTTGGAAGACCCATTTGTGACCAAGCTTTAACTTCCTGGCTGATGTCTTCAATATATCCACATCATTTTCCATCGTCATGATGCCATCTATTTTGTGAAGTGCACCAGTCCCTCCTGCAGCAAAGCACCCCCACAACATGATGCTGCCACACCCGTGCTTCACGGTTGGGATGGTGTTCTTCAGCTTGCAAGCCTCCCCCTTTTTCTTCCAAAAATAACGATGGTCATCATGGCTAAACAGTTCTATTTTTGTTTCATCAGACCAGAGGATATTTCTCCAATAAGTACAATCTTTGTCCCCATGTGCAGTTGCAAACCGTAATCTGTTTTTCTATGGTGGTTTTCGAGCAGTGGCTTCTTCCTTGTGGAGTTATGTCGATATATGACTCGTTTTACTGTGGATATAGATACTTTTGTACCTGTTTCTTCCAGCATCTTCACAAGGTCCTTTGCTGTTGTTCTGGGATTGATTTGCACTTTTCGCACCAAAGTACATTCATCTCTAGGAGATAGAACGCGTCTCCTTCTTGAGCGGTATGATGGCTGATCCGTGATCCCATGGTGTTTATACTTACATACTATTGTTTGTACAGATGAACATGGTACCTTCAGGCGTTTGAAAACCAGACTTGTGGAGGTCTACAATTTTCTTTCTGAGGTCTTGGCTGATTTCTTTTGATTTTCCCATGATGTCAAGCAAAGAGGCTCTGATTTTGAAGGTAGGCCTTGAAATACATCCACAGGTACATCTCCAATTTACTCAAATTATGTCAATTAGCCTATCAGAAGCTTCTAAAGCCATGACATAATTTTCTGGAATTTTCCGGAATTTTCCAAGCTGTTTAAAGGCACAGTCTACTTAGTGTATTTTACATTCTGACCCATTGGAATAGTGATACAGTGAAATAATCTGTCTGTCAACAATTGTTGGAAAAATTAAATTAATTGTGTCATGCACAAAGTAGATGTCCTAACCGACTTGCCAAAACTAGTTTGCTAACAAGAAATTTGTGGAGTGGTTGAAAAATGAGTTTTAATGACTCCAACCTAAGTGTATGTAAACTTCCGACTTCAACTGTATATATTTCAATTATATTGTAAATAATTGACACATCCATATATCCTGAGTTTATTAGGTACACCACCCCGTTCACCATGCTCCTACAGACAAGTGGCCGTGGCTTGCTAAATAAAGCAGCCAGAAAGGCATAGAGTTATTCAGTTAAAGTTCAATTGAATGTTAGAATTGGCAAAATGAGTGACCTAAGAAACTTTGAGTGTGGTATGATTGTCGGGACCAATAGTGCCGGTTCCAGTATCTGAGAAACGGCTGGCCTCCTGGGCTTTTCACGCACAACAGTGTCATGATGTTGCCCTCTTTGGGTACAGCGAGCACCATCCCCCTCTCTCTGACTCCTACACTCAGGCTGCTGCCGTAAATTCCAGGAGGAGATGATCTCCTCATGGCCACAGTATAGAGAGATAGTGAGTTTTCATTGAGAGAACAAAGGAATTTCTTTCCACCTCACAGAACTTGAGATCTGAACAACGTTTATGTTCTGGAGAAGGTATAAAAGATTGGTGAAGAAACCAGCTACAAACTGATCCGTTTGGTACAATTTTGTGAAACTCATGGGAGACAATACGGCCACATTACCATAACGCTGTTTATACAATAGCCTCAGATATGAGGCTTCCATCTAATTGTTGTTTAAGATGAATGAGTGAGGATGATACTGTTTGTGAAATTGTGTAATGTTTTGAGTAGATGGCTGAATCTTTTAACCATACCATGGTTAAACTCTTAGGCTATCAATACCGACAGAATAAGAACAAGTCTTTGATATTAATTACTAGTCTGCAGCTAGGAATTCGGTATCATTGAACGCGAAGACCGACAACCACCGAAACATCTATCCTATAACGACATGAATGAATGTCACTCTGAACTATCCATTCTAACCACGACAGAGGGCAGACAGACTCTCCAACAGTAACTTTTCAACAGAGATCCTGACGACACACTGAGCTTAAATATATATACACTGCTCAAAAAAATAAAGGGAACACTTAAACAACACAATGTAACTCCAAGTCAATCACACTTCTGTGAAATCAAACTGTCCACTTAGGAAGCAACACTGATTGACAATACATTTCACATGCTGTTGTGCAAATGGAATAGACAACAGGTGGAAATTATAGGGAATTAGCAAGACACCCCCAATAAAGGAGTGGTTCTGCAGGTGGTGACCACAGACCACTTCTCAGTTCCTATGCTTCCTGGCTGATGTTTTGGTCACTTTTGAATGCTGGCTGTTCTTTCACTCTAGTGGTAGCATGAGACGGAGTCTACAACCCACACAAGTGGCTCAGGTAGTGCAGTTCATCCAGGATGGCACATCAATGCGAGCTGTGGCAAGAAGGTTTGCTGTGTCTGTCAGCGTAGTGTCCAGAGCATGGAGGCGCTACATCAGGAGACGTGGGGGAGGCCATAGGAGGGGAACAACCCAGCAGCAGGACCACTACCTCCGCCTTTGTGCAAGGAGGAGCAGGAGGAGCACTGCCAGAGACCTGCAAAATGACCTCCAGCAGGCCACAAATGTGCATGTGTCTGCTCAAACGGTCAGAAACAGACTGAGGGTGGTATGAGGGCCCGACGTCCACAGGTGGGGGTTGTGCTTACAGCCCAACACCGTGCAGGACGTTTGGCATTTGCCAGAGAATACCAAGATTGGCAAATTCATCACTGGCGCCCTGTGCTCTTCACAGATGAAAGTAGGTTCACACTGAGCACATGTGACAGTCTGGAGACACCGTGGAGAACGTTCTGCCGCCTGCAACATCCTCCAGCATGACCGGTTTGGCGGTGGGTCAGTCATGGTGTGGGGTGGCACTTCTTTGGGGGGCCGCACAGCCCTCCATGTGCTCACCAGAGGTAGCCTGACTGCCATTAGGTACCGAGATGAGATCCTCAGACCCCTTGTGAGACCATATGCTGGTGCGGTTGGCCCTGGGTTCCTCCTAGTGCAAGACAATGCTAGACCTCATGTGGCTGGAGTGTGTCAGCAGTTCCTGCAAGAGGAAGGCATTGATGCTATGGACCGCCCATTCCCCAGACCTGAATCCAATTGAGCACATCTGGGACATCATGTCTCGCTCCATCCACCAACGCCACGTTGCACCACAGACTGTCCAGGAGTTGGCTGATGCTTTAGTCCAGGTCTGGGAGGAGATCCCTCAGGAGACCATCCGCCACCTCATCAGGAGCATGCCCAGGCGTTGTAGGGAGGTCATACAGGCACATGGAGGCCACACACACTACTGAGCCTCATTTGGACTTGTTTTAAGGACATTACATCAAAGTTGGATCAGCCTGTAGTGTGGTTTTCCACTTTAATTTTGAGTGTGACTCCAAATCCAGAACTCCATGGGTTGATAAATTTGATTTCCATTGATCATTTTTGTGTGATTTTGTTGTCAGCACATTCAACTATGTAAAGAAAAAAGTATTTAATAAGAATATTTAATTCTTTCAGATCTAGGATGTGTTATTTTAGGATTCCCTTTATTTTTTGAGCAGTGTATATTGATTGCAATTGTTCCCGAATGAGTGAGCGTTCATGTGCAAAGGAATAGCATTTCAATTGTTATAATTATCAACTTTGTAGTGTCTCATCTCAGTTGACCCCCACTTCCCTTTTTGTCCACCAAGCCCCATTACCGGTTTATACCGATAGTAGAATACATTTGGTCTGATGCCGAGATTTACGAAATTATTCCTAAGAGCCTGGACCCTCTCTTCATATTTCAAGACTGCATTAAGATATTGACTCAGAGACAGACCAAGTCCCGCTCAGGTTATACCTCCCATCCTTTCTGAGCGTTGTCGTCTTACTGTTGTCTGTACTGGCAGCAGTGGTGGCAGTTGGTGCCATTTAAGATGAGGGAGGATAATCATTTTTTTACGAGCATGGGCTTAGTTCTATTACAGCATATTGGATGACGGTCATTCATATTCCATTCACCCAGCTCAATGTAACATCGAATGGTTTAGGCTACTCGAATTTCCCTATACCAATAATTGGAGGCTCCTCAGAGGAGGAAGGGGAGGACCATCCTCTTCAGTGAATTTCATAAAAATAAAAATGGTAAAACATTAAAAAAGTTATCCTTTTTAGATTAAACTATTGTAAATATATTCACGTCACCAAATAATATGGTGTAGCCGGAGGACAGCTAGCTTCCATCCACCTCTGGGTAAATTGACTTCAATACAAAACCTAGGAGGCTCATGGTTCTCGCCTGTTCCATAGGCTTTACACAGTAATTATGACATCTTCCGGAGGACGTCTTCCAACCTATCAGAGCTCTTGCAGCATGAACTGACATGTTGCCCACCCAATCAAAGGATCAAATAATGAATCTAGTACTGAAAGCATGAGCTACAGCTAGCTAGCACTACAGTGCATACAATGTGTTGAGTAGACAATAGTTGAACAGTTTTTAACAAATACATTTCTTCGTAAGCTAAAGGCAGCCTTTAGCTTACTCAAACATCCTGCTCAAAGAGAGGGATGCTATGTTAGCTAGCTGGCTATGACTATCCAACACAACACTGGAACTCTTCCAAGTCAAGGTAAGCTTTTGGTTTTACAAATCTATTGCCACCTGGGCCCGCCGTTGTAACTGCTAAACTGCTTACTGACTATACACTATACACTGTAACGTTACTGCATGATTGTAGCGGGTTTGCTAACGCGTTAGTTCTATTAGCTATGTTGACTAGGTTATAACGTTACTTTAGCTAATATGGTGATAACGATGTAGGATGTGTGTAGCATTTATGATATCGTTTGGCTTGGAAAGTTTTTTTTTGCCTATCACATACAGCTGATGTGTTGTGCATTGAAGTCCACAAATTAAGGGAAAAGGTGAGAAGGAGAGACCGCATAGATGCGAGTAAGAATACAACGTGGCTGCTATGAAGGTGAACTGTGTATATACGTGATCGGGTGTATTCATTCCACCGATTCTGTTGAAAAATGTTTTTTAAACGGAATCTAAACAGAACGAAACGGGGATAAACATATCTGAATTTTTCCAATAGAAACTTGTTTGCAACTGTTGGCAACTAATGATTACAGTCAAGATTAGCTAGATGCAGGCAAGAGTGTGCAATTGAATGTATTGAATGTGTCACTCTCTGTCCATGTGACACTGTCACCTCAAATTTTTCTCTCGACCTGTGTGCAGCTACGTTTTAAACTTTCGTACATAGGCTTGGTTGTAGCAACCTCATGATGGGTATAGGGAAAATTTGAGTATCATATAGTAGCCTAAACCTATCGATGTTACATTGTACTAGGTGAATGGAATATGAATTACAGTCTTCCAATATGTTATACTAGAAATAAGGTCATGCTCATGAAAATAAATTGTCCTCCCTCATCTTTTTTTTCAAATCAAATCAAATTTTATTGGTCACATACACATATTTAGCAGACGTTATTGTGGGTGTAGCAGAATACTTGTGTTCCTAGTTCCAACAGTGTATTAGTATCTAACATTTCACAACAATACACAAATCTAAAAGTAAAAGGAATGGAATTAAAGAATGTATAAATATTAGGATGAGCAATGTCGGAGTGGCATTGACTAAAATATAGTGGAATAGAATACAGTATATACATATGAGATAAGTAAAGCACTATGTAAACATTATTAGTGACTAGTGTTCCATTATTAATGTGGCCAGTGATTCCATGTCTATGTATATACGGCAGCAGCCTCTAAGGTACAGGGTGGAGTAACCGGGTGGTACCCGGCTAGTGATGGCTGTTTAACAGTCTGATGGCCTTGATATAGAAGCTGTTTTCAGTCTCTCGGTCCCAGCTTTGATGCACCTGTACTGACCTCGCCTTCTGGATGATAGCGGGGTGAACAGGCTGTGGCTTGGGTGGTTGATATCCTTGATGATCTTTTTGACCTTCCTGTGACTGTGCTGTAGGTGTCCTGGAGGGCAGGCAGTGTGCCCCCGGTGATGCGTTGGGCCCTCTGGAGAGCCCTGTGGTTGCGGGTGGTGTTGTTGCCATGCCATGATACAGCCTGACAGGATGCTCTCAGTTGTGCATCTGCAAAGGTTTGTGAGGATCTTAAGGGCCAAGCCGAATTCCTTCAGCCTTCACCACATTGCAAGGGATAACACTTTTAAATGTCGGCCACGGAGAAAGAGAGCCCACAGTCCTTAGGAGCGGGCCGTGTCGGTGGCACTGTGTTATTCTCAAAGCGGGCGAAGAAGGTGTTTAGCTTGTCCGGGAGCAAGACGTCGGTGTCCGCGACGTGGCTGGTTTTAGCTTCATAATCCATGATTGTCTGTAGACTCTGCCACATATAGTACCAGTACCTCTGTCCAGTGTCTGTGTTCTTATGCCCGTCTTAATATTTATTTTTTATTGGCCAGTCTGAGATATGGCTTTTTCTTTCAACTCTGCCTAGAAGGCCAGCGTCCTGGAGTCGCCTCTTCCCTGTTGACGTTGAGTGTTTTGCGGGTACTATAACTGGTGTTTTGCTGTTTCTCAAACTAGACACTCTAATATACTTGTACTTTTGCTCAGTTGGGCACCGGGGCCTCCCACTCCTCTTTCTATTCTGGTTAGAGCCAGTTTGCGCTGTTCTGTGAAGGAGTAGTACACACAGCGTTGTACGAGATCTTTAGTTTCTTGGCAAGTTCTCGCATGGAATAGCCTTCATTTCTCAGAACAAGAGTAGACTGACGAGTTTCAGAAGAAAGTTCTTTGTTTCTGGCCATTTTGAGCCTGTAATCGAACCCACAAATGCTGATGCTCCAGATACTCAACTAGTCTAAAGAAGACCCGTTTTATTGCTTCTTTAATCAGAACAACAGTTTTCAGCTGTGCTAACATAATTGCAAAAGGGTTTTCTAATGATCAATTAGGAATATAACCTTTCCCTCAACGTCAACAACGTCAACGTCCATTTGAAAAATAGACCTTGGTCTCAATATGTCAAATCAAATCAAATCAAATGTTATTTGTCACATACACATGGTTAGCAGATGTTAATGCGAGTGTAGCGAAATGCTTGTGCTTCTAGTTCCGACAATGCAGTAATAACGAACAAGTAATCTAACTAACAATTCCAAAAAAACTACTGTCTTATACACAGTGTAAGGGGATAAGGAATATGTACATAAGGATATATGAATGAGTGATGGTACAAAGCAGCATAGGCAAGATACAGTAGATGATATCGAGTACAGTATAACATATGAGATGAGTATGTAAACAAAGTGGCATAGTTAAAGTGGCTAGTGATACATGTATTACATAAGGATGCAGTCGATGATATAGAGTACAGTATATACATATGCATATGAGATGAATAATGTAGGATAAGTAACATTATATAAGGTAGCATTGTTTAAAGTGGCTAGTGATATATTTACATAATTTCCCATCAATTCCCATTATTAAAGTGGCTGGAGTTGAGTCAGTGTCATTGACAGTGTGTTGGCAGCAGCCACTCAATGTTAGTGGTGGCTGTTTAACAGTCTGATGGCCTTGAGATAGAAGCTGTTTTTCAGTCTCTCGGTCCCAGCTTTGATGCACCTGTACTGACCTCGCCTTCTGGATGACAGCGGGGTGAACAGGCAGTGGCTCGGGTGGTTGATGTCCTTGATGATCTTTATGGCCTTCCTGTAACATCGGGTGGTGTAGGTGTCCTGGAGGGCAGGTAGTTTGCCCCCGGTGATGCGTTGTGCAGACCTCACTACCCTCTGGATAGCCTTACGGTTGAGGGCGGTGCAGTTGCCATACCAGGCGGTGATACACCCCGCCAGGATGCTCTCGATTGTGCATCTGTAGAAGTTTGTGAGTGCTTTTGGTGACAAGCCGAATTTCTTCAGCCTCCTGAGGTTGAAGAGGCGCTGCTGCGCCTTCTTCACGATGCTGTCTGTGTGAGTGGACCAATTCAGTTTGTCTGTGATGTGTATGCCAAGGAACTTAAAACTTGCTACCCTCTCCACTACTGTTCCATCGATGTGGATAGGGGGGTGTTCCCTCTGCTGTTTCCTGAAGTCCACAATCATCTCCTTAGTTTTGTTGACGTTGAGTGTGAGGTTATTTTCCTGACACCACACTCCGAGGGCCCTCACCTCCTCCCTGTAGGCCGTCTCGTCGTTGTTGGTAATCAAGCCTACCACTGTTGTGTCGTCCGCAAACTTGATGATTGAGTTGGAGGCGTGCGTGGCCACGCAGTCGTGGGTAAACAGGGAGTACAGGAGAGGGCTCAGAACGCACCCTTGTGGGGCCCCAGTGTTGAGGATCAGAGGGGTGGAGATGTTGTTGCCTACCCTCACCACCTGGGGGCGGCCCGTCAGGAAGTCCAGTACCCAGTTGCACAGGGCGGGGTCGAGACCCAGGGTCTCGAGCTTGATGACGAGCTTGGAGGGTACTATGGTGTTGAATGCCGAGCTGTAGTCGATGAACAGCATTCTCACATAGGTATTCCTCTTGTCCAGATGGGTTAGGGCAGTGTGCAGTGTGGTTGAGATTGCATCGTCTGTGGACCTATTTGGGCGGTAAGCAAATTGGAGTGGGTCTAGGGTGTCAGGTAGGGTGGAGGTGATATGGTCCTTGACTAGTCTCTCAAAGCACTTCATGATGACGGATGTGAGTGCTACGGGGCGGTAGTCGTTTAGCTCAGTTACCTTAGCTTTCTTGGGAACAGGAACAATGGTGGCCCTCTTGAAGCATGTGGGAACAGCAGACTGGTATAGGGATTGATTGAATATGTCCGTAAACACACCGGCCAGCTGGTCTGCGCATGCTCTGAGGGCGTGGCTGGGGATGCCGTCTGGGCCTGCAGCCTTGCGAGGGTTAACACGTTTAAATGTCTTACTCACCTCGGCTGCAGTGAAGGAGAGACCGCATGTTTTTGTTGCAGGCCGTGTCAGTGGCACAGTATTGTCCTCAAAGCGGGCAAAAAAGTTATTTAGTCTGCCTGGGAGCAAGACATCCTGGTCCGTGACTGGGCTGGATTTCTTCCTGTAGTCCGTGATTGACTGTAGACCCTGCCACATGCCTCTTGTGTCTGAGCCGTTGAATTGAGATTCTACTTTGTCTCTGTACTGGCGCTTAGCTTGTTTGATAGCCTTGCGGAGGGAATAGCTGCACTGTTTGTATTCGGTCATGTTACCAGACACCTTGCCCTGATTAAAAGCAGTGGTTCGCGCTTTCAGTTTCACACGAATGCTGCCATCAATCCACGGTTTCTGGTTAGGGAATGTTTTAATCGTTGCTATGGGAACGACATCTTCAACGCACGTTCTAATGAACTCGCACACCGAATCAGCGTATTCGTCAATGTTGTTATCTGACGCAATACGAAACATCTCCCAGTCCACGTGATGGAAGCAGTCTTGGAGTGTGGAGTCAGCAAAAAAGTATTTAGTCAGCCACCAATTGTGCAAGTTCTCCCACTTAAAAAGATGAGAGAGGCCTGTAATTTTCATCATAGGTACACTTCAACTATGACAGACAAAATGAGGTCAAAAATCCAGAAAATCACATTGTAGGATTTTTTATGAATTTATTTGCAAATTATGGTGGAAAATAAGTATTTGGTCACCTACAAACAAGCAAGATTTCTGGTTCTCACAGACCTGTAACTTCTTCTTTAAGAGGCTCCTCTGTCCTCCACTTGTTACCTGTATTAATGGCACCTGTTTGAACTTGTTATCAGTATAAAAGACACCTGTCCACAACCTCAAACAGTCACACTCCAAACTCCACTATGGCCAAGACCAAAGAGCTGTCAAAGGACACCAGAAACAAAATTGTAGACCTGCACCAGGCTGGGAAGATTGAATCTGCAATAGGTAAGCAGCTTGGTTTCAAGAAATCAACTGTAGGAGCAATTATTAGGAAATGGAAGACATACAAGACCACTGATAATCTCCCTCGTTCTGGGGCTCCACGCAAGAGCACAATTGGTGGCTGACTAAATACTTTTTTGCCCCACAGTATGTATATATATATTGCGGCTTTCACCCAATCCCTCTACTGGCTCTGTGTTTATGTGGCTGAATGATATCCCAAGGTGTAATTGGAAACGATCAATCGTGGCATGAAGCCATTGTCATTCCTTTGCTGAGCTGACTGACCTTTCCAGATTGTAAATGACATATTGTGGCGCTCTGGAAGAGGGAATGACAAGGAACAACATCTATGAAGTCACATATTAAAGGACCCCTATAGGAACTCTAAGAGAGGGTCATTGTAAAAGATGACTCCTACACACACGATTACCTCTGCGTGTTTACTGTTTATGTTTTGGTACATTGGTGACCTTTCCCAAGACAAGATGAGTATTATTTTTACAATGGTGGAGGAAGAGTGACACTTGGCTAGTCTATAGTTATCAAGACCCTTCCTCGCTCAGTTCCATCACACAAAGCAAGGATATGATGAGAGAACCAGGAATTCACTGTGATCTGATCCGATAAAGACACAGTGTGTCCAAAATGGCACCCTATTCCCTAAAAAGTGCACTATGTTTGACCAGAACATTATGGAACCATATATAGGGAATGGGGTGCCATTTCAAACACAACCACAGTAACAATGCACACTGCTTTCCCATGCTATTGTGGAGGCAGAAAGGAATCATGATCAGCAGTGATACAATTAATATTTCAGCGTGATAGGATGGAATGTGGGTCGGAATGAGGTAGAGGCCTTGCAGGCAGCCAGAGCCGTGCAGCAGAGACTGTGTGCCATAAATATCCCTACTGTTTAACTGGTTCTGCTGTGCTTCATTAGAACTGTGTGTGTCTGCAGGGCTTGTGGTATAACGGGTACAAGTAAACCCAGAGGACCTCCACATTGCCTGGAGGGACCCTTCTCTCTCTTCATCTGCAGTCTGTGCAGCAGCAACAAGGAATTCCTCTATGCCTGTATTCCTCTACTTCAGGCTTTGTGGGTTGCTGACTGATAAAGGAATATGTGTGCAGAGGAAGGGTGCGTGTGTGTGTGTGTGTGGTGTGTGTGTGTGTGTTTCGAATGTACAGAAAGAGTGTTCTTTGTACATAATGGCACATTTCGCCGCACTTTGTGGTTTGTGTGTGTCAGTCTCCTGCTCTAGTATATGCATAATGAGGCAATGTGCTTTTTTCAGTGTGAGTAATGTAGGTGTGTGTTTTATCCATATGTGGGATTATGGGATAACAGCTCTCTGTTTGTGACCCATGTGGGTGGTGTGTTATACCAACACCTGTATCAGGGGAGTAACAGTGATGCTGGTCCCTGCAGACTGTGATATGAGAGAGGGAAAAAAGCTATGCACAAAATATTATAGATCTGCACACAAGAAGATGTAGCAAAGATATTTGTCACTGGACAGGAGATGGCTTACACAGACATTTTGGCTTAGCTGAACACACGTATTTTTAAAGTCTCAATACATCCCATTTATGTGTCTTACCTGTGTTAGTGGCCATTGTCTTGGCTGTCATGTACGACGGCAGCTATTATAACTCTCTGCCGGCTGTATTATCACAGAATGTAAGGCTGGATTCCCTTCCTGAGAATGTTGCCTGGTTGTTTCTCTGGAGGGCTTTCACAGTGGGCGTCACTCTCACCTGTCACAATGTTGTCCTTTTTTTTTAAAGGAATGCATGTAGAAAAGTGCCTTGGTAACCAGACACACCTATAGTGAAGAGTACAACGAGTTGTTGCTAGTTTATTGTGACCTTGACGCTGGTTGGTTCTCGTGTCACTTAACATTCACTGTTAGGCTCGGTCACTCACTTCATATATGCTTGTATACTCTATGTGTGTGGTTTTGTCTATGTTATATGGTATTGTACATCTATCATCAAAAACCCATAGTACCATAGTACCGTAAAGACATCCTCTGAGTCACACGTCAACCGCAAGTAAACAGCTGACGTTTTGTCCCAGTGCTTTTTCTATTACTATTTTACAATCGGAGTGCACATTCCTCTGAACCTCCCAGTTCGTCCGGCCACGTTGTTCCTCCTTGAGGTATTCCCCCCACCTCAATGAGGATCCAAGCTGTGTCTGATAGGAAGACCGGAGCCATTCCTGGACTACACACACACACACACACACACACAAACTCTTGCTGAGTCAGGATAGAGAAACTCCCAGGATAGCCAGCTGTACACCATTATCCATCTGATCCCGTATTCTGAACATATTCTATACAGCCCTCCTAGAGATCTGTTAAAATGCAGGTTGTGTGTTTTTGTGTGCAGCCTGGCCACATAAAACAGACGTTTGCTATTTTACGTAAATTGTTCTACCTGCATTTAGTATGATTTGTTATGTTATGTTATAAATGGAATAATGGTCTGGTTCCTTAAGACAGAAATGAAAGTAGGGTGCCAATGTGTCGGAGGAAACACCGTGCACCTGGCAACCTTGGTTAGCGCACACTGCGCCCGGCCCGCCACAGGAGTCGATGGTGCGCGATGAGACAAGGACATCCCTACCGGCCAACCCCTCCCTAATCCGGGCGACACTAGGCCAATTGTGCATCGCCCCACGGACCTCCCGGTCGCAGCCGGTTACGACAGAGCCTGGGCACGAACCCAGAGTCTCTGATGGCACAGCTGGCGCTGCAGTACAGCGCCCTTAACCATTGCGCCAAAAACCATTGCGCCAAAAACATATTTTTAAACAGAAATATCACATTGACATAAGTATTCAGACCCTTTACTCAGTACTTTGTTGAAGCACCTTTGGCAGTGATTACAGCCTCTAGTCTTTTTTGGGTATGACGCTAAAAGCTTGGCACATCTGTTTTGGGGAGTTTCTCCCATTGTTCTCTGCAGATCCTCAAGCTCTGTCAGGTTGGATGGGGAGCGTCGCTGCACAGCTATTTTCAGGTCTCTCCAGAGACGTTTGATCGGGTTCAAGTCCGGGCTCTGACTGGGCCACTCAAGGACATTCAAAGACTTGTCCCGAAGCCACTCCAGTGTTGTCTTGGCTGTGTGCTAAGGGTCGTTGTCCTGTTGGAAGGTGAACCTTCACCCCCGGCTGAGATCCTGTCTGAGGTCCTAAGCGCAGGTTTCCTCAAGGATCTCTCTGTACTTTGCTCCGTTCAGCTTTCCCTTGATCCTGACTAGTCTCCCAGTCCCTGCCACCAAAAAACATCCCCACAGCATGATGCTGCCACCACCATGCTACACCGTAGGGATGGTGCCAGGTTTCCTCCAGACATTCAGGCCAATCTTGGTTTCATCAGACCAGAGAATATTGTTTCTCATGGTCAGAGTCCTTTAGGTGCCTTTTGGCAAACTCCAAGTGAGCTGTCAAATGCCTTTTACTGAGGAGTTGTTTCCGTCTGGCCACTCTACCATAAAGGCCTGATTGGTGGAGTGCTGGTTGAGAGAATGCCAAGAGGCAAAAGGTGGCTATTTTAAGAACCTCAAATATAAAATATATTTAGATTTGTTTAACACTTTGTTGGTGACTACATGATTCCATATGTGTTATTTCATAGTTGTGATGTCTTATTATTATTATTATTATTCTACAATGTAAAAGATAGTAAGAATAAAGAAAAACCCTTGAATGAGTAGGTGTTCTAAAATGTTTGACCAGTGGTGTATTTAGCAGATGTTATTGCGGGAAATACTTGTGTTCCTATCTCCTCCAACAGTGCAGTATTATCTAACAATTCACAACAATACACAAATCTAAGAGTAAAATAATGGAATTAAGAAATATATAAATAGTAGGACGAACAATGTCAGAGTGGCATTTACTAAAATACAGTAGAATAGGATACAGTATATACATGTGCAATGAGTAAAGCAGTATGTAAACATTATTAAAGTGACTAGTGTTCCATTATTAAAGTGACCAGCGATTCCATGGCTACGTATGTACAGTCGTGGCCAAAAGTTTTGAGAATGACACAAATATGAATTTCCACAAAGTTTGCTGCTTTAGTCTTTAGTTATTTTTGTCAGATGTTACTATGGAATTCTGAAGTATAATTACAAGCATTTCATGAGTGTCAATGGCTTTTATTGACAATTACATGAAGTTGATGCAAAGAGTCAATATTTGCAGTGTTGACCCTTCTTTTACAAGACCTCTGGAATCTGCCCTGGCATGCTGTCAATTAACTTCTGGGCGGGCAACATCCTGACTGATGGCAGCCCATTCTTGCATAATCAATGCTTGGAGTTTGTCAGAATTTGTGGGTGTTTGTTTATCCACCCGCCTCTTGAGGATTGACAACAAGTTCTCAATGGGATTAAGGTCTGGGGAGTTTCCTGGCCATGGACCCAAAATATTGATGTTTTGTTCCCCGAGCCACTTAGTTATCACTTTTGCCTTATGGCAAGGTGCTCCATCATGCTGGAAAAGGCATTGTTCGTTACCAAACTGTTCCTGGATGGTTGGGAGAAGTTGCTCTCGGAGGATGTGTTGGTACCATTCTTTATTCATGGCTGTGTTCTTAGGCAAAATTGTCAGTGAGCCCACTCCCTTGGCTGAGAAGCAACCCCACACATGAATGGTCTCAGGATGCTTTACCGTTGGCATGACACAGGACTGATGGTAGCGCTCACCGTGTCTTCTCCGAACAAGCTTTTTCTGAATGCCCCAAACAATCAGAAAGGGGATTAATCAGAGAAAATGACTTTACCCCAGTCCTCAGGAGTCCAATCCATGTACCCTTTGCAGAATATCAGTCTGTCCCTGATGTTTTTCCAGGAGAGAAGTGGCTTCTTTGCTGCCCTTCTTGACACCAGGCCATCCTCCAAAAGTCTTTGCCTCACTGTGCGTGCAGATGCACTCGCACCTGCCTGCTGCCATTCCTGAGCAAGCTCTGTACTGGTTGTGCCCCGATCCTGCAGCTGAATCAACTTTAGGAGACAGTCCTGGCGCTTGCTGGACTTTCTTGGGCGCCCTGAAGCCTTCTTCACAACAATTGAACCGCTCTCCTTGAAGTTCTTGATGATCCGATAAATGGTTGATTTAGGTGCAATCTTACTGCCAGCAATATCCTTGCCTGTGAAGCCTTTTTGTGCAAAGCAATGATGATGGCACGTGTTTCCTTGCAGGTAACCATGATTGACAGAGGAAGAACAATGATTCCAAGCACCACCCTCCTTTTGAAGCTTCCAGTCAGTTATTCAAACTCAATCAGCATGACCGAGTGATCTCCAGCCTTGTCCTCGTCAACACTCACACCTGTGTTAACGAGAGAATCACTGACATGATGTCAGCTGGTCCTTTTGTGGCAGGGCTGAAATGCAGTGGAAATGTTTTTGGGGGATTCAGTTCATTTGCATGGCAAAGAGGGACTTTGCAATTAATTAAAATTCATCTGATCACTCTTCATAACATTCTGGAGTATATGCAAATTGCCATCATACAAACTGAGGCGCAGACTTTGTGAAAATTTATATTTGTGTCATTCTCAAAACTTTTGGCCACGACTGTATATGGGGCAGCAGACTCTAAGGTGCAGGGTTGAGTAAGCGGATTGAGATAGAAGCTGTTTTTCAGTCTCTCGGTCCCAGCTTTAATGCACCTGTACTGACCCTGCCTTCTGGATGATAGCAGGGTGAACAGGCTGTGGCTCGGGTGGTTGATGACCTTGATGATCCTTTTGAGCACCTGTGACATCGTGTGCTGTAAGTGTCCTGGAGGGCAGGCAGTGTGACCCCGGTGACGCGTTGGGCAGACCGCACCACCCTCTGGAGAGCCCTGTGGTTGCGGGGGGTGCAGTTGCCGTACCAGGCGGTGATACAGCCTGACAGGATGTTCTCAATTGTGCATCTGTAAAAGTTTGTGAGGCTCTTAAAGCCTTCTCAGGTTGAAGAGGCTCTGTTGCGCCTTGTTCACCACCTTGTCTGTGTGGGTGGACCATTTCAGATTGTCAGTGATGTGTACGCTGAGAAACTTGAAGCTTTCCACCTTCTTCACTGCGGTCTCGTCAATGTAGATAGAGGAGTGCTCCCTCTGCTGTTTCCTGAAGTCCACGATCAGCTCCTTTGTTTAGTTGACGTTGAGGGAAAGGTTATATTCCTGGCACCACTCCGCCAGGGCCCTCATCTCCTCCCTGTAGGCTGTCTCGTCATTGTTGGTAATCAGGCCTACTACTGTTGTGTCGTCATCAAACTCGATGATTGAGTTGGAGGCGTGCATGGCCACACAGTCATGGGTGAACAGGGAGTACAGGAGGGGGCTGAGCTCGCACCCTTGTGGGGCCCAGTGTTGAGGATCAGCAAAGTGGTGTTGTTTCCTACCTTCACCACTTGGGGGTGGCCCATCAGGTTGTCCAGGACCCAGCTGCTCAGGCCGGGGTTCAGACCCAGGGCTCAGCGCTTAATGGAGGGTACTATGGTGTTGTACGACCACTATTCCGTTTGCAATGTAATGTAACATATCATACTAAAATAGATAAGATTTTGCAACCATGGAGAGGGAAATACTTGTCTATTTATGGAAAAATGACATTGATGAACTCTTTGGTCCTATCACATTTGACTTACTTACTAATGGCATTGCCTGCTCCAGATAATTTGTTTTTAAAATCATATGATCAAAAAATATTTCATTTTATTTGGAATGCTAAGCAAGATAAAATTGATCGTGCCTATTTATATAATGAATTTGAGTTTGGGGGGCTAAAATGATTAGGTATTAAAGCTTTAAACCTCTCACTAAAAGCTTCACTCAAACATAAATTATGCTTAAACCCAAAATGGTTCTCCAGTAGATTATTAAGAAAAGCTCATCCTGTAAGACTGACGGCTCAGGACAGACTGGCGGCTCTGGCAGCTCAGGACAGACGGGAGACTCTGGCAGCTCAGGACAGACGGGAGACTCTAGCAGTTTAGGACAGACGGGAGACTCTGGCAGCTCAGGACAGACGGGAGACTCTGGCAGCTCAGGACAGACGGGAGACTCTGGCAGCTCTGGAGAGGAGGAAGGAGGAGAGGAGGAAGGCTCTGACAGCGCGGGAGCACCTTTTCAGCAGCAGGGACTGTGAGACTAGTCATGATCGAGGGACAGAGCAAAGTACAGAGAGATCCTTGTTGAAAACATGCTTCAGAGCGCTCAGGACCTCCGACTGGACAGGACAACGACCCTAAGCAGACAGCCAAGACAAAGCAGGAATGGTTTCGGGACAAGTCTCTGAATGTCCTTGAGTGGCCCAGCCAGATCCCGGACTTAAACCCAATCAAACATCTCTGGAGAGACCTGAAAATACCTGTGCAGAGACACTTCCCATCCAACCTGACAGAACTTGAGAGGATCTGCAGAGAAGAATGGGAGAAACTTCCCAAATACAGGTGTGCCAAGCTTGTAGCATCATACCCAAGAAGACTCAGGACTGTAATTACTGCCAAAGGTGCTTCAACAAACTGAGTAAAGGGTGTGAATACTTATGTAAATGTGATATTTCAGTTTTTTATCTATAATAAATTAGCAAAAATGTCTAACAACCTGTTTTTGCTTCATCATGATGGGGTATTGTATGTAGATTGATGATAATTTTTAATACATTTTAGAATAAGGCTGTAACGTAACAAAATGTGGAAAAAGTCAAGGGGTCTGAATACTTTCTGAAGGCATTGTATACTGTGATCAGGGTCCCGACCTTCCAGTGGCCTGCAACATTTTCTCTGTCCCCCTTATCGTTCTCAGGAGCACAACAAACAAGAACTCTCCCTTAGAAACAGCACAAGTTGATACATTTCCCGTCATTTCAATCCTGTCTGCATAATTGTTTGCTCTGACCTATCCACTTTCATTACTATGCACTGAAATATGTCCATGTAGATTTGAAGACGCTTTTGTGCCGCATTCTCAGTCTGTACTGTAGTGAACTCTTGTAACTTGGGATGGGTTTTTAGGGTGTTCATCTCCTCTTACTTTCCTCCTCTTCCTCCCGGCACAGCTATTAGTCATTCTTTCTGCTCAGTCTCTTGTTCAGTATGAGAACTTGGCAGTGTCTGAGCCTCCCCATGCTCCTGCTGTGAAGAGTCCAAATAACTGTCCCCACACAGGGTGCCAGAGTTCCTCTCTCTGTCAACACAACACAACACTGGGGGGAGAGTTGGAGAAACAGGGGATGAGAGAGAAAGGAAGAAAAAGGGAGAGACATAAATAGGGAAGGAGAGAGAGAAAGAAAAAGACAAGGAATGGAGAGAAAAGAGAGGGAGTGTGAGAGAAAGAGTGATGTAGGATAGAGGAGAGCGAGAAACAAAGGGAAAGAGTATAGGTCCATTTGCCAAATGTGTGATTCTCCAGAATAACACCATTGGCTCTGGTTCAGGCCTGATTGGGGAGTGAGAATTGAGTAGTAGCGAATCTGTAAAAACTGTCCAATGAACCATTGGTGTTGTTGGATGCAAAACAGTCCTCTGACCAGACGTTCACTACTCTGGGGAAGCATTCCCTGTTTTTATACTCCTTGTACCATATTGACATGTGGTAGTTAATAGCAGTCACGTCCTTACACTCTGCTCTCCATCACAACTACACAGTACCAAACATACCCACCAATACGCTACTGTGGGCCTCTGCTATGTTTTATCAGTGTTGAAATATTGATGCTACAAGAGCATGAAGCATTAATGTTTCAGCGACACTCATCTTGTAGCAGCATAGCAATGCTACTTCCTGAGACCTCAGTTGCCCGTCTGTCTCATCATGGTTCTGGGCTAACCTTTAAACCATAATTGTGAGTTACTGTAGGTAAACCACTTTCATTGTTTTGAGTAGCTCTCTGTAAAATGGCGACCCCCTTGGAGAGTGAAGTACGCTTGTAGACTTTTCAGATGTTGCTCATCTTTCGGGTTAACACAAGAGGCTTTAAGTTTGGCTTGGCTATGAGTGCCGCTTGTGTTTGTCAAGCTTTTTGAAAACTTGAACTCTCTAGTCTTATGTGTCCCTTATACTGAGTTTTCTGTTTCCTATGCAGCATGTGTATTTGGCTCTAAGGTCATTCCCAGACCGGACCGTGTGTTGTCCAGCATGGGGGGTACATTATTGTGATATACAGTTGAATTCGGAAGTTTACATACACTTAGGTTGGCGACATTAAAACTTGTTTTTCAACCACTCCACAAATTTCTTGTTAACAAACTATAGTTTTGGCAGCTCGGTTAGGACATCTACTTTGTGCATGATAAGTAATTTTTCCAACAATTGTTTACAGACATGTTATTTCTCTTCTAATTCACTGTATCACAATTTCAATGGGTCAGAAGTTTACACACACTAAGTTGTCTGTGTCACGCCCTGACCTTAGTTCCTTTTTTATGTCTCTATTTTGGTTTGGTCGGGGCGTGAGTTGGGGTGGGCATTCTATGTTGTGTTTCTATGTTTTCTGTTCTATGTGTTTGACCTGGTATGGTTTCCAATCAGAGGCAGCTGTCTATCGTTGTCTCTGATTGAGAACCGTACTTAGGTAGCCTTTTCCCACCTGGTGTTTGTGGGTAGTTGTTTTGTGTTTTCACCTTTCAGGACTGTTTCATTTCTTACATTCACTTTGTTATTTGGAATTTTCGTGTTCTGTTATAATAAATAATCATGGACACTTACCACGCTGCTTTTTGGTCCGATCCTTCCTACTCCTCATCCGATGAAGACGAAGATCGTTACAGCCTGTGCCTTTACACAGCTTGGAAAATTCCATGAAATGATCTCGTGGCTTTAGAAGCTTCTGACATCATTTGAGTCAATTGGAGGTGTACCTGTAGATGTATTTCAAGGCCTACCTTCAAACTCGGTGCCTCTTTGCTTGACATCATGGGAAAATCTAAAGAAATCAGCCAAGACAATAGAAAAATAATTGTAGACCTCCACAAGTCTGGTTAATACTTGGGGGCAATTTCCAAACGCCTGAACGTTCAAAGTATCTATTTCCACAGTAAAACGAGTCCTATATCGACATAACCTGAAAGGCCACTCAGCAAGGAAGAAGCCAATGCTCCAAAACCGCCAATAAAAAGCGAGACTTTTTATTTTTGCAACTGCACATGGGGACAAACACCGTACTTTTTGGAGAAATGTCCTCTGGTCTGATGAAACAAAAATAGAACTGTTTGGCCATAATGACTATCATTATGTTTGGAGGAAAAAGGGTGAGGCTTGCAAGCCAAAGAACACCATCCCAACCGTGAAGCATGGGGGTGGCAGCATCATGTTGTGGGGGCTTTGCTGCAGGAGGGACTGGTGCACTTCACAAAATAGATGGTATCATGAGGAGAAAATTATGTGGATATATTGAAGCAACACCTCAAGATATCAGTCAGTTAAAGCTTGGTCGCAAATGGGTCTTCCAAATGGACAATGACCCCAAGCATACTTCCAAAGTTCTGGCTAAATGGCTTAAGGACAACAAAGTCAAGGTATTGGAGTGGCTATCTCAAAGCCCTGACCTCAATCCCATAGAAAATTTGTGGGCAGAACTGAAAAAGCGTGTGCGAGGAAAGAGGCCTACAAACCTGACTCAGTTACATCAGCTCTGTCAGGAGGAATGGGCCAAAATTCACCCAATTTATTGTGGGAAGCTTGTGGAAGGCTACCTGAAACGTTTGACTCAAGTTAAACAATTTTAAGGCAATGCTACCAAATACTAATTGAGTGTATGTAAACTTCTGACCACTGGGAATGTGGTCATTCTCTCTACTATTATTCTGACATTTCACATTCTTCAAATGAAGTGGTGATCCTAACTGACCTAAAAAAGGGAATTTTTACATTTAATTAAATGATTAAATGTCAGGAATTGTGAAACTGAGACTAAATGTATTTGGCTAAGGTGTATGTAAACTTCCGACTTCAACTGTAGTTGTTGGAATGAAGGTTTTGTTTACAAAGCTTATCCCACAAATTTGAGGACAGCAAGTGACTTTTTCCAGCCAAGCGACCCATGTTATTATCAAAGGATTTTCAGTGACTCAGACTACTTTAGAAGACATCTGCTAGTGACAGCCTGCAGTTGATGTATCTGATTATTTATCCAGTCGTGTGTTTGTTGAAATAGAAAGTACAGCCAGGCCCAAAGGACATCCACTGAGATTAACACTAACACACACTGCAGCATACACACACAGACTTACATATACTTAGATTTCAGCATACAAAGACACCTAGTACAAGTATGAAGACTCAATTAAGATTGTTTTATTCCTCCCACTCACACACATACACACATTGCAGCACATTACCTTGAAGTTAGTGAAGAGATGTATTTAGTATTTTATTGTGGATACCGATTAGCTTCCTGGGGTCCAATCACGATTACGCAGTTGCATACAATAAAACAGTACATAACACAACATATTATTACACTACTAAATCTGATTTTACTGCTTGAATGAGTTACATGATGTGGAATAGAGTTCCATGTAGTCATGGCTCTATGTAGTACTGTGCTTTTCCCGTAGTCTGTTCAGGACTTGGGGACTGTGAAGAGACCTCTGGTGGCATGTCTTGTGGGGTATGCATGAGTGTCTGAGCTGTGCGCTAGTCGCTTAAACAGACAGCTCAGGGATTTCAACATGTCAATACCTCTCACAAAGACAAGCAGTGACGCAGTCAATCTCTCCTCTACTTTGAGCCAGGAGAGATTGACATGCATATTATTAATATTGGCTCTCCGTGTATATTTAAGGGCCAGCTGTACTGCTCTGTTCTGGGCCAATTGTATTTTGCTTATGTCTGTCCTTTTTGTGGGAGGGGGGGGGGGATTTCTAGCTACCCACTGTGCTATAAAATATCAGAATATTTCTATTCTCAAATTCTTTACAGATTGTAAATAGAGACCAACCAGCTCGATTCGGTCATGTCACGCCCTGACCTTAGAGATCCTTATTATTCTCTGTTTGGTTAGTCAGGGTGTGACTCGGGTGGGAAATTCTATGTTTTCTGTTTCTTTGTTTTTGGCCGCGTGTGGTTCCCAATCAGAGGCAGCTGTCTATCGTTGTCTCTGATTGGCGATCATACTTAGGCAGCCCTTTTTCCCACCATTAGGTTGTGGGATCTTGTTTTCTGTTTAGTTACTGTTGCCTGACAGAACTGTGCGTTTTTGATTTTGTTATTTTGTTTGAGTGTTTTTTGAATTATGAACACTTTCCACGCTGCGCTTTGTTCTACTCTTTCTACCACCAACGAGAGCTGTTACAGGTCTTATGTATCAAAAATTGAAATTGTATTTTTTATATTAGATAAAAGTAGTGCTGGGCGATATGGCCAAAATATCATATCACGGTATTTATATTTAAAAAATCACGGTATGACGGTATTTTATGTTTTTAAATTATAACATTTCTAAATTTGCTTTAGAAATAGTGCATGACTTCAGGGTGGCAACACATACATTCTAAGTGATTTCAATGGGTCTTTCTCCATTCTGATTGTTTTATACTATTCAATTCAACTTCAACCCCAAAATATTTTTTGGCATTTTCTTAAATTTCTGCATTTCCTGCACTCATTTGAGATAATGTCCACACTGCCATGCAGGGCTGCACGATATGGGCAAACAATCTTAACCTTATTTTGAACCAAATGTTCCAATAGCGATTAGACTTATGATTTAGAGCAAAACACTTGGGTGAAATGTTGGAATCATGGAAATAGAATGATTATTCTATAGTTATAGTATGATAGTGGGCACTTTGAATAGTGTTGTTTCACATGAAAACAAATGTAAATTCCAGGGAGGAGTTATTGTGATAGGGTAGGAACCAAAGTGTTGATAATTGTTTCCTAGGAGACCCTATAATCTTTGGCTACATTGTCTGTTTTCTCTTAGCTACATCATGTACATCATGCTTCTTGTATTCCTCTTTGATTTAGGGTTAGGTATTGTTGCACAAACAACATGCTGATTTAGGTCTACACCATCACTGGCATTATGGTCAATGCAGCACATGCATTGATCATAACAGGCTGTATAACTAATTATGTTTGCTCTGACTCTGTACATTTATTAGCGATTAGCATTATCGGCTAACAAGATTTAGGCCCAACTTGCTCAGAAAAGACAAACTAGCTGTTTGGGATGTAAGCAACACAAACTAATAGTGTAATTATAGAACACTACTGGATTTATATGAAGAAGCAAAGTGAAAAGAGCATTGTTATCATCAACATTGTTGCATGTGCTGCATTGACCATGCAGACTGAACACACACACACACAACCACAAGCTCATATGTTCAACGTTTGTTCCATCCCCGAGCCCAACTCAGGAGAAGACTTGATATGTGAATGCGTATACAGTTTGGCTGTTTAAGAAGGAATGCGAAATTGAGCAGGAATGGGAAGATTTGATTGACCAATATCTAGTACTAGCTGAGTGACCTCAGATACCCCCCTCACCCTCAACACCCACACAGGCTGGCCCCCCATTAAGGCCAATCTTCCGAAGCACCTCTGTGAAGTCAGACCATTTAATTATTCTGTGACTCCCTCCCCATGGGTTACTGCAGCCAGTGTTGCCAGCACTGTCGCGCCCTGAGTGGGGGTACTCCACCTGTATTCCCACCGGCTAGGTACGAGGTCGTCAAGGTTCTCATTAGCAGCTTTGAGAAAATCCTTGTATATTATGCTTACCCATCCGGGGGCTATGCCAGGCAGGCTCAGACTCTTGAGGGGGCGGTGCTGCTTTAGTGGGTCTCTAACCACGTTCACCTTTCTGTCATGGCTGTGTAGGCTACTTGCCTATAACGGATAAGGACTTCTCCTTTCTGGGTGGGTCGCTCAGGTCGGTGTCTAGGATGTAGGGTTTGTTCTGTTCCAGCATGATAGGACAAAAATAAACCAACAATATTTTTATTTTAAAATGTATATCTTTATCCGTCTTTGTGCTACTTGACCATATGACTGGGCAGTAGTCCAGGTGTGACAAAACTAGGGTCTGTAGTACTTGTTTTGTTGATAGCGATCTCAAGAAAGCAGAGGGGCGCTTTATTATGGACAGACCTTTCCCGATCTTAGCTACCATTGCATCAATATGTTTTGACCATGACAGTTTACAATCCAGGGTTACACCAAGCTCTTTAGTCTCCTCAACTTGCTCAATTTCCATATTATTCAATACAATATTTAGTTGAGGTTTAGGGTTTAGTGAATGATTTGTCCCAAGTACAATGCTTTTAGTTTGTGAAATATTTAGAACTATCTTATTTCTTGCCACCCATTCTGAAACTGACTGCAGCTCTTTGTTAAGTGTTGCAGTAATTTCACTTGCTGTGGTAGCTGACGTGTACAGTGTTGAGTCATCAGCATACATAGACACACAGGCTTTACTCAGTGCCAGGTCATTAGTAAAGATTGAAAAAAGTAAGGGGCCTGGACAGCTGCCCTTGGGAATGCTTGACTCTACCTGAATTATGTTGGAGAGGCTTCCGTTAAAGAACACCCTCTGTGTTCTGTCAGACAGGTAACTCTCAATCCACTATATAGCAGGGGATGTAAAGCCATAACACATACGTTTTTACAGCGACAATGTCAAAAGCTGCACTGAAGTCAAAACAGCTCCCACAATGTTATCAATTTCTCTCAGCCGATCATCAGTCATTTGTGTAAGTGCCATAAATGTTGAATGCAATTCCCTATAAGCGTGCTGTAAGTCTGTCGTTAATTTGTTTACTGTGAAATAGCATTTTATCTGGTCAAAGTTTACTAAGGGTTGGTAACAGGTGGATTGGTTGGCTGTTTGAACCAGCAAAGGTTGTTTTTCTTTTCATGGCGAGTGGAATGACTTTTGCTTCCCTTCACACCTGAGGGCGCAATGCTTTCCTGTAGGCTTATATTTAAGAGATGGCAAATAGGAGTGGCAATATAGTCCGATATCTTCCTCAGTAATTTTCCACCCAAGTTGTCAGACCCAGGTGTGTGTTCTGTATGTGTGTGTGTGTGTGTTTGTGACAGATCTCAGCTCAGTAGGTGTTGACAAATGAATGCTTGGCCTCCATCTAGCTCTACCACCACCGTGTTCCCCCAACAGAGAGACCACTCTTGTTAACTTTAAAACTGCATTCATCATCAGATGACATCTACACATTACAGTTTTATCCACCCCGACCGTTGTGGAACATTGTGCTACCATGGCAACCCATCCCCCACACCCCATCTCCATTGATGCAGAGTGAAGCATGCTGGGTAATCTAAATTCACCTGGAAGAACTCTCTTGGGGTAAGCTTCAGTCCTTGAACCAATGGCCCTCCTTCTCAATAGACCGTACTTTAATGTAAGAAGCAGAGTTACAAAGGGAAACACAAATCTACTAGCGTGAATAACAGTTTAGCTAACATTTCACTCCTTTACTCCGAGTGGAATGTTGGCTAAACAGCCTGGTACACGCCTACAAATCTACAGCGTGATTACATTTACAGTTACGTTTACCAGTGTGGGGCATGAACAAATGCATGACTATCTGTCTCTTATATCAGTCCTTAGGCCTAGCAGAGTCACTGATTTTGTCATTGCCTGCTGCTTGTTCAAGCCACAGGGAGCACACATGACATGATTACTGCTTTATTGAGTCTTGTGTGCCTGTGGCAGGCAGGTGGGGGAAATCCAGTGTGTGGATAACACAATGGTGTTATGAAGAGCCATTTTATTTGGCCCAATGTGACTCTTCTCAAACAGGGCTTTTATTGGTTGAGTCATGTCATGATGTCATGAAGCAAAAGGGCGGTGGCTTGTGATATCAGACCATGTAGTGCGTCCATGAATCCAGAGAAAGAAAGTTGTTTTTGGAGACTGCTAATACTATCCTCCCATTTTGATTTTCATTTTGATAGGAAAATCACTCCATAAACTGTCTCTCAATTTGTTATTGTGATGTAGCAGCTTGAGTTGCTCTTGGAATTGTGCTGTTATGTCAAATTTTGTAACTCTTCAGCTTTTGACCAACCAGGTTGTTAATGTAAAAGTCTGTTACAGTTGAAGTCAGAAGTTTACATACACAACCACTCCGCAAATGTCTTGTTAACAAACTATAGTTTTGGCAAGTTGGTTAGAACATCTACTTTGTGCATGACACAAGTCATTTTCCCAACAATTGTTTACAGACAGATTATTTCACTTATAATTCACTGTATCACAATTCCAGTGGGTCAGAAGTTTACATACACTAAGTTGAATGTGCCTTTTTAAACAGCTTGGAAAATTCCAGAAAAGGATGTCATGGCTTTAGAAGCTTCTGATAGGCTAATTTAGATCATTTGAGTCAATTGGAGGGGTACCTGTGGATGTATTTCAAGGCCTACCTCCAAACTCCGTGCCTCTTTGCTTGACGTCATCGGAAAATCAAAAGAAATCATCGTAGACCTCAGAAAAAATGGTAGACAAGTCTGGTTCATCCTTGGGAGCAATTTCCAAACGCCTGAAGGTACCACGTTCATCTGTACAAACAATAGTACGCAAGTATAAACACCATGGGACCACACAGCCATCATACCGCTCAGGAAGGAGACGCGTTCTGTCTCCTAGAAATGAATGTACTTTGGTGCGAAAAGTGCAAATCAAACCCAGAACAACAGCAAAGGACCTTGCGAAGATTCTGGAGGAAACAGGTACAAAAGTATATCTATATCCTCAGTAAAACGAGTCCCATATTTACATAACCTGAAAGGCCGTTCAGCAAGGAAGAAGCCACTGCTCCAAAACTGCCAGAAAAAAAGCCAGACTATGGTTTGCAACTGCACATGGGGACAAAGATCGTGCTTTTTGGAGAAATGTCCTCTGGTCTGATGAAACAAAAATAGAACTGTTTGGCCATAATGGGAAAAGGGCGAGGCTTGCAAGCCGAAGAACACCATCCCAACGGTGAAGCACACAAGTGGCAGCATTATGTTGTTGGGGTGCTTTGCTGCAGGAGGGACTGGTGCACTTCACAAAATAGATGGCATCATCAGGATGGAAAATTGTGGATATGTTGAAGCAACATCTCAAAACATCAGTCAGGAAGTTAAAGCTTGGTCGCAAATGGGTCTTCCAAATGGACAATGACCCCAAGCATACTTCCAAAGTTGTGGCAAAATGGCTTAAGGATAACAAAGTCAAGGTATTGGAGTGGTCATCACAAAGCCATGAGCTCAATCCTATAGAAAATTTGTGGGCAGAACTGAAAAAGAGTGAGGGCAAGGAGGCCTACAAACCTGGCTCAGTTACACCAGCTCTGTCAGGAGGAATGGGCCAAAATTCACCCAATTTATTGTTGAAAGCTTGTGGAAGGCTACCTGAAACGTTTGACCCAAGTTAAAAAAATTTAAGGCAATGCTACCAAATACTAATTGAGTGTATGTAAACTTCTGACCCACTGGGAATACTATTATTCTGACATTTCACATTCTTAAAATAAAGTGGTGATCCTATCTGACCTAAGACAGGGAATTTTTACTGGGATTAAATGTCAGGAATTGTGAAAAACTGAGTTTACATGTATTTGGCTAAGGTGTATGTAAACTTCCGACTTCAACTGTAGCTGGCTAAATAAAGGTTAAATCAATGTGTTTCTCAGTGGGCTCTGTCACACTCCTTACCCTGTTCTGTCCATTAGGCATTCGGTTAGACTAGTGCCTGTGAGCGTACCACAGAGGCTAACCAGGGACCAGAGAGGAAATGGAATTATGGGAGCCCTGGCTGGGCTGACTTGGCCTGGGCCTTATCCGGTACCTACTGTACCCACTGTATCCTACACACACACACACACACACACACACACACACACACACACACACACACACACACACACATACCCCTCTAGAGTTAAGCAGTACCTTAAATCCCACCATAGTGCCTATCTGCTTTAAAAAAAAATCGCAATAAAGAAAACCAGGATTGATCCCCCCACACACCATACTGCCGTAGGGGTCCCGGCGCTTAACAACGTTAGTAATGGATTTATCTCCCATTCATAGCTGACCTGTCCCTATTTAATGCTGAGGAAAGCCATTAACTAGCGATTTGATGTGATCCTGACAGCACGCCAGCAAGCTTCAGTTAATTCATTCAGAGCTGCTACTTAGCTTTTAGCATCCTCCCATAGGCATGCACTGCACAAAGGGCTAACTAACATCACCATCCACGATCAGTAGCCTTTAGCCACTGTAGCCAAATGATAGGACATCCCTTGGTCCTTGAGGCTGATTGAGATGAAGTACTTGGCAGATTAATGAATATTTGATGAGGGTAGTCATTTTCTGTGTGTGAAGTGTTTAAAGGGCCAATTAAGGTGGCTGGTCCACCGCCTGAACGAGAGATGGAGGGGCAGGGACCCATGTAGGGTTGAATGGCGGGAACCCAGTTACCAAGATTTACCAGGATTTGCCGCCCAAAACCACTCCCTTTTGCCGGGATAAATAACTGAGAGAAACTGGTAAATTACAATCAATGATTTATATGAACAGCATGGCGTGAAATGGAACTGTTAAATTATATGCAATGTCTAAATCTGGCTTCTCTATGGCCTCTGCATGATGAATTGACTCTCAGGGTGGTGACAGACAGCCCATCTCAGTATGGAGCGCAGATCACAATGCATGTAGACCTATCATCTCATAATGATAATTTGTTTTTCTTTGACAGGTAGGCCTACATTTGCTGTAGAATATCCTATGCTACTGTAGCCTAATATAAAGACTTAATGTGTTTCTAATGTACCCATCTCCATCTGGCTTTCAGGGGTCACCTTGTTTTTAACTGTAAAGATGATCTAATATTTTATTGCAGCTGCAGAGTTTTAAAACAGCTTATCTGTAACGCACTGGGCGTAGTGGGTGCGGAGTCAGGCGCAGGAGGCAGAAGGTACAGAATAACGCTTTATTACGCACAGGAAAAATAGTACTCGCCAAGATACTGGGCGCACATACACAAATGCCCAAAACCAGGACCTAACCAGTCCGGAGGGAAAACCCAAAAAACAACACGCACTACCACACAATAACACAGTGGGAAAGAAATAAGCCTGCACAAAGAGCAGGCGGGCCTACCGGCTTAAATAGCCCAACTAAAACCTAAACCAGAAACAGGTGTTACTAATCAGACATAAACAACAGAAAAGGGAAAAGGGATCGGTGGCAACTAGTAGGCCGGTGACGACGTCCACCAAGTGCCACCCGAACAGGAAGAGGAGCCACCTTCATTAGGAGTCGTGACACTATCACTCGAATATTATTACTTTAAATCTGTGCACGCATGAGCAGTCTCTCGCAGTCTTTCTCTCTCTCCATCAACTCTATTCAAATTGCATCCAAAATAGATCATCCTGTTCTAGATTGATATGCCCTATATGTAGATGTCCTAGCAGTATTAGGCTTTTATTTAGCTAATTAATAATGGGTTATGCATAATAAGCTTCTAATTTATAGCCTGTGTCTCTTGCGCAATATGCAAGCACCTGTGCTCCGCTGGCCTCTCCTTAAAAAACGCTCCTTAGCTCTTGGAGTCCCATGCAGGAAAACCTAGACTAGAATAGCTTGCTGGACATTATTATTTATTTTTGCATGTCTTATACCAATAGACTTCGAAGAGGGACACAAGCAATTTTTTCCTGAATGTTGAATACAGCAGCCAATAGAACTCACAGGTAGTTTGAAAGAAGAGTGAACGCACGATGGCGGTAGACTATAGCAGTTATTATTATAACTATGTATTAAATTTTTTTTTAAACATTTCAGGGGTAGATTAGCTGTGATATTGCAAATAGATTGTAGCTTCCATCAATGTAAGTGCCTGCATCATTTCCAATCCCACACATATTTTTTTTGTAAATATATATTTATATATGTATGTATATATCCTCTCTATTGTTATTTTACTGCTGCTCTTTAATTATTTGTTACTTTTATTTGAGATTTTTTTAACTTATCTATCTTTTACGTATTTTTATATATTTTTTAAACTTTATTTATCTTAAAACTGCATTGTTGGTTAAGGGCTAGTATTCGGCCTCCTTGAACTTTGCGACCTTTTGCCACATTTCAGGCTTCAAACATAAAGATATAAAACTGTATTTTTTTGTGAAGAATCAACAACAAGTGGGACACAATCATGAAGTGGAACGACATTTATTGGATATTTCAAACTTTTTTAACAACTCAAAGACTGAAAAATTGGGCGTGCAAAATTATTCAGACCCCTTAAGTTAATACTTTGTAGCGCCACCTTTTGCTGCGATTACAGCTGTAAGTCGCTTGGGGTATGTCTCTATCAGTTTTGCACATGGAGAGACTGACATTTTTTCTCATTCCTCCTTGCAAACATCTCGAGCTCAGTGAGGTTGGATGGAGAGCATTTGTGAACAGCAGTTTTCAGTTCTTTCCACAGATTCTCGATTGGATTCAGGTCTGGACTTTGACTTGGCCATTCTAACACCTGGATATGTTTATTTTTGAACCATTCCATTGTAGATTTTGCTTTATGTTTTGGATCATTGTCTTGTTGGAAGACAAATCTCCGTCCCAGTCTCAGGTCTTTTGCAGACTCCATCAGGTTTTCTTCCAGAATGGTCCTGTATTTGGCTCCATCCATCTTCCCATCAATCTTAACCATCTTCCCTGTCCCTGCTGAAGAATGATGCTGCCACCACCATGTTTGACAGTGGGGGTGATGTGTTCAGGGTGATGAGCTGTGTTGCTTTTACGCCAAACATAACGTTTTGCATTGTTGCCAAAAAGTAAAATTTTGGTTTCATCTGACCAGAGCACCTTCTTCCACATGTTTGTTGTGTCTCCCAGGTGGCTTGTGGCAAACTTAAACAACACTTTTTATGGATATCTTTAAGAAATGGCTTTCTTCTTGCCACTCTTCCATAAAGGCCAGATTTGTGCAATATACGACTGATTGTTGTCCTATGGACAGAGTCTCCCACCTCAGCTGTAGATCTCTGCAGTTCATCCAGAGTGATCATGGGCCTCTTGGCTGCATCTCTGATCAGTCTTCTCCTTGTATGAGCTGAAAGTTTAGAGGGACGGCCAGGTCTTGGTAGATTTGTAGTGGTCTGATACTCCTTCCATTTCAATATTATCGCTTGCACAGTGCTCCTTGGGATGTTTAAAGCTTGGGAAATCTTTTTGTATCCAAATCCGGCTTTAAACTTCTTCACAACAGTATCTCGGACCTGCCTGGTGTGTTCCTTGTTCTTCATGATGCTCTCTGCCCTTTTAACGGACCTCTGAGACTATCACAGTGCAGGTGCATTTATACGGAGACTTGATTACACACAGGTGGATTGTATTTATCATCATTAGTCATTTAGGTCAACATTGGATTATTCAGAGATCCTCACTGAACTTCTGGAGAGCGTTTGCTGCACTGAAAGTAAAGGGGCTGAAAAATTTTGCACGCCCAATTTTTCAGTTTTTGATTTGTTAAAAAAGTTTGAAATATCCAATAAATGTCGTTCCACTTCATGATTGTGTCCCACTTGTTGTTGATTCTTCACAAAAAAATACAGTTTTATATCTTTATGTTTGAAGCCTGAAATGTGGCAAAAGGTCGCAAAGTTCAAGGGGGCCGAATACTTTCGCAAGGCACTGTACATACAGCCGGGGCGAATGATTGGATATAAGAGCCATGTCAACTTACCAACATTACGACCAGGAATATGATTTTCCCGAAGTGGATCCTCTGTTTGGACCACCACTCAGGACAATGGATCTAATCCCAGAAGCCGACCCAATACAACGGTGCCGCAGAAAGGGTAGACGGAGCGGCCTCCTGGTCAGGCTCCGTAGACGTGCACATCGCCCACCGCTCCAGAGTATACTACTCGCCAATATCCAGTCTCTTGACCACAAGGTAGACGAAATTCGAGCAAGGGTCACCTTCCATAGAGACATCAGAGATTGTAACATCCTCTGTCTCACGGAAACATGGCTCTCTCGGGTTATGTTGTCGGAATCGGTTCAGCCACCTTTCCTTCTCCATGCATCGCGCCGACAGAAATAAACACCTCTCTGGGAAGAGGAAGGGTGGGGATGTATGCTTCATGATTAATGACTTGTGTTGTAATCATAACAAGATGCAGGAACTCAAGTCCTTCTGCTCACCCAACCTAGAATTCCTTACAATCAAATGCCGACCATATTACCTCCCAAGAGAATTCTTATCAGTTATCTTTACAGCTGTGTACATTCCCCCCTCAAGGAACTTCAATGGATGTACCAGTGACTAGAACCATTCAACCAATGCTGGTCTGACCAATCGGAATCCACGCTTCAAGATTGTTTTGATCACGTGGACTGGGATATGTTCTGGTCAGCCATCAGAACAACATCGATCTATACACTGACTCGGTGAGGGAGTTTATAAGGAAGTGCATTGGAGATGTTGTACCCTCTGTGACTAACACCTACCCTAACCAGAAACCGTGGATGGATGGTGGCATTTGTGCAAAACTGAAAGCGCGAACCACCACATTTAACCATGGACAGAGGTCTGGGAATATGGCTGAATATAATCAGTGTAGTTATTCCCTCCGCAAGGCAATCAAACAAGCGAAATGCCGGTACAGGGACAAAGTGGAGTCGCAACGGCTCAGACACGAGACATATGTGGCAGGGTCTACAGGAAATCATGGACTACAAAACAAAACCAGCCACGTCCGCATCCTCAGAGCAGAGCAACCAGGCTGGTGTGTTTACGGACATATTCAATCCCTCCCTATCCCAGTCTGCTGTCCCCACATGCTTCAAGATGGCCACCATTGTTCCTGTACCCAAGAATGCAAAGATAACTGAACTAAATGACTAATGGGGCATAGCACTCACTTCTGTCATCATCAAGTGCTTTGAGAGACTAGTCAAGTATCATATCACCTCCACCTTACCGGCCACCTTAGACCCACTCCAGTTTGCATACCGCCCCAACAGGTCCACAGACGATGCAATCGCCATCACACTGCACACTGACCTATCCCATTTGGACAAGAGGAATGTAAGAATGCTGTTCATTGACTACAGCTCAGCATTCAACACCATAGTACCCTCCAAGCTCATCATCAAGCTGGAGGCCCTGGGTCTCAACCCCGCCCTGTGCAATTTGGTCCCGGACTTTCTGACAGGCCGCCCCCAGGTGGTGATGGTAGGAAACAACATCTCCACTTCGCTGACCCTCAACACTGGGGCCCCACAAGGGTGCGTGCTCAGCCCCCTCCTACTCCCTGTTCAGCCAAGACTGCCTGGCCATGCACGCCTCCAACTCAATCATCAAGTTTGTAGATGACACGACAGTAGTGGGCTTGATTACCAACGAGACAGCCTACAGGGAGGAGGTGAGGGCACTCAGAGTGTGGTGTCAGGAAAACAACCTCTCACTCAACGTCAACAAATCAAAGGAGATGATCGTGGACTTCAGGAAACAGCAGAGGGAGCACCCCCCTATCCACATCAAAGGGACAGCAGTGGAGAAGGTGGAACGTTTTAAGTTCCTCAGGGTACACATCACAGAAACTGAAATGGTCCACTCACACAGACAGTGTGGTGAAGAAGGCGCAATAGCACCTCTTCAACCTCAGGAGGCTGAAGAAATGTGGCTTGTCACCCAAAACCCTGACAAACTTTTACAGATGCACAATCAAGAGCATCCTGTCGGGCTGTATCACAGCCTGGTACAGCAACTGCACCGCCCTCAACCACAAGCCTCTCCAGAGGGTGGTGCGGTCTGCCCAACCTCTCACTCAACGTCAACAAATCAAAGGAGATGATCGTGGACTTCAGGAAACAGCAGAGGGAGCACCCCCCTATCCACATCAAAGGGACAGCAGTGGAGAAGGTGGAACGTTTTAAGTTCCTCAGGGTACACATCACAGAAACTGAAATGGTCCACTCACACAGACAGTGTGGTGAAGAAGGCTCAATAGCACCTCTTCAACCTCAGGAGGCTGAAGAAATGTGGCTTGTCACCCAAAACCCTGACAAACTTTTACAGATGCACAATCAAGAGCATCCTGTCGGGCTGTATCACAGCCTGGTACAGCAACTGCACCGCCCTCAACCACAAGCCTCTCCAGAGGGTGGTGCGGTCTGCCCAACGCATCACAGGGGGCAAAATACCTGCCCTCCAGGACACCTACAGCACCCAATGTCACAGGAAAACCAAAACGATCAGTAAGGACAACAACCACCCGAGCCACTGTCTGTTCGCACCGTTACCATCCAGAAGGTGAGGTCAGTACAGGTGCATCAAAGCTGGGACCAAGAGACAAGAAGCTGTTTTTCAATCTCAAGGCCATCAGACTGCTAAACAGCAATCACTAACTCAGAGAGGCTGCTGCCTACATTGAGACCCAATCACTGGCCACTTTAATAAATGGATCACTAGTCATTTTAAACAATGCCACTTTAAAAGTGATTTACATATCTTACATTACTCATATCATGTGTATATACTGTCATTTATACCATCTATTGCCCCTTGTCTATGCCGTTAGGCCATCTCTCATCCATATATTTAAATGGACATATTCTCATTCACCCCTTTTAGATTTGTGTGTATTATGTAGTTGTTGGGGAATTGTTAGATTACTAGTTAGATATTACTGCACTGTCGGAACTAGAAGCACAAGCATTTTGCTACACTTACATTAACATCTGCTAACCATTTGTATGTGACCAATAAAATTTGATTTGATTTATCTGTTTTACAATAGTTATATTTTGCTTGTTTTTACTCATATCCTTCCGCTACCCTCAACCCCTCCCATCTGTTTCTAAAGACCATTCTATTTGCCATATCTTTTTAACTGTGCTGTTTCAGAAAAGGTTCTGAACCTATGTTCATTGTACAGACACAGTATATTTTACATGAGTTATCTTGTTATTGTTCCCTCCCTTCAGCTACACTCAACCCCTCCCATCTATCTCAACACTATCCATATTGGATTTCCGTTTTGCCAAATATTTTTCAACTGTGCTTGATGTTTCACAAAAGATCTGAATCTTTCTTTCAGATTGTAAATTAAAGATAAACAATTTTGCTGAAAGTATTATTATATTATTGATCGATTGACTATGACTTTTCAAATCACCCAGTAGTGCTATCTGTAGAGTTAGATCCAGGTAAATGTTGCATTCTTCAGCCATTCCTGGATCTGGGACCAAAAACAGTAACAAAACAAATAATTTTTTTCTCTTAGCAGAATCTAAAAGAGCTGGGATGGTTGTATCCCCCATATATATAACATTATTTTGGTTGCAAGAATTTTGTATAATAATTTAAATTGAAAAATTCAAAGTTTTAAATTCAGCGTCGTTTTGCTTATCAGTTCATAAACCATGTGCCATGGAATCGGTAGATCGAAAATCTCTTCCCAACTATGATGCAATCTCTATGGCACAGCTGTAGATGCTTTGGTCCTTAAATTAAACGGGTATACTTTTTTAGTTATCAATCTTTTCTTTAACCAAATTTGGTCTTTAGTGCAGGCCATGCAGACAATTTCTTTACTTTTTCCCCCTTCCACTTGCCACTTCCGTTTTTGCAGTAATTATAATTTTGAGTAGAGCAGACTTTTCCATATATTTTTGTTAGCTGCGTGTGTGACATACTGTAGTTCCAAACAGTCCTATTTATGAAATAATTTTACAAAGATTATATATATATATTTTTTTTAAATTCGAAATATATATATATTTTTTAATCAATTAGTGTATTTGAGTTTAACCACAATATATATTGTATTATTTGTTCTGTATTTTCTGCTGGATTACACCGAAATTGAAACCAAATTTCAATAGCTTGTTTTAAAAATAGCGATATTTCATTTTTAAATAACGGAAAGTGAGAGGTTGTAATCTGAATAGAGTGGAAAATGCCAGTTTAGAACTTTCTATAGCAGTTCTTTATTCAGACCCATAAACATTCAATCTTCGTGAAGAGAAGGGAATGCGTTATTCAAGGATGTCATGAGTGATTAAGATATGGTCAACGAAACGCATTTAATTTAACTGTTGAAAGCAAGGAAGGAATGAATCAACAATAGAGAGAGAAAGAGGAGGTAGGCTAATAACATTAGTGGAAATATTATGAAAGGTATACATGCGTCCGCTTACTAATTATACAAATAGGCCCTATTATATTTCTATATTAAAATAAAATTCGCTATCCTATACTTGTAACTTTGTAGGCCGCATGTGCTGCACCAGAATCACATGTTCTCTTCTGCTTATCATGGTTTGAACGATGTGCGTAATTCCAGTCCATATAATACAGTATAATTCAGTACAGTACAGCAATACAGTTAACATTCAAAAGGATTAACCTACTGGAGCTGGTTTCATTTATTCACCCCTAGAGAACATATAGCTAGCTACATCCCCGTTTTTGGTGGCCTGTCCCCGGCTCGATCTGTCGGAAATGTCCCCGTATTTAACTGTGCGTTAAAAACAGACTGCAAAGTGAAATAATTTTATACGTGGCAAGACCGGGCAGCAGAGGCTACCGGTTGATGTCTCAATCGTATTGTGCTTGTTTTGTCCAGCAGAGGGGGCTGTTCGCTATATCAGCTTCATTCACTCTTCTTCTTCTAACTACTTGCTCGCGCTAGTTTTAAAGAAAACTGCTGTGGAAAACTCGGCCATAAGCTAGCAAGTGGCAAGTGAATCCACAACATCACCACAAACAAGCAAACTTACACTCGTTTGAGATACTAGCTAATGATGTTATAATGTCACAATTTATTATATAGATAGATGCTCTGCTTTATAAGGTTTTATGGTTATGCTAGCTAATATTAGCCCTGTCGACTAAGTTATCTAGCTAGGTTAGCCAGTTACTGTCATGGTAGCTAGTTTAAAAAACATTCACATGTAAAAATGCAGTGGACTGGCTATTTTGAAAATATGATTATATTAAATTAATAGAAGGAATGAAGCAACAATGCTAGCTAATATTAGCTATTGTCGACTAAGTTATCTAGCTAGGTTAGCCAGCTACTGTCATGGTAGCTAGGTTAAAAAACGTTCACATGTAAACATGCAGTGGGCGGGCTATTTTGAAAATATGATTATATTAAATTAATGCACAATTAATTATGAGAATATTTATTTGTAGATTACAATTTTAATGGTTTGGCATTATAGGTTAGATAGATAGAAATAGATTTTCATGGATAACATTAGCATAATGAAGAGTGAAAGAGAGAGGAGGAAAGGTAAAGATATGATTACAGAGCCTGCCAATTTATTATTGCAAAAAAAGTTTTTGTTGATAAAATACAAAAATGAGGCAAGCAATGGGAATCTGTTAACCAAAGTATTTTATCTAATAGTGTACTATTTATTATTAAAGATTGGAGAAGGAGAAAAAGAATAAGGGAGTAAAAAGAAGTGAGGAGAGTGGAAGAGTGAGGTGGAAAGGTAAAGAGCAGGAAGATGAGTGGAGAATGATTGGAGGAGAATAAAAAGTTAAGAGAGTAAGAAGAGTGACAAAAGGAGAGTGAAGAAGAGCAGAGAGAGGAGGTACCATGGCTCTTTCCAAGAAACGGAAATGCCATTTTAATGACAGTGATGAGAGAATTTCCATTTATACGCTCAGGTCAAGACTATAGAATGGTTAACTGCACCCTTTGTAATTCCTCTTTTTCAATTGGCAGCGGGGGGAAGAACGGCAGTGGTAGAACATCAACAGACGAAAAAGCATAAAGCCTCTCTGATTGGCCGTGTTGGTATGCCCTCTGTCACCACATTCTTCAACAAGGTAGAGCCTTCCCAAGAAGAATATGATTTAGGTGTGCAGTCTTTGCATACCATACTATGCGACACAATCATAGTTACAGATCTGTGGACTGCACAGCACAACTGACACGAAAGCTTTATGAGCTGAAGTTTACATGTGCTAGGACACACTGAGAAGCCATAGTGAGTAACGTGTTAGCACCATGGGCAACTACTTTGGTAACACAGGACCAAGACCAGGTTGAATTTGTGTCCCTGTCCATTGATGCGTCCAATCATGGACATGTAAAGCTGCTGCCAGTAGTAGTCAGATATTGTAAGATACAGTATATGGTGGCAACACATCTGTGGAAACAATACTGCATGATTTTGTTGAATTGAAAGGAGAAACAGCAGAGGAGATTGCAGCTGAGGTCCTGGTGGTCATCCAAAAATGTAACCTGGAAAACAAAGTCGTGGCATTCTCTGCCGACAACACAAATACCAACTTTGGTGGACTGAATAGGCTGGGGAGGGTCAATGTCCATACCAAAGTTAAAAATGCTCTGCAGCGGGAGGTGATTGGCTTGGGTTGTCCTGCCCACATCATTCATAACACGGCCAGAACAGCTTTGGATATGATTCCCCTTGATGTTGAGTACCTGCTCACAAAGATATTTTCATATTTTCACTGTCAGAATAGAAGACTGAAGAGCTTTTGTGAGTTTGTTGGCCAGAAGTACCATAACATTTTAGGACACAGCAATGTTTGCTGGCTGTCCATGCTCCCTGCTCTAGAAAGAGGGCTGAAAAGGTATGTGCCATTGAAATCCTTTTTTCTTTCTGAAGATAAATGCCCTGTTGTCCTGTGAGCAATGTTCAAAGATCCACTGACTGAACTTTGGCTGGCCTTTGTCCATGGAAACCTGACCATATTCAGTGACATGAGCAAGATGCTTGAATGCCAGGACCGCTGTGCTGTGGAGTCAGCTGCAATTCTGAGAAACATTGAAGCAAAATTGACTGCAAGATGTGATGACAACTTCATTCCAGTTTTAGTCAGAGGACTTCTGAGAGAGCTAGAGGAAATGGAGCATTGTCTAAAGGGAGCTTTCTCAAAACATCCCAATCATTCTTCACTACGGCTGTGAACTACTTGCAAGCATGGGGAAAGCACACAGATAATCTAAAATATTTACATTGACTCCTTTTAAAAAGGCAATCTCTCTCTCTCTCTCTCTCTCTCTCTTTCTCTCTTTCTCTCTTTCTCTCTTTCTCTCTTTCTCTCTTTCTCTCTCTCTCTCTCTCTCTCTCTCTCTCTCTCTCTCTCTCTCTCATAAGGAATTCCAGCAGTGATGTCAGAAACTGCTGCAGTGTTCAGTGTTTGATGCTAGTCCCTGACTGCTGTAATGGAACCTATGCAGATCTAGCTGACTGACGCCCTGATGCAGCGCTTTAATTGTACAGCATTCCAGTTTTTTTAAACACCTGTAATTGCCATTTCCTGCATTTCCTGCATTTCCTGCATTTCCTGCATTTCCTGCATTTCCTGCATTTCCTGCAAAAAGTTATATATATATATAGTGCGGAAAGTATTCAGACTCCTTGACTTTTTCCACATTGTGTTACGTTATAAAATTTAGGGGGGGGGGGGGGGAATCCTCAGCGGGTCGAGAGTTTCAAGTTCCTTGGTGTCCACATCACCAACAAACTATCATGGTCCCAACACACCAAACAGTCGTGAAGAGGGCATGACAATACCTTTTCCCCCTCAGGAGACTGAAAAGGTTTGGCATGGGTCCCCAGATCAAGATCCAGAAGACAGCACTATTTGGTAAAAGACCAAGTCCATATATTGGCAAGAACAGCTCAAATAAGCAAAGAGAAACAATAGTCCGTCATTACTTTAAGACATGAAGGTCAGTCAATCCGGGACATTTCAAGAACTTTGAAAGTTTCTTCAAGTGCAGTTGCAAAAACCATCAAGCGCTATGATGAAACTGGCTCTCATGTGGACCGCCACAGGAAAGGAAGACCCAGAGTAACCTCTGCTGCAGAGGATAAGTTCATTAGCGTTAAATGCACCTCAGAAATTGCAGCCGAAATGAATGCTTCACAGATTTCAAGTAAAAGACACATCTCAACATCAACTGTTGAGGAGACTGTGTGAATCAGGCCATTATGGTCGAATTGCTGCAAAGAAACTACCACTAAAGGACACCAATAATAAGAAGAGATTTCCTTGGGCCAGAAACACGAGCAATGGACATTAAACTGGTGGAAATCTGTTCTTTGGTCTGATGAGTCAAAATTTGAATTTTTTGGCTCCAACCGCTGAGTCGGTGAATGGATGATCTCTGCATGTGTAGTTCCAACCGTGAAGCATGGAGGAGACGGTGCGATGGTGTGGGGGTGCTTTGCTGGTGACACTGTCTGTGATTTATTTAGAATTCAAGGCACACTTAATCAGCATGGCTACCACAGCATTCTGCAGCGATATGCCATCCCATCTGGTTTGCGTTTAGTTGGACTATCATTTGTTTTCAACAGGACAATGACCCAACACACCTCCAGGCTGTGTAAGAGCTATTTGACCAAGAAGGAGAGTGATGTAGTGCTGCATCAAATGACCTGGCCTCCACAATCAACTGACCTCAACCCAATTGAGATGGTTTGGGATGAGTTGGCCCGCAGAGTGAAGAAAAAGCAGCCAACAAGTGCTCAGCATATGTGGGAACTCCTTCAAGACTGTTGGAAAAGCATTCCTTGTGAGGCTGGTTGAGAGAATGCCAAGACTGTGCAAAGCTGTCATCCAAGCAAAGGGTGGCTACTTTGTAGAAAATAAAGAATAACCCCTGAAGGTGTGTCCAAATTCTTGACTGGTACTGCATATATCATTTTTTTAAATTATTATTATTTTTATTGTGGCGCAACCAATCCACAAGGTGGCCCAGCTCCTCTCTTACATTCTTTAGCGAGAACCCTGGTATTAACGAACAGATAAAAAGGACCAGTACAAAAGCCTATATGGCCAAGACCGGAGTCATATAACCTGAGTTTACAAAACATTTAGGAACACTTTCCTAATATTGAGTTGCACCCCTTTTTTTGTCCTCAGAACAGCCTCAATTCGTCTGGGCATGGACTCTACAAGTTGTCGACAGCGTTCCCCAGGGTGGCCCATGTTGACTCCAATGCTTTCCATTGGTGGACAATTCTTGATACACACAGAAAACTGTTTGTTGACACCACAACACAGTACATACATGGATACACATATATCCATAATGCCAATCAATAAAAATGTCTGTTAAATTTGCTGTGTTGTTTTGCTTGTTTTACAGCGGGACATTTCATAGGGAATTGTCGGAGGCACTCTCGTATTGTTACATCACCAACATTTGGAGAATAAGGCGCTAACATGGTAGCCATTCTAAAACCTGGCCAAACTCTCTCTATGGCTCTAGTCAAGACTAGGCTGACTCACTTTTTCTTTTTGATAAACTCTATAGTATACAGTCTTTATATTCTTACAACTGGAATAGTTCTATTAGTTACTGGCTACTTCTAAATGTAATCGAACCACCTTCTGTCTCCACCTGAAATGGTCAGAGCTGGCAGTCTCTGTAGCAAAAGTGTTGGTACTGTAACAATAATTGATGAAAAAGTAAATTGAGGTTTCCATGTTCCTCCCCAGCCTCTCACGCCTCAGCTGTGATCCCCATACTACACTAACTATAAGGGCCAAGTCCCCATAAAACCAAAGTCAGCAAAATAGACACCCGATATTCTGCTTTCTCTACTCCATCCTGTCTCTATATTCCCTTCTCTCTCAGCCCTCTCTCTATTCTTTCTCCTTCCTTCCTCGTTCAATTTCACCTGGAACCACCTTCTGACTGGTGTTTTTTCAATGATGACCATCCTCTTTGCACATCTGTAGTATGTGTGTGTGTGGGCTGGCTGGCTAAATATGTGGTAGGGAATGAAAAACATGTCTGCAGAGAGAACTAGAGCTCAGACGATAACAAAGCAGCAGCCATGTGGAATCTGTTGCTCTGAGGAGGCGGTGTTGGATTTCTCAGCCTCTATCCCTCTGTGTCATGTATGTGTAGGCCATGCATGTGTACAGTAGTATTTCAAGTAGTTTTTGGCCTACAGATGGACATTTTGGCCCCGTTTTATTTTCTCTGTAAGTCTTTGTGTGCCTGTTGCATGATCCCACAGGGCCCACACTGGTTGAATCAACGTTGTTTCAGTGTAATTTATCAACATATTGTGACGTGGAATCAACTTGGAAAATATATAGGATTTTTTTTTTTGAGTCATCAACCAGTACTGTTTTCATCTAATTTCAAGCAGCATTGTAAACATTGAAATTAGGGGTAAAACTTCAACTTAAATACTGTACATTGACTTGACATGATTAACAGGTTGTTACATCAATCTAATGTCAAAATAATCATCAGAACTATGTATACATTAATATTGCGTTACAAATTCCACATAGAAAGATCTTTTAATTTTTTATATAATTTTTATTCAATGTACTATGTATTGGGGTGGTTGGAATTATGTTGAATTTCTGATTTGATTAGACAGTGTTTTATTTGACCTTGTTTCAATGTTGATAGTAAAATGGTATGTTTGAATCAACGTCATTGTTTCAACATGCTATCAACCTAAATAAAATGTGAAGCCACAGTCCAATGATTTCTGCCTGAACAGTGACTCCTACTGGTGTCTGAAATGTAATGCACATCAGTGAGAATGAGTCTACCATCCAAATGCCTTCCTCTACTGTCTGCGCTCTGCTTAGCTTTGGAAACAAGCTGTGTTTGTTTCAGCTGAGCTATCATGGCAACACATTTAGACATTGATCAGCTTCCATACTCATGTGTAAACTACCTAAATAACATTGAATAGTTGAAAGTAACTCCTCTAACTTGTCTAACACAAGCTGTATGTGAAAGTAAATTCGGAGTGAGGTTGGTTTATGTAGGCTACATTGACATCTGATTTGCCCAACAAAGGGCAACATCATTTCAACGTGTAGCTAGGTAATACTATCATTCATCCATGGTTGATTGGATTATTGAAAGTATCTACCATTAGCCCTATAAATTGGATATTGTCTTGTATATGAAGGATGGTCAGTGGATTTTAAATGTTATTAATATGTTGGATTCACGTCTCTCATCTCAACCACAAATCTTTAAAGTTTGATTTGATTTAGTACTATTCTTTAACTTAGATTTTTCGTTGAGATGGAGAAGTGAATTCAACATATCAATTAATAATTTGTAAAATATATATATATATAAAAAAATGGATATTGAATTGTGAACACAACCAAACATTTGAAGGAGATGTGTCTTCTGCTTTGATAGTATACAGTGCCTTCAGATAGTTCACACCCCTTGACTTTTTCCACATTTTGTGTTACAGCCCAAATGTAAAATACATATATTTTTTTGTCACTGGCCTACACACAATCCCGCCTAATGTAAAAGTGGAATTATGTTTTTTGACATATTTACCAATTAATAAAAAATGAAAAGCTGAAATGTCTTGAGTCAACAAGTATTCAACCGCTATGTTATGGCAAGCCTAAATAAGTTCAGGAGTAAACATTTGCTTAACAAGTCACATAAAAAAAAAAAAAATTCAGGACCCTGTCTTTCAAAGATAATTCGTAAAAATCCAAATATCTTCACAGATCTTCATTGTAAAGGGTTTCCCAACACTGTTTCCCATGCTTGTTCAACGAACCATAAACAATTAATGAACATGCACCTGTGGAACGGTCATTAAGACACTAACAGCTTACAGACGGTAGGCAATTAAGGTCACAGTTATGAAAACTTAGGACACTAAAGAGGCCTTTCTACTGACTCTGAACAACACCAAAATAAAGATGCCCAGGACCCCTGCTCATCTGCGTGAATGTGCCTTAGGCATGCTGCAAGGAGGCATGAGGACACCTAAGACGACACTACAGGGAAACAGGACGGACAGCTGATCGTCCTGGCAGTGGCAGACTACGTGTAACAACACCTGCACAGGATCGGTACATCCGAACATCACACCTGCAGGACAGGTACAGGATGGCAACAACAACTGCCCGAGTTACACCAGGAATGCACAATCCTTCCATCAGTGCTCAGACTGTCTGCAATAGGCGGAGAGAGGCTGGACCTGAGGGCTTGGAGGCCTGTTGTAGGCAGGTCCTCACCAGACATCAAAGGCAACAACGTCGCCTATGGGCACAAACCCATCGTTACTGGACCAGGCAGGACTGGCAAAAAGTGCTCTTCACTGACGATTCGCGGTTTTGTCTCACCGGGGGTGATGGTCGCATTCATGTTTATCGTCGAAGGAATGAGAGTTACACTGAGCGTTACACTGGAGTGGGATCGATTTGGAGGTGGAGGGTCCGTCATGGTCTGGAGCGGTGTGTCACAGCATCATCGGACTGAGCTTGTTGTCATTGCAGGCAATCTCAATGCTGTGCGTTACAGGGAAGACATCCTCCTCCCTCATGTGGTACCCTTCCTGCAGGCTCATCCTGACATGACCCTCCAGCATGACAATGCCACCAGCCATACTGCTCGTTCTGTGCGTGATTTTCTGCAAGACAGGAATGTCAGTGTTCTGCCATGGCCAGCGAAGATCTCAATCCCACTGAGCACGCCTGGGACCTGTTGGATCGGAGGGTGAGGGCTAGGGCCATTCCCCCCAGAAATGACCGGGAACTTGCAGGTGCCTTGGTGGAAGAGTGGGGTAACATCTCACAGCAAGAACGGGCAATTCTGGTGCAGTCCACGAGGAGGAGGTGCACTAAAGTACTTAATGCAGCTGGTGGCCACATCAGATACTGACTGTTACTTTTGATTTTGACCCCCCCTTTGTTCAGGGACACATTATTCCATTTCTGTTAGTCACATGTCTGTGGAACTTGTTCAGTTTATGTCTCAGTTGTTGAATCTTATGTTCATACAAATATTTACACATGTTAAGTTTGCTGAAAATAAACGCAGTTGACAGTGAGAGGACGTTTCTTTTTTTGCTGAGTTTAGGTTCCATGGACTCACTCTTGCATGGACTCACATAATTTTTGAATGACTACCTCATCTCTGTACCCCACACATACAATTGTCAGTAAAGGTCCCTCAGTCGAGCAGTGAATTTCATACACTGATTCAACCACAAAACCAGGGTTTTCCAATGCCTTGCAAAAAAAGGGCAGCTATTGGTAGAAGCAAACATTGAATGTCCCTTTGAGCATAGTGAAGTTAGTAATTATACTTTGGATGGTGTATCAATACGCCCAGTCACAAAAATATAAAAGAGTCTTTCCTAACGCTGTTGCCAGAGAGGAAGGAAACCGCTCAGGGATTTTACCGTGAGGCCAATGTTGACTTTAAAACAGTTACAGGATTTATTGGCTGTGATAGGAGAAAACTGAGGATGAGTCAACAACATCGTAGTTACTCCACAATACTAACCTAATTGACAGAGTGAAAAGAAGGAAGTCTGTATAGCAGGGGTGTGGAACTCATTCCACGGAGGGCCTAGTGCAGGATTTGTCAACTAGGTTTGGCCCCGGGCCAAATTTTTTCTGAGCTAATAGTCGGTGGGCCAGAACATAATTAGTATATAAGATAGCACAATGAATTGGCCTACACTACAAATTAAACATGTTTTTAACACATCTGATTAGTACATAATAAACTCAGTGACAATAACATAATAATAACATAAAATCACCATGTCTCAATTATTATTTTTGTCTATTTCTATGTGCATTGATCGGTGGGGAAAAACAGGTCTACGTAGCTGAACATTCGTTCAGAACAATTAGCCTGATAGCAAGAGAAAATGTTGTATCAACAGAAAGGTGGATAAGGAAAATCGAAGTTTCAGGGAAGAAACCCCAGAGAAACCCAAGAAGCCCCAGAGAGGCCAGACACAGAAACATTGAAGCGTTAGCTGCAAGCTACACACACAGTTTTTTGGGCTGACAAATTCTGTCACTTAAACAGGTTAAATTTGCAGTTACAAGGAAGAAGGAAAACACTTGTGGACATGGTGGAAAAACTTGAGGCCTTTACTCGGAAGCTTGAGTTGTTTGGTTTGGACTTGTCATCTGGAAGGCTACTGCACACTGAAGAACGACAGGCAGAGGGATCAGACAACTTCTCCACCAGATCTGAATACTACAACATGCCCAAGGATATCATTCTGTTTGTACATGATCCTCTCACAGTCCACCCAGGTGAAGAATTATCCTCCCTTGCCAAGAAAACAATACCCTCGCTGGATGAGGCTGCAATTCAAACCGAGCTGATTGAATTCCAGACATCGAGCCACTTCAAATCAAATCATACTTTATTTGTCACATGCGCCAAAAACCACAAGTGTAGACTTTACCATGAAATGCTTACTTACAAGCCCTTAACCAACAGTGCAGTTCAAGAAGAGTTAAGAAAATGTTTACCAAGTAGACTAAAATAAAAAGTAACACAATAAAAATAACGAGGCTATATACAGGGGGCACCAGTACCGAGTCAGTGTGCAGGGGTACAGGTTGGTTGAGGCAATTTGTACATGTAGGTAGGGGTGAAGTGACTATGCATAGATAATAAACAGTGAGTAGCAGCAGTGTACAAAAGGGAGGGCGGGGCGGTCAGTGTAAATTGTCCAGTGGCGATTTTATTAATTGTTCAGCAGTCTTATGGCTTGGGGCTAGAAGCTGTTGAGGAGCCTTTTGGTCCTCCGGTATCGCTTGCCGTGCAGTAGCAGAGAAAACAGCCCATAAAATTGTCAGAGACTGGAGTCTCTGACAATTTTATGGGCTTTCTTCTGACACCGCCTATTATATAGGTCCTGGATGGCAGGAAGCTTGGCCCCAGTAATGTACTGGGCTGTTCGCACTACCCTCTGTAGCGCCTTATGGTCAGATCCCAAGCAGTTGCTCTTGGTCATGGTCTTGGCCAAGAGGTCTTGGCCATTGTGGAGAGGTTGGGGTCTGTTTGATTGAGTGTGTGGACAGGTGTCTTTTATACAGGTAACGAGTTCAAACAGGTGCAGTTAATACAGGTAATGAGTGGAGAACAGGAGGGCTTCTTAAAGAAAAACTAACAGGTCTGTGAGAGCCGGAATTCTTACTGGTTGGTAGGTGATCAAATACTTATGTCATGCAATAAAATGCAAATTAATTACTTAAAAATCATACAATGTGATTTTCTGGATTTTCACAGTTGAAGTGTACCTATGATAAAAATTACAGACCTCTACATGCTTTGTAAGTAGGAAAACCTGCAAAATCGGTAGTGTATCAAATACTTCTTCTCCCCACTGTACGTGTTCCTTTTCTCCAGGTGAGAAAGTGCAGTGTGGAGTGCAATTGAGATTGCGTCATCTGTGGATCTGTTGGGGCGGTATGCGAATTGGAGTGGGTCTAGGGTGTCCGGGAGGCTGCTATTGATGTGAGCCATGACCAGCCATGCCGGAGTCGCTTCTTCACTGTTGATGTTGAGACTGGTGTTTTGCGGGTACTATTTAATGAAGCTGCCAGTTGAGGACTTGTGAGGTGTCTGTTTCTCAAATTAGACACTCTAATGTACTTGTCCTCTTGCTCAGTTGTGCACCGGGGCCTCCCACTTCTCTTTCTATTCTGGTTAGAGCAAGTTTGCGCTGTTCTATGAAGGGAGTAGTACACAGCATTGTACGAGATCTTCAGTTTCTTGGCAATTTCTCGCATGGAATAGCCTTCATTTCTCAGAACAAGAATAGATATTAGAATAGTTATTTTTTTCTGACGTTTTGATTCTGTAATCGAACCCACAAATGCTGATGCTCCAGATACTCAACTAGTCTAAAGAAGGCCAGTTTTATTGCTTCTTTCATCGGAACAACAGTTTTCAGCTGTGCTAACATAATTGCTAAAGGGTTTTCTAATGATCAATTAGCTTTATAAAATGATCAACTTGGACTAGCTAACACAACGTGCCATTGGAACACAGGAGTAATGGTTGCTGATAATGAGCCTGTGTATGCCTATGTCAATATTCCATTAAAAATAAGCTGTTTCCAGCTACAATAGCAATTTACAACATTAACAATGTCTACACTGTATTTCTGATCAATTTTATGTTATTTTAATGGACAAAAAATTGCTTTTCTTTCTAAGTGACCCCAAACATTTGAACGGTAGTGTATATTTTGTTATTGTGAAAGATGCTGTTAAGCCTCATAGCCTACCTCAGCCAGTTAAGTTAAGTAACTTTTTAGCCTGAATACAAAGTGTTATGTTTGGGGAAAATCCAATACTACTCATTACTGAGTACCACTCTCCATATTTTCAAGCATAGTGGTGGCTGCATCATGTTATGGGTATGTTTGTAATTGTTAAGGATTGGGGAGTTTTTCAAGATAAAAATAATCAATTAAATGGAGCTAAGTATAGGCAAAATCCTAGAGGAAAACCTGGTTCAGTCTGCTTTCCACCAGACACTGGGAAATTAATTCACCTTTCAGCAGGACAATTTGCTTACCAAGAAGTTGCTTACCAAGTGGCTTACCAAGAAGACAGTGAATGTTCCTAGTGGCCTAGTCACAGTTTTGACTTAAATCAACTTAAAAATCAATGGCAAGACCTGGAAATGGGTGTCTAGCAATGATCAGCAACCAATTTGACAGAGCTTGAAGAATTTAGAAAATAATATTGGGCAAATGTTGCACAATCCAGGTGCTGAAAAATTATATTTAATACATTTTGAATTCAGACTGTAACACAACAACATTTGGATACAGTGGAGGCTGCTGAGGGGACGACGGCTCATAATAATGGCTAGAATGGCGTTAATGGAATGGTATCAAACACATCAAAGATGTGGTTTCCATGTGGTTGGTAGCACTCCATGGACTCCATTCCAGCCATTATTATGAGCCGTCCTCCCACCAGCAACCTCCTTTTCAAAGAGTATCTTTGAGTAAATATCCCACTCCTAGATACTTTACTGAGGAAAAAATGTACTTACTATGCCTGTGATATGTGGTTCTCCCACCTAGCTATCTTAAGATGAATGCACTAACTGTACGTCTCTCTGGATAAGAGCATCTGTTAAATTACTAAAATGTAAAAGGTATGAATAATTTCTGAAGGAACTGTATATACTGTAGCTTATATTATGAATAACATATACATGTATAAAAGACAATATCCAAAGGTAAAAGTTTATTATAAATCTCATGAATTTTGCATCCTATTTATATGGGGAATGGTAACTACTGCTCAACTTCCAAAGGTCCAATCAACCATAGACGAATGATAGTATACCTCGCTTCACGTTGAAATTATGTCCTTCACATATCAGCTTGTGTAAGAGAAGTTAAGAGTTACTTTCAACTATTCAATGTTATTTAGGGGTCCTACGCAAATGAGTGTGGAAGCTGATCAATGTCTAAATGTGTTGACATGACACCTCAGCTGAAAACAAACACAGCTTGTTTCCAAAGTTAAGGAGGGGTACATAGAGGTAGGCATCTGGACGGTAGACTTGTTCTCATTGAAGTGCATTACCCCTAATACCCCAGTAGGAGTCACTGTTCAAGCAGGAATCATTGGACTGTGGCTTCACATTTTTTTTTTAATTATACCTCTTATTTCAGGTTGATAGCATGGCGTTGAAACAATGACGTTGATTCAGACCATTTTCATATAAACATTGGAACAAGGTCAAATAAAATATATCTAATCAAATTCAACACAATTTCAACCACCCAGTAAATATTGAATATAGGATGAAATTAGATTGATGTAACAGCCTGGTCTGGTTAAGTTTAATTAAGTTACCCAAAGTTCAATGTTTACCATGCTGCTAGAAATTAGATGAAAACAGTACTGGATGGTGACTTTTTTCAAATCCAATGTTCTTTCCATGTTGATTCCAGAGAGGGGCATGTCTGTCAGGATAACTCAACTCCTATTTCTGCAGTGGTTCGCATGTAGACTGAAAGGACTCTACCTGACACCAAATTATTCAAAGTGTCCTCTTATGTGGACAGCCGAAGAACCCTTTGAATAAACCTTTTTGGTTCCAGGTAGAGGATCAAATCAAATAAAAAATTATCTGCCGAAATTGTTGCCACCCCTATTACTAGCTTGTTCAACCTCTCTTTCGTGTCGTCTGAGATTCCCAAAGATTGGAAAGCAGCTGCGGTCATCCCCCTCTTCAAAGGGGGGGACACTCTTGACCCAAACTGCTACAGACCTATATCTATTCTACCGTGCCTTTCTAAGGTCTTCGAAAGCCAAGTCAACAAACAGATTACCGACCATTTCGAATCTCACCATACCTTCTCTGCTATGCAATCTGGTTTCAGAGCTGGTCATGGGTGAACCTCAGCCACGCTCAAGGTCCTAAACGATATCTTAACCGCCATCGATAAGAAACATTACTGTGCAGCCGTATTCATTGATCTGGCCAAGGCTTTCGACTCTGTCAATCACCACATCCTCATCGGCAGACTCGACAGCCTTGGTTTCTCAAATGATTGCCTCGCCTGGTTCACCAACTACTTCTCTGATAGAGTTCAGTGTGTCAAATCGGAGGGTCTGCTGTCCGGACCTCTGGCAGTCTCTATGGGGGTGCCACAGGGTTAAATTCTTGGACCGACTCTCTTCTCTGTATACATCAATGAGGTCGCTCTTGCTGCTCGTGAGTCTCTGATCCACCTCTACGCAGACGACACCATTCTGTATACTTCCGGCCCTTCTTTGGACACTGTGTTAACAACCCTCCAGGCAAGCTTCAATGCCATACAACTCTCCTTCCGTGGCCTCCAATTGCTCTTAAATACAAGTAAAACTAAATGCATGCTCTTCAACCGATCGCTACCTGCACCTACCCGCCTGTCCAACATCACTACTCTGGACGGCTCTGACTTAGAATACGTGGACAACTACAAATACTTAGGTGTCTGGTTAGACTGTAAACTCTCCTTCCAGACCCATATCAAACATCTCCAATCCAAAGTTAAATCTAGAATTGGCTTCCTATTTCGCAACAAAGCATCCTTCACTCATGCTGCCAAACATACCCTTGTAAAACTGACCATCCTACCAATCCTCGACTTTGGCGATGTCATTTACAAAATAGCCTCCAATACCCTACTCAACAAATTGGATGCAGTCTATCACAGTGCAATCCGTTTTGTCACCAAAGCCCCATATACTACCCACCATTGCGACCTGTACGCTCTCGTTGGCTGGCCCTCGCTTCATACTCGTCGCCAAACCCACTGGCTCCATGTCATCTACAAGACCCTGCTAGGTAAAGTCCCCCCTTATCTCAGCTCGCTGGTCATCATAGCATCTCCCACCTGTAAGCACACGCTCCAGCAGGTATATCTCTCTAGTCACCCCCAAAACCAATTATTTCTTTGGCCGCCTCTCCTTCCAGTTCTCTGCTGCCAATGACTGGAACGAACTACAAAAATCTCTGAAACTGGAAACACTTATCTCCCTCACTAGCTTTAAGCACCAACTGTCAGAGCAGCTCACAGATTACTGCACCTGTACATAGCCCACCCATAATTTAGCCCAAACAACTACCTCTTTCCCAACTGTATTTAATTTTTTTAAATTTATTTTTGCTCCTTTGCACCCCATTATTTTTATATCTACTTTGCACATTCTTCCATTGCAAAACTACCATTCCAGTGTTTTACTTGCTATATTGTATTTACTTTGCCACCATGGCCTTTTTTGCCTTTACCTCCCTTCTCACCTCATTTGCTCACATTGTATATAGACTTGTTTATACTGTATTATTGACTGTATGTTTGTTCTACTCCATGTGTAACTCTGTGTCGTTGTATCTGTCGAACTGCTTTGCTTTATCTTGGCCAGGTCGCAATTGTAAATGAGAACTTGTTCTCAACTTGCCTACCTGGTTAAATAAAGGTTAAATAAATAAATAAATAAAAAATTCAAATCAAATGTATTTGTCACATACACATGGTTAGTAGATGTTAATGCGAGTGTAGCGAAATGCTTGTGCTTCTAGTTCCGACAATGCAGTAATAACTAACGAGTAATCTAACTAACAATTCCAAAACTACTACCTTATACACACAAGTGTAAGGGATAAAGAATATGTACATAAAGATATATGAATGAGTGATGGTACAGAGCGGCATAGGCAAGATGCAGTAGATGGTTTCGAGCACAGTATATACGTATGAGATGAGTAATGTAGGGTATGTAAACAAAGTGGCATAGTTTAAAGTGGCTAGTGATACATGTATTACATAAAGATGCAGTAGATGATATAGAGTACAGTATATACGTATGAGATGAGTAATGTAGGGTATGTAAACATTATATTAAGTAGCATTGTTTGAAGTGGCTAGTGATATATTTTACATCAATTCCCATCAATTCCCATTATTAAAGTGGCTGGAGTTGAGTCAGTGTGTTGGCAGCAGCCACTCAATGTTAGTGGTGGCTGTTTAACAGTCTGATGGCCTTGAGATAGAAGCTGTTTTTCAGTCTCTCGGTCCCAGCTTTGATGCACCTGCACTGACCTCGCCTTCTGGATGATAGCGGGGTGAACAGGCAGTGGCTCGGGTGGTTGTTGTCCTTGATGATCTTTATGGCCTTCCTGTGACATCAGGTGGTGTAGGTGTCCTGGAGGACAGGTAGTTTGCCCCCGGTGACGCGTTGTGCAGACCTCACTACCCTCTGGAGAGCCTTACAGTTGAGGGCGGAGCAGTTGCCGTACCAGGCGGTGATACAGCCCGACAGGATGCTCTCGATTGTGCATCTGTAGAAGTTTGTGAGTGCTTTTGGTGACAAGCCTTCTTCACGATGCTGGTGATGTGTACGCCGAGGAACTTAAAACTTAGTACCCTCTCCACTACTGTCCCATCGATGTGGATATGGGGGTGGTCCCTCTGCTGTTTCCTGAAGTCCACAATCTCCTTAGTTTTGTTGACGTTGAGTGTGAGGTTATTTTCCTGACACCACACTCAGAGGGCCCTCACCTCCTCCCTTTAGGCCGTCTCGTCGTTGTTGGTGATCAAGCCTACCACTGTTGTGTTGTCCGCAGTCGTGGGTGAACAGGGAGTACAGGAGAGGGTTCAGAACGCACCCTTGTGGGGCCCCAGTGTTGAGGATCAGCGGGGTGGAGATGTTGTTATCTACCCTCATCACCTGGGGGCGGCCCGTCAGGAAGTCCAGTATCCAGTTGCACAGGGCGGGGTCGAGACCCAGGGTCTCAAGCTTGATGACGAGTTTGGAGGGTACTATGGTGTTAAATGTTGAGCTGTAGTCGATGAACAGCATTCTCACATAGGTATTCCTCTTGTCCAGATAGGTTAGGGCAGTGTGCAGTGTGGTTGAGATTGCATCGTCTGGGCGGTAAGCAAATTGGAGTGGGACTAGGGTGTCAGGTAGGGTGGAGGTGATATGGTCCTTGACTAGTCTCTCAAAGCACTTCATGATGACGGAAGTGAGTGCTACGGGGCGGTAGTCATTTAGCTCAGTTACCTTAGCTTTCTTGGGAACAGGAACAATGGTGGCCCTCTTGAAGCATGTGGGAACAGCAGACTGGGATAAGGCTTGATTGAATATGTCCGTAAACACACCAGCCAGCTGGTCTGCGCATGCTCTGAGGGCGTGGCTGGGGATGCCGTCTGGGCCTGCAGCCTTGCGAGGGTTAACACGTTTAAATGATTTACTCACCTCGGCTGCAGTGAAGGAGAGTCTGCATGTTTTGGTTGCGGGCCGTGTCAGTGGCACTGTATTGTCCTCAAAGCGGGCAAAAAAGTTATTTAGTCTGCCTGGGAGCAAGACATCCTGCTCCGTGACTGGCTGGTTTTCTTTTTGTAATCCGTGATTGACTGTAGACCCTGCCACATACCTCTTGTGTCTGAGCCGTTGAATTGCGATTCTACTTTGTCTCTATACTGACGCTTAGCTTGTTTGATTGCCTTGCGGAGGGAAGAGCTACACTGTTTGTATTCGGTCATGTTTCCGGTCACCTTGCCCTGATTAAAAGCAGTGGTTCGCGCTTTCAGTTTCACACGAATGCTGCCATCAATCCACGGTTTTTGGTTTGGGAATGTTTTAATCGTTGCTATGGGAACGACATCTTCAACACACATTCTAATGAACTCGCTCACCGAATCAGCGTATTCGTCAATGTTGTTGTTAGATGCAATACGAAACATATGCCAGTCCACGTGATGGAAGCAGTCTTGGAGCGTGGAATCAGATTGGTCAGACCAGCGTTGAACAGACCTCAGCGTGGGAGCTTCTTGTTTTAGCTTCTGTCTGTAGGCAGGGAGCAACAAAATGGAGTCGTGGTCAGCTTTTCCGAAAGGAGGGCGGGGGAGGGCCTTATATGCGTCGCGGAAGTTAGAATAGCAATGATCCAAGGTTTTACCAGCCCTGGTTGCGCAATCGATAGGCTGATACAATTTAGGGAGTCTTGTTTTCAGATTAGCCTTGTTAAAATCCCCAGCTACAATGAATGCAGCCTCAGGATATGTGGATTCCAGTTTGCAAAGAGTCATATATATACGGCTGTGATTATAATCGAAGAGAATTCCCTTGGTAGATAATGCGGTCGACATTTGATTGTGAGGAATTCTAAATCAGGTGAACAGAAGGACTTGAGTTCCTGTATGTTGTTGTGACCAAAACACGTCTCGTTAACCATAAAGCAAACGTCCCCGCCCCTCTTCTTACCAGAAAGATGTTTGTTTCTGTCGGCGCGATGCGTGGAGAAACCAGCTGGCTGCACCGACTCCGATAGCGTCTCTTGAGTGAGCCATGTTTCCGTGAAGCAAAGAACGTTACAGTCTCTGATGTCCCTCTGGAATGCTACCCTTGCTCGGATTTCATCAACCTTGTTGTCAAGAGACTGGACATTGGCGAGAAGTATGCTAGGGAGTGGTGCGCGATGTGCCCGTCTCCGGAGTCTGACCAGAAGACCGCTTCATTTCCCTCTTTTACGAAGTCGTTGTTTTGGGTCGCCGGCTGGGATCCATTCCGTTGTCCTGGGTGAAAGGCAGAACACAGGATCCGCTTCGGGAAAGTCATATTCATGGTCGTACTGATGGTGAGTTGACGCTGCTCTTATATTCAGTAGTTCTTCTCGACTGTATGTAATGAAACCTAAGATGACCTGGGGTACCAATGTAAGAAATAACAACTGCATAGTTTCCTAGGAACGCGAAGCGAGGCGGCCATCTCTGTCGGCGCCGGAAAGGGTATGCACCATATCCTGACAAATTCTTAATCTTTTACACATATTTTTGACGCTTGACGCATTGCAAGTCCCGCCTTTCCCATCTCCTCATTGGTTTTTAGGAGCAAATACCCACGTGGGTGATTGAAAGATGAACTGAGGTCCACACTCCAGCCAAGAGAACTGTAGCCTTCTGTTCAGACCTACACTGACTGTAGGTCTATAACCTCTCACCTAGCCTTAATATTAACTCATGCACAATTAAGCATTTCTTGCTGTAAAATTATACACCAAATGTAGGCTAAATTTTGACTCGGGAACAGGAGAAATATAATTGATTTCTTTCAGCATCTTGAGAGAATGCCAATGCACAGTTAGATGCCATCTGTAGAGGTGCTATCTTTATCAGCATCATAAAAGCTGATAGACGGATAGTAGTTGAAAGCTGATAGTAGGATTTAAACCACGTAAAATATGCATCCAAGCCGAACTGGAATCTTATCAGAAACATGTTGGGTCGTTTTCACAGCTTTCTATTTTCTTACAACCGGTCAAACTGATTTGGAAATTTTGCACAGAAAATCTCCCATTCTTTCAGAGGGGAGAAAAGGCTATTACATTTTCTCCCCGGTCCCTAAAAGTCTTTGCTCCGCAAAAGATGTGGAGATGACTGAGAACACTTTTACCAATGTCAACTAGATTGAAGCATTCATTCGATTTATGACATTACTCTGGTGAGCAAGGGTTCATTTAGTCTTCCAGGGAAACATCACGACAGAAGAGAAGCTGCATGTATCTAATTATAGACAAGTTGACTAACAAATAGCCTACCAAGATCTTGGAAATTCTGAGCAAACGTATCTAAATCAGGCCAAAATAAATCCTGCACCCCCTGTCAAAAAGTCATTCCTCCGTCTGACTGTAGCCTACTGTGCATTTTCTATTAGAGTATTTAGAGCAGCCTCAGACCCTACCTGGAAAATGACTGTCAGTGTGTGTAACTGTGTGAGCAAAAGAGAGAGAGTTCCAATGTTGGCCGTCACAACAATTGAATTATTTGTAATGCACTCATTAAACCGTTCCTGTGTTTGTATGAGGGAGTCATTAACTCACGGTTTAATTCATACGCTGGAGTAAATCTCATTCAAAGTCCCGTCCATCTAATGGCTCAGGGATTGAATCCAAGAATAGAGGGACCCCGCCAGATCCATATATATATACCGTTCTGGTACCCACTGATATGCCCTCAGGTTTACATCCAAGAAGAAGTACAGAAATGATTAATGATTGTTTATAAATGGAGTTACATTGAAACTGTACTATAATGTACTCTTCACGCACACGCACCCACTCACCCCACCCCTACACACCTTCACCCACTAACACACAGCTTTATTTGCTAAGTGTTGAAGTGTGTACTGCAGAAGACCTAAGCAGAAGACATAGGGAGCTACACGCTGCTACTCTTAGCCAGAGGTGGGACCAAGTCATTGTTTTACAAGTCACAAGTAAGTCTCAAGTCTTAACACTCAAGTCTCAAGTCAAGACCGTCAAGTCTCAAGTCCTAAACTTTGAGTTTCGAGTCCTAATCAAATCATAATGTGCTTTTCACCAAATGTAATACAATTTCATATTTTTAACAAGAGTAATAGTTAGTATATTACATTTATGCAAATCATGAATGCTTTTAAAAATATCTATATATTTATTACTTTCCGAATAAATGTTATATTTCCATGGAAATACATGGGTAGCCATGAGAAAGACACCCCCCCCCCCCCCGCCCCAAGAGTGATCGACTATCGAGGATCGTTATGGGGCGCACTGTGTGTGTGGTTACAGTAGGCTAACATATGTCAATTGCTTTAGGAACTGCCTAGCCAGTTGTAGCTCAATCTTGGGTGCAATGATCACGTTCCCGCATTGACTGACTGTGTGGAGGCTCATTGATTTAACGTTACGTTGCCTACATGCTACACTGGTAAAGTTATAAATTATATAGCTGTCGGCTATATTAGCCACGACTTACCGTTCTTTGTGCAGCTTCAAATGTTGAACAAAGTTGGAAATTGTTGCACCTTTGCAAGGTGAATCCGTCTTCTGTTGATACAGCATCGTCTTTATATCCGAAAAGAATAATTTGGGGTAACGTCTTTCCAAGGGCTCCATCTGAATTCACCCACCGACGTTCCTCTGCACTGCCACTTTTTCTCAGCTGGCACAATTTGATTGGCTGCTGTTCGATTCATACTGTAATCCGTTAAAAAAAGAGTTGATGCGCTGCACACTTTTTTAAATGACATAATTTTTCATATTTGGGCTTGGTGAGGGTATCTGGGGAGGGTATCAAGTAAGGTCGAGTCAAAAGGCTCAAGTCCAAGTCAAGTCACGAGTCATTGGTGTTAAAGTCAAAGTCGAGTTGCAAGTCATCATATTTGTGACTCGAGTCTGACTCGAGTCCAAGCTATGTGACTCGAGTCCACACCTCTGCTCTTAGCACAGAAAGGCTGCTGAAGATGGAATAAAGACCAAGTCTCCGCTCCAGCCTCTCCTGTTATTCATCACCTAGATCAGTGTTTCCAAAATCCAGTCCTCAAGTACCCCCAACAGTACGCATTTTTGTTGTAGCCCCGGACAAGCACATCTGATTCAACTTGTCAACTAATCATCAAGCCCTCAATTAGTTCAATCAGGTGAGTTTGTCCGGGGCTACAACAAAAATGTGTGCTGTTGGGGCTACTCGAGAACTGGAGTTGGGAAACACTGATCAAGATCAATACCCAGGGCCTGGCGAGCTAAGAATAGAAACAGCCTAAGTTATAGAACCGCTGCCATAGGAGTTGAACAATATAAATGGGCACTGGCTAGGAGCCTGAGCAGTAGTCCCATCCATCAGATCTAGATCTATGCTTGGCCTCTCATCACCCTCATTGTGAGTTGCAGCTGATCCCTCTGCAGAAATACAAGGCCTTTCTGTTTTTCTCTGCCTGTTCTCTCCTATTATGTTCTATTCCTGTCAGGGCACGGATACAGTAAGCCAGAGAGAGGAGCTGTTAGAGGGGGTGGAAGTGAGGGAATAGGTGAGAGAGTGAAAGGAACTGACAGTCAGGTCTCATTCTTGTCCCCCCCCTTCCTTCTGACTCTCTCGCTCTCTCTTTCCCAATCTCTGTCTCGTTTCTGTCATTGCCCGAAACCAGTCAGTGTGCACATGTTTCCTCCCACACTCTGTGGGTATGTGGAAGAAAAGGCTGCAGGTATCTAGGAGCAGGGCTTCACGCAGGAAATGCAATTCTCAGTAAGTTTCTATAGCCACTGGCATTCAAGGGATAGGATGGAGTGCTTTCTCAATTGCTTGTTGGAGAAGGTAGGGGTTGATAGTGACATAGTTAACATGATCTGTGTGGTTTGGAGTGAACTAGAGTTAACTGTGATTTTGTATTAGTTAGCCTTTGCGCGAATGATATCTGTGAGACCAATACATCACTTGTATTGATAGTAATAAAAATGTATTTGTAAAGCGCGTACATTACACATAATGTATGCACTGTGTCCATTTTGGGCAAATAATACCTCAGGGTAAAGCACTAACTGCCATGTTACTAGTGTTTACTTTCACATCAAGTACGACTCTGCTGTTAAACCGTTTTGGACAAGAGTAGGCAGGGGTCAAGATCCTATCTCCATCCATTCTATTGTTTTTTGAGTCTCTCCCTTTTCACACATGTATTTGGGTTTTATGAGACACCCCGTGAGAGCCTTCGTGTCCAAACCCATGCAGCGTGATAAATGCAAAATATTTGGTCATGTGTCAAGTGGATGTAGACGGGAGGGGTATTATATGCCAGCTGAGCCTAAATACTGCAATTGTGGTGGTGAACAAGCACCCGAATCTCTGAAGTGTCCTGTTAGGGTGAAGGAGACGGAGGTGGTAAGAATAAGGGGTGTCCAGTATGTCTCCTATACGGAGGTGGTGAGAAGAGTGGCAGAAAGGAGTGAAGTTGAAAAAGAATGGCAATAGGGCGTATAGACACCAGATGATCCTGACATTTTGCATGTAAAGAAGGCGGACTTTGTAGCGTTTACTGTATTGGTTAGCAACTGCAGTGCACAAACCGAGAATCAGCACAAACAAGGAATCCTGTCGATGAATGCTCCGTCCTCACAGGCATCTTAGCCTGTTCAGGAATGTAATTTGAACTGTGAGTGACTGAAGGAGTGGGATGGTTTTCATGTTTTTTTGTATGAAATATGGAAATGAATATTTTTTGTTTCAATACCTCGTACAGTAATACACCAATAGCTGTAGTCTGCCATAAAACGTAAAGAAGAAGAAATAGGCAGAGTTTATGACTTTGTGGCTGAGATCTCCACCGATGTAAAGTGAACATTCCTGGTATATGGTTAGCTCAGCACATGAAAATGCCATATGTTTTGTGATTTTTTATAAATTTATTACTCTACCATCAGTGGGTTATTTTGTTTATTCAACTTAGTGAAAGTATACATTCATGCTCATCCTAGTGATCTTAGCAACCTCATTCTCCGTTATACCAAAGTAACTGACAAAATGGCAACTTAGCTAAAGTAAACCAAAAAACTATGTTTGTTGTACAGTATTGACCAATACTCTGTGACAGTGAGTGATGAGAGAGTGGGTGACGTAATATGTCAGATTTCTATTCACTACACACCATAAATGTCCCAAATGGAGCTTGGCCTAGTTTGTTCTATAAGGCAGCCAAATGGCTGTTACTCAGAAGAATGTTAAAAAAAAATCTTTAGCACACTGTTTAGTAAAGTTAACCTTCCTGTTATATGGTTAGGTCAAGGGATTATCAGGGAAATGAATTATCCAAATTAAAATGCTCTCTAATTACGTTGATTCATCGGTACGTGCATACATTTACCAATTCCCACGATAACTTGTAATATAATGTCTCCCCAAATTCCCCATTCCACCCTAATCGTCTCTGTTTCTTCATCTTCATCGCAGAGCTGAAAAAACAGAAGTATTAAGCGAAGACCTTCTACAAGTAAGAAATTAGTAAAAATGTAATTTTGTGTGTGTGCATTTATGTGTGTGTTTGTGTGCTTATAAAGGCCTAATATACAGTACCTGTCAAAAGTTTGGACACACCTACTCATTCAATGGTTTTTCTTTATTGGTACTATTTTCTACATTGTAGAATAATAGTGAAGACATCAAAACTATGACATAACACATATGGAATCATGTAGTAACCAAAAAAGTGTTAAACAAATGTTATATTTATCTATTTTATATTTGAGATTCTTCAAAGTAGCCACTTTGCATTCTCTCAACCAACTTCACCTGGAATGCTTTTCCAACGGTCTTAAAGGAGTTCCCACATATGCTGAGCACTTGTTGGCTGCTTTTCCTTCACTCTGCCGTCCAACTCATCCCAAACTATCTCAATTGGGTGATTGTGGAGGCAGATCATCTGATGCAGCACTCCATCACTCTCCTTCTTGGTCAAATAGCCCTTACACATCCTGGAGGTGTGATGGGTCATTGTCCTGTTAAAAAACAAATGATAGTCCCACTAAGCGCAAACCGGATGGGATGGT